>NC_141237.1:14467500-14830000 GCF_054856515.1 Filicampus tigris
CACACATAATATGCATCATATGTTTACATAGACTGCTTAGATTAGATAGACTTCCTTGCTTGCCCATACAATGCAGCGTTCTGTGTGTCATATATATTTTCTTTCTAAAGCAAGACTAGCTTAGCCAAGTGTTCAGTAGCAGGTTTTCAGTAACAGCTGCATTATTGTATTGTCTTGAACTTCTCAAAAATAAAGCTCTTGTGAAAAATAATACTATATAATAATGCAAAAAAAAAGTATTAAAATAAATACTGGTTAAAAACAGCCCTTTGAGTAACCCATGGTAAAGTTCACAAATAGTAAAAAGTTCATGAAATTCATGAAAAAAAGAACAGAGTAGTTCATGTGATTTGTCCAAAAATAAATCCTTCTATTTTTTTTGGTTAAGAATCGCAATTGTGAATAGTTAGGAACCAGAATCGAATCAAAACATCGGAACCGGAATCGTCCAAATTCAAACGATGCCCAACCCTACCTGCTACTGTTCTGGATAACTGAAAGTATTTTTTTTTGTAAATTTTATTATTACTATTATTATTATCTCTGACTCGTTGGTTTGCCTTAATAGATAAACATGTGGGTCTAGATACTCAGACAACTTAGAGATTTTGTTGTCAATTTATGTTACTGTAAGTGGTGGGTGTTATTCTTTTTCACGACCTCAAACAGCTTGAAAATAATGTGCCATTGGTGTTGCACAGTATGGTTATTTCTTTGCACCAGTTCCGACAATTTACAGATTACTAATTGTTTTTTTTTTTGTGTGTTTTGTTCCTTGCACTACTTCTTCCTTTGTTTTGCACTACACCAGGCTCAGACAACTTAAAATGTGTCATTGGTTCCACGCATTGACTGTACAGAGGGTTGTAGAAGTTAAATACTGAAGTTGTACTATTTTTTTGCACTACCTCTTAAAAAAACTATTGTATTAATGATGATACATGCTACGATGTGTTAGCGTACCAAATAGGACATTGTGTTACAGCGTTACATCAAACATACACCGTAACGTGTGTGCTAACTGCAGCTAGCTTCCAGACACAGCTGTGCCTATGTCAGATATGAAATCAGGCGTAAGACATAACTTGCTTCCTTTTTTTTAAATTATCCGGTATCCCCATCGTGCTACCATGAAAGGCAGGTTTGCATTGTATTGAGTATATTTGGTGAAATGCGCCGTAACTTTTGGACTCTGTTGCCAACACATTAGCCCTGACACTACTTTACCCACAATACTTCTTTACATCAGAAAGGACCCGGATTACAACCATCACGCATGTGCGTTACAGATAGGAAAACAGCCAGCGGGAGAAGAGCGAGACTCCAGTCTCGAGAGAAAAATAATGTGCCAAATGTATAAATAGACAATCGTCGACGTTGTCGTAATTAGTCGACTAATCTTGGCAGCCATAATTGACAGTTGAGAGTAACAAGCCGAAATGACATCCATTTGAGTCATGACGCCGTGAGTTACAGTGAGTTATTCAAATGCCTTGGCAACTCTGTCCGCCCATTCATTTAAATGGTATATTCTGAATGTTTCAGAAATTGGAATTTTGACCTTAAACCAAATATTGACTGCATGTAAACGTAGTCACTATGGTGCTGGGGACAAAAGAGAAGGGGAACAGGCACGGGCGTCATAGTCGAAATGTCATACGTCGTAATTCGCGGACTTCCTGTACACAACATCAAAGTCACCGCCTGAGATTTGACTAGACCAAACCAAATGTGTGTTTGTCTTTTTGTGTCCTGCAGACCTCAGTGAAAAATATGTTCGTCCTGAAAAAAAGGAGCCAGACATCACTCACATTAAAAAGGAGGAGGAGGAGGAAGAGGCGGATATCAACAAGTCACCACTGCCTTTTGGCCCTTTAAAGAGTGAAGATGAAGGCAAGGGTGAGAGTGAGGGCGACAGAGGGGCGGACCCTCCGAGCAGCAGCTCAAGTCAACAAGTGACAACAGAAAGTGACTACTGGGGACCATCACAAGAACATTGTGATGACACATCATCACACTCTCCTGACACTGATGATGATGGTGAACAAGCTAAAGGTGATAGGGCATGTCATGTTGACAACAAATGCTCACAGTGTGGGAAAACATTAAGTTCAAATTGGTCTTTTAAGGTGCACACAAGAACACACAGTGGAGAAAAACCTTTTTCCTGCTCAGTTTGTGGAAAATGCTTTGCTGTAAAGTCAAGTTTAACTGAGCACACAAGAACACACAGTGGAGAAAAACCCTTTTCCTGCTCAGTTTGTGGCAAAAGCTTTTCTCAAAAGTCAAATTTAAAAACACACACAAGAACACACAATGGAGAAAAACCTTTTTCCTGCTCACATTGTGACAAAAGTTTCTCTCAAAAGTCAAGTTTAAAACTACACACACAAACACACAATGGAGAAAAACCCTTATCCTGCTTAGATTGTGGCAAAAGCTTCTCCCGTAAATCAGATTTAATAAAGCACACAAGAACACACAGTGGAGAAAAACCTTTTTCCTGCTCAGTTTGTGGCAAAAGCTTCTCTCAAACGTCAAAGTTAACAGAGCACACAAGAACACACAGTGGAGAAAAACCTTTTTCTTGCTCAGTTTGTGGCAAAAACTTCTCTGTAAAGTCATATTTAAGAAAGCACACAAGAACACACAGTGGAGAAAAATATTTTTCCTGTTCAGTTTGTGACAAATGCTTCTCTGTTAAGTCAAGTTTAACACTACACACAACAACACACAGAGGAGAAAAACCTTTTTCCTGCACGGTTTGTGGCAAAGGCTTTTCTGTAAAGTCATATTTAACAAAGCACAGAGGAACACACAGCGGAGAAACCCCTTTTTCCTGCTCAATTTGTGGGAAAAGCTTCGCTCATAAATCAGATTTAATCAGGCACACGAGAACACACACTGGGATGAAACCATTCAGTTGCAGTGGTTGTGCTAAAAGATTCTCCACTAAAAAGTGGTGTGAAAAACACAAGTGTGCTGGTGAGAATAGCAGCGATCCTTGAAGCTTAAACAAAATAAAATAAACTGAGAATTAACTGACTCTATGTGGTAGCTGTGTAAATGGTTTTGGAAAAAAATGTGATATATTGAAGACTGAATTGTGCAGACATGTAGCCACTTTTGACACAATTTTGACGGAAAAACCATTGTGTCTTAGTGATGGTCTGTTTATATCAAACATTTCAATGAAATCAGATGTCAATTGTCTTTGCCTGTTACAACATTTATGAACATTATGATTTTGGTTGTGTTTTTAATTGTACGTAACGGAAAAGGAATGAGAAGAAACTGCCTATGAAATCGCAATCTTTTTCCACAATCATCAATAAAATCACTTGTTCCACCTGCTCAATTGGAATGGGAAAAGAACAACAGAACTGGAAGGTGAATTACAAGAAGAACAAGAAAGAGAATAGCAAGTCGTCCCATTATCTCTCAATGGTTTTTGAACGTCAGGACCGATCTGGCTGGCCTGGAGACCAGTTGGCCACCACATGTCGACTGGAGGCTGCGCTGGTTGGCTCCTGTCAATTGCTGTGTCGTCATGGGAGTCTCGTTTAAGATTTGTTTTCCCTCCAGACTTTTCAGGGTCTCGAGCGGGCCTGGGAGACATTGTGAAAAACTTAGCATTAAAGCAAAATTGTATCTGTTTTTGCTCATTGCTGACATACACATTAGTATTTTGTACATTTATTATTTGTATTGGCGTTTTAGTTTATAATCGTTCAATCTCATTTTAAAATGTAATACATGTCATGTATGATAAACCAAATGTTTTGTCAAATTCTTTTTTTAAGGTAAATGTACTGTGTAACAGACCACACTAGTCCTTGTATGCTTTTTTTTGTTGTTTGGACTAAAGCAGGTTTTATATGTGCTTTGGATGGTTGATGTATGAAGTTTTGAAATGTGTATGGGCTTTGTCTACTTTGGTGATTGAATTTCGTCCTTTGAGTAACACCATAGCTCCACATGAGGGAGACCTATAAAGGTACCCACACAGGTGTGAGTAATTAGGAAGCTGCTTTGTTTGAGCCTGAGCCACGAAGTTTGATCTCCAGGCTCTAGCTTGACCTATGCTTCATTTGCACTCAAAAAGGGACTTTGACGCATATCTTAAACAGCAGAAGAGAAGATCATTTAACATTAAGCATCCTTGGTGAGCGCAGTGAGGTATGTTAGTTGGTTTCCTTTGATTGGTTTGAACTACTGTTTTTGTATCAGTGTTTGAGTAAATGAGTGATGTTTTAATATTGACGCACAACTTATGAGGATTGTACTGTGAAGACTGTGTGGTGACTTGCTTGTTTTATGTTTTGTGTATCCTGGCACACAGTTTTTACTGTGCAGGGGTGAACCTGATGATGCTGCAACAAAAATAAAAGACACCTTGTGCATCAGACATCTGAGACTTTCTTTGGGGATCCTAGGGTTGCTACATACTGTATATGTAAAATTGCTTTCATATTGATATAGTAAGCCCCTTTTTTTAATTGCCTTATCTGCAGCGTTGGGAAAGTCCACCGCCTCGCCACACCTGCATACAGCAGTGTAGGCACATGCCTCTGCTTTGCCGCGCACCCTGGCCGTGAAGGCGCGGAAGGTTTAATCACGTTCCTGGAGTAACTGAAGAAGCTCGGTGCGCAGTACACGCGTGGCAACCGGGATGACTGCTAGTGAACGCTTGTGAGCAATGAGATCAGGCAAAGTCCCTGAGGTGATGTCAGGAATGGCTTTCAGCATGCTGTCGCCAAGGTCAGTCCCAGCGCATTGGAAGAGTTTGAAAAGGGCCTGTGCAACCCAAACGCCCGAGCCAGCGCGGACGACTTCCTACCGACGGAGGAACACGTTCCATTCCTCAATGGACACGCCAACGTTGATCTTCGGCCGGTCCAGGTTTGGACCCTGAGGGGTTGGGCCTGGGCTGGAGCAGCCGCGACGGGTGGCGCACTCTGATGGACAAGTCCGTGAATCGACAGCAGAGCAGTGGCGGGGGCATCTGACACGTCATCTATTTCGAAGGCGCAGCCAGGCAGAGGGCATTCAACGACGCCCATGGCTTCCTCATGAAGAATGACACTCCTCAATGTCAATATGGGTTTTTAATGACAAAGATGGGGAAGCCTGCATTAAAATAAATCTATAACAAAGGTATGATACAACTGCAACATATCAACAGCAAACTTCTTGCATTCAGCAGTAGTGATCTAGCTAACAGCTAAACAAACGTAATGAAGATAATACACACATGAGTGTCAAATAAACGTTAGGCCAACACTTACAATAATTAAATGAATGGCTTCCCAACACTGTACAACGTATGTCTGCCCGTATCTGTTAGGATTGTGACACTGAGCTGGAGCTAAAGAGCGGTAGCTGCTTCCGTCTAGCACCGCACATAGGATATTTAAATCGACACTGCCCTCTGGGCGAAACATCCTTCAGTTCCTACATAGAGCGCACCACATAGGAAGAAGTCACGTTCGGGTGAAGACTGTAATTTTATGTTACGTCATTTTACTTAGGTCATTTCAACGTAGGTGGACAATGCCTACAAGACGTCCGTGGATAAAAACAGGTCGTTGTGGACACTCTATTGACAGCTTATACCACTGGTGTCCAGTGTTGGGGGTACGCGTTACGTAATGCAGTACAGTATCGACGTAATGTAACTTGTTACTCCGTTTTTTGTATGTAATATTACCTCAATTATTGAGTAGGGTAACACGTTACAAATGTCAGTACTGTTAGACATATGTTGACATTTGAATTTCACATTTTGCAGACAGGTCTGATTATAATTTTGCTTGATCATAAGTTATTACTTCCAACAATACTCAAATAATAAATTCCTGTCGCATTCGGAGCTCCATTTAATGTGAGTTCGCGGGACAATTCTCTTTTAAGATTATTTTAATACCTCGGCATCAGCGAGAGGGCTGAGAAGTTATTGTTTGTGACAATAATCACTGTCACGGTTTCATAAAATAAAATGCAAATCATGACAATACAAGCAGGAACAAACCTATGTAAAACGAAGCGAATAAACTGCAAAAAAATAAGTCACTGTGCTTTTTAGATATGATTTAATGAACTTAGTGCCTTCAATTGCCGTATGTAAAACGTAGTGAATCTGATTGGCTGTTCACAATCAAAATGCAAATCATCTGCCGGTGACAAATGACGTCACGCTACGGCACCATCAATCGGACAAACTACAATAGACGCCATTATTAGAGTCTAATGCGCTCGTTTTCCTTTTTTACCTTTTTTTCAAATTATCTCGAAACTTTGTCTATGTAGTAAAAGAAAATTAGAACTGACTGAACTTTCAATTATTATAAATAGAAAAAATAATAATGAAAAAAACATTTAGTCAGGTCAGTTTTGACTTCAATACATATTTTCACTTTTATTACACGTGCCCTGTCTGTGTGTTTCTATCTATCTATCTATCTATCTATCTATCTATCTATCTATCTATCTATCTATCTATCTATCTATCTATCTATCTATCTATCTATCTATCTATCTATCTATCTATCTTGTTAGACCAATTATCGATTATATGTTATGCATCACTATAATTTGTGTGTAAATGGCACATGGACTGTCACTTGTTTAGCGCTTTTCTACCTTTGGTACTCAAAGCGCTTCACACTGTACCTCATCTACCTCCTGATGACGCAGCATCGGGAGCAACTGGGGGTTCAGTATCTTGCTCAAGGATACTTCAACATGGTCACAATGGCCAGGGATTGAACCCACAACCTGCCGGTTGGGAAAGGACCACTCTACCCGTGAGCCATGCCGCCCCCAGTGTGTAAATTAATCTGAGAATAATGATAATTTCATTTGTGGTTTACAGTCTGTGTTTATTTACTGGACAAAATATCAGTTCCAATATTTATATTTAAAAAATAAATCTTATTGATACAAATATTGATCAAAGGTAGTGATGTCCCACCACACCAGAGTCGAAACGTTTAATATTATAGATCATACTATATAGTTAAATATGCTCATAAGTTAACTTTACCCGCTAGAGTATGGCAGCAAATTTAGCATTTTCCTTTTAAGGTCTTGAAATCATTATTAAATAAATTAATCCCCGATTTTCGAAAAAGTAACTTAAAAGTAACTTAAACTTGAGTAACGCATTACTCTAAGAATAGAGTAATATTGTAAGAAACTTATTACTTTCACATGCAAGTAACGAGTAATATGTAATATATTACATTTTGGAAGTAACTTGCCCAACACTGCTGATGTCAAACTCAAAGTCCCGGGACCAGATATGGCACGCAACCTCAGTTTATATGGCCCGCGAAGGCAAATCATGTGCTTCAACTTCATCCATCCATTATCTATACCGCTTAGCCTCACAAGGGTCGCGGGAGTGCTGGAGCCTATCCCAGCTGTCAATGGGCAGTAGGCGGGGGGGACACCCCGAATTGGTTGCTAGCCAATCGCAGTGCACACAGAGACAAACAAACATCCGCACTCACAATCACACCTAGGGGCAATTTAGAGTGTCCAATCAACCTACCATGCATGTTTTTGGAATGTGGGAGGGAACCGGAGTACCCGGAGAAAACCCACGCCATCACGGGGAGAACATGCAAACTCCACACAGGAAGGCCGGGGCCGGATTCAAACCCACGACCTCTGCATCGTGAGGCGGACGTGCTACCAGTCGACCACCGTGCCGCCCGAAATGCGGAGTCTTGAACGATTTTTAAATAACTTTGAAAGACGATTTTTTTCAGGCTTGGTTTTGCTGATTTTATGGTTTAAATTCTTTTGTTGTGTAGTGCATGCATGTTTTCTTTTATTATCCTGACTTTTCCTATTTTGATATTTAATTCCCTAATTTTCCTTTGTCTATTTGATTATGTACAGTATGTGCCATGTGGACAAAAGCGGTTGTGTTTTGACCTAGTCATCCACATTTCCAATGAGCGCCAGCGCGTAGTGTTGTGAAATCCTGAGCTCTGGCTGGCCTGCGAGTTGGACTGAATTACATTTCTATTTCCAGTGGCTGCGTGAAAGATGAATAGCGATGAGGTAATGAATCTAATTTTGTTTAAATAATATCTATTGTTTGTTTTGGTGCTTCTGCCATGACATCAGTAATAGCGTGTCGACGTTGGAGGTCCTTATAGAAAGGAGGAAGTGAGTATACCGTACAGAAATTTAGGACATTTGTATTTTTTTTTGTGTGCCAGGGTTGCTCCCATCCTCCTCAAAGTTGCTTAGTACCAGTAAAAATGATGCAGACACCCCCTCCCCCAACTCCACCCCGGGCATAACAAAAGTCCCATCCAACTACTTGTAAGTCAATGTTTCATCAAAAAAGTTGTGAAGATTTTTCATTAAGGTCGAATTACTGCCCAGTACTGCTTTAAAGATGATGTGTAAGTAGGCCTAAACGGCCATCCCACTTTTTATGTGATTTTTTCCAGTGCAGCCATTTGGACTTGATTGTGGAATCCATATGATGATGGTAGGTATGATTATTATTTGTTTTTATTTTTCTGCCTGTATTTTATGAATGTTTTTTCCAGTATGCCCTTTATCAAGTCCTGGATGCTCCCTATGACCTGAGCATTGTAAGATAACCTGCTTATTTTTCTTTTTAAGGTAAATTAAGCTCTAGAACAGGGGTGCCAATTATGTCGATCGTGATCGACCGGTCGATCGCAAAGACATTGTGGGTAGATCGCCAGCCTATCATCCGTCCTCACTACTGTATTGCTACGTTCATGCTACGTATCTACAGGGCTCATTAGGATAGTTTCTGGTGGCACGTTTGAATTGGAGTCAATGTAGTTCGCGCGGGCGGGCGCGGTTGTGTGCGGGGCGATGTGAATGATGCGTTTCGAGTGGTGGGACGCGGAGCGAAGCACCAAAAATCCGCCCATTCGCTCCATTCAGCGCATATAAACAAGTAATCTTTTTTTGCCTCGCGGCAGCCAATCAGCATCAGGCATACTAGGTCACACACAGCGTCCTGTTCACTCGGCGGCTTTTAAAAAATTTTGTATTTTATTTTTTACAGTTCTTGAACTTTACCAAGACAGCAATATTGTTAACATTAGCATAGTGTGCAAATGGCTGATTCCATCCATCCATTCATTATCGATACCGCTTATCCTCACAAGGGTCGCAGGGCGTGCTGGAGCCTATCCCAGCTGTCTTTGGGCAAGTAGGCGGGGGACACCCTGAATTAGTTGCCAGCCAATCGCAGGGCACACAGAGACAAACATCCGCACTCACAATCACACCTAGGGACAATTTAGAGCGATCAATTAACCTGCCGTGCATGTTTTTGGAATGTGGGAGGAAACCGTAGTACCCGGAGAAAACCCACGCAGGCTTGCAAATGCATCCAGAACATGCAAACTGCACACAGGGAGGCCGGAGCCGGGATCGAACCCACAACCTCTGAACTGTGAGGCGGACGTGCTAACCAGTCGACCACCGTGCCGCCCATGGCTGATTCCATTCAGTGCAATTCATCAGAGTAAGGTAATTGCAAAACATTGTTTTTGTTGTATATACTGTAGGTTGATGCAGTCATGCAAGGTACCCCAGCATATATAGTACATATAGAAATAATTCTCAATATATTTATAAATAATGTGGTTTGCATTTTTAGTAGGTGGTAGATAATTTTCACTCATGTCATGTCATAAGTAGCTCTCAGGCTGAAAAAGTGTGGGCACCCCTGCTCTAGAAGACTTCATGACATTGACTCTACTTTTTGATGACTCTTTCACTTGCACAGTAGTAATTTTTTGGTACAGTAGCACTAATGGTACCCTTAATGGTGAGTTCACAGCACTCAGGACATTAATAAATATCACACACTGAGGAGAGAAGACACTCAACACAATATTGTCTTTTTACCCGTGTGGAGAGCGAAGGGAACTGCACAATTACAATTCCTCACAGCGCTCTGAAAAATCCCCTCGGCCTCCTGTCTTCTTATTTTCTTGGGTGGTCCCAAATTTTATACACAGAAATTGTTACTCTAAAGGGTGGAGGGAACATGTAGTATCGCGTTCAAAGACTGTGTGTGTGTGTGTGTGTGTGTGTGTGTGTGTGTGTGTGTGTGGGTGTGTGTGTGTGCATGGGTGTGGGTGTGTGGGTGTGTGGGGGTGTGTGCGTGTGTGCGTGTGTGCGTGTGTGGGTGTGTGTGTGTGTGTGTGTGTGTGTGTGAGAAAGTTAATTGTTATTGTTATATTCGTCCCAAGGACTCAGCGTCAAACCACGGGATGGTCTTTGATAAGAGCATTGTTCTTATTTTGCAGCTGTGTCCTCATGGTCCACTTTCTTCACAAACAACTTTGACTGACATGATTTAAACAAGTTCATAATGCTGAATAAATGCCTTACAATACTTATAAGAGAAAATATGGGCTAACTGTATAAATTGTACGTAGGTACAATTATTCTCACATTTCCCTCCTGTTTATCACTTGCACGATAGTCATTTTTTGGTACAGCAGCACTAATGGTACCCTTATAATATGAAAAGATGCTCTGTACTTATGTAGGTTTCAATTTTCTTATTGTCCGACAATCATCTTCTTTTTCTAGTGAAGAGAAAATCTCTCTTACCTCGTTGGCAGTTTCGACTGTCACTTCAGCCTTCCTTGGAGCTGTCACTGCTTCCTCGTGACGTGTCTAAAGACACCTGACCGGGACGGGGGAAACATTCAAAATAAGGCTCCTCAACCCAATCTAGGCTGCGGTCCAACCCCCCGCCGCCATTGGAGGATGGCGTCCCAGGTGTGTGCGAGCATGTAGACCCCCTCGTCTCTGTTGATGGTGCCATCTCCACATCTCCTTATTTTAATAGCCTCCTTGATCCATCTTTTGAATTTATTGGTTTCTGATGATATGACTCTGCCCTTCTCCCAGTCCATGGTATGGTTATTTCTTCTGCAGTGGTCTCTTGTGGCCGATTTCTTGTTTTCTTGTTCAGCTTTTTGTTTTGGGGTTCTGGTGTAATGTCCTGTTGTTTCGCTTTCACCTTCTGTTTGATGCTCTTCTTTGCGGGTGCTGAAAGTTCGACCAGTTTCTCCATTGTATGTTTTATTGCATGATTTGCATGAGATTTCATAGATTATGTTGCATTTTTTGTCAGGTGTTTTGTTTTTGTCTTTCTTGTTTTTTTCCGCTGTTGGTTCGGTCTGGCTTGTTATTTTCCTTTGTTGATTGCCTATTTGGGGTATTGGCAGAGTGTAAGAGCGTGTTGTATTTGGTTTTCTTCCTCCAATCTGTCTTTATTGTCTGTTATGACGCTAGTTCCATTGTATAGTGTTCTTACTACAGAGAGTTTGTGTGCTGTGGGATGTTCTGTTGTCCAAAGGAGGTATTGTATGTATGTATAGGTTTCCTGTATATTGCGATTTTTATGCTGCGATTTTTATGCTGCCATCTTCCTTGTGGTGAATATTTAAGCCCAGAAAAGATATGGTCCGGTGTGATTCTTCATCATGTGTAAATTGTATGTTTCCGGTGTTGTCTATGGTGTTGAGGGACGGAATGATGGAAGCGCTTTAAAAGGATGAGGACGGACGGGGTCGTGGGGGTGATCATTTTTATGAATAAGGACGGCATGACGAGGACAGAAGGGTACCCAGGTCGCGGACGGAGGATGGACCGGCAAAAAAGGGCCCAGCTCTGCTAATGTTTAACAGTAAGCAGTAATCTTAATTCATGTGGCTCTCTTAATAACCTTCATTACAAAGGTAAACCAAAATACCATGTGTGTTTGTCTTCATGTGTCTTGCAGACATTAAACAACCACACATTAAAGAGGAAAAGGAGGACAAAGCGGTCCCCCACTTTAAAGAGGACAAGGATCAGCAGTCCCTTTACATTAAAAAAGAGGAAGAGCCAGCGCATCCTTACATGAAAGAGGAAGGAGAGGAGCCCTCCCTGATCAAAAAGCAGGCGGAGGATATTTGAAAGTTGCCATCGACTGGTGTCCTTTTGAACAGAGAAGCTGGAGGTCAAAATGAGGCACACAGATGGGCAGAGCCTCCAAGCAGCAGCTCATGTCAACACATGACAAGCGAAGGTGATGGAAACTCCTGTGGAGGGTCACAAGCAGATGGCCTCTTCGCTCCACAATCAGATATTGACGACAAGTTGTCACACGCTCCTCACACTGATGGTTATGATGATAAAGAGCCTGAAGGTGATATGACATGTCAGACGGACAACAAACCCTGGAAATGTTCTCAGTGTGGGAAAACGTTGGCTTATAAGAGCCTTTTGAAATTACACATGACAATACACAGTGGAGAGAAACCTTTTTCCTGCTCACTTTGTTGTAAAATATTCTCCCGTAAGAGACATTTGACAAAACACACAAAAACTCATACAGGCGATAAACCTTTAGCCTGCACAGTCCGTGGCCAAAGATTCTTTCGGAGGGGAATGTGAAAGCGGAAGTCAACCAAAACATATTTTTTCAAGAATATGTTCCCAGCAGGGCGGCACGGTGGTTGACTGGTTAGCACGTCCGCCTCACAGTTCAGAGGTCGTGGGTTCAATCCCGGCTCTGGCCTCCCTGTGTGGAGTTTGCATGTTCTCCCCGTGCCTGCGTGGGTTTTCTCCGGGCACTCTGGTTAGTCTTTTGTGAGAATCTTCGGCTACAATCAGTGCAGGCAAACGGTTACACTCCAGTGTGTCTTCTTGTGTACTTTTGAAGAATGTATCTTTGATCTTTGAGAATCTTTGGCCACAAACTGAGCAAGGAAAAGGTTTCTCACCAGTGTGTGTTCTTGTGTGTCTTTTTAATTATCCCTAGATGGCTAAAAACGAGTGCATTTTGCTGCTTAATATATATTCCACAAAGGCCATATTAACCAGAATGCTGTGTTTCAACTAGAGGGCCTGCTGGGAACATCCATCCATCCATTATCTGTACCGCTTATCCTCACAAGGGTCGCGGGGCGTGCTGGAGCCTATCCCAGCTGTCTTTGGGCAGTAGGCGGGGGACACCCTGAATTGGTTGCCAGCCAATCGCAGGGCACAAAGAGACAAACATCCGCACTCACAATCACACCTAGGGGCAATTTAGAGTATCCAATCAACTTACCATGCATGTTTTTGGAATGTGGGAGGAAACCGGAGTACCCGCAGAAAACCCACGCAGGCACGGGGAGAACATGCAAACTCCACACAGGGAGGCTGGAGCCGGGATCGAACCCACGACCTCTGAACTGTGAGGCGGATGTGCTAACCAGTCGACCACCGTGCCGCCCCCTTGCGGTATATATATATATTTTTTTATTTTTTTATTTTTTTTTTTTTTTCCAGCGTGACGTGCCCACAGGAGGTAAGTGTTGGCCAATGTCGGATTGGTCCATCTACCTAACTTTGTACAGTCCTCTTCTAGTTTAACACCCGATGTTTTGTTTTTAGACTCAGATTTTTCTGACTGTAAAGATGGCCATGATTCGGTTAATCTCCTTTCTGATTCTGATTCTGACATTGAGTTTTTGTCATGTTTTTAAGATGATGATCCCTTAGTTTCCGATTCAGATTTGGTCTCTGATTTTGGTTTTCCGAGTTCCTTCCCCAGTCACAATTCAAGCCCTTGTCAGTTTTTGTCATATTTTTCTGATGATGATCCCTTAGTGTCCACTCCAGAACACTTTCCATCAGACGATGGCTTGGGTGCCCGTTTGGCGATTTCCACGGGGTGGCCAACGTAGATGCCCGAGTAGAGGTTCTGGTTCCTCCCGTAAGTCCACTTTTTCCAAGTCGCGTCATTCCGAACCTGTACCCTTAGTGTCGACGGCTGAACCCTTCCCATCGGACATTTCTTTGGGTGCCCGGTTGGCCATTTACACGGGACCCCCACGGCTAACGTAGGCGTCTGAGTAGAGATTGTGGTTCCTCCCATAATTCAGCCATTTTCCAAGTCACGTCATTACGAACCTTTACCCGAGCCACAACACTCCCCGCCTTTTTCGACACCTTGTTCACTGCGTACTACTTCACCTAGTCCCGTTCATCCCGTTTCTTCTAGTTTACCTTCCTCACTATCTGTACTCCCAAGCCCTCGTGTCTCGCCTGCGTCCCAACCTCCTCTGCAGTGTCAGGCCCTCTTCCCGGCACCTAGGTAACTATTGGCTTCCATGCCGGTTCCTCTGCAATGCCAGACCCCCTTCCCGGCACCTCAGCAAATGCAGGCCCCCATCCTGGCTCCTCAGAACCACCAGGCTCTGACTCTTCCCCAGTGGCGCAAGTTTTGCAGCCTACTTTCGATCCTGCTACGGCGGCACAAGGCCTTCGGCTGCCCACTGACTCTGTTCCGGTGGCGCAACCTCTGCGGCTGCCCTTGAATTCTGCTAAAATGGCGCAAGGCCTTTGGTTGCTCTCTGATTCTGCTCCAGCGGCGCAAGTCCTTCGGCTGCCCTTTGATTTTGTTCCGGCGGCACAACCTCTGCGGCTGCACTTGGAGTTTGCTACGACGGCGCAAGGCCTTCGTTGCACTCTGATTCTACTCCGTGGTGCAAGGCCTTCGACTGCCCTCTGAGTGGTGCAACCTCTGCGGCTGCTCTTGGATTCTGCTAGAGCGGCGCAAGGCCTGAGGCAGCCTTCAACCCCTGTGTGGCCCCCCTGGACACCCACCGCCAAGACCCTCTCGTCTGTCTTCCGGGTTGCCCACCAGACTGGTCCTGCCATGACCCTCTCATCAGGCCTCCTGGACGCACACCGGACTGGCCCCACCAAGAACCTCTTGTCTGGCCTTCGGGAGGGCTACTAGATTGTCCCCGCCACTACCCTCTCGCCTGGCCTCCGGATTGCCCACCAGACTGGTCCTGCCAAGATCTTCTCGTCTGGCCTCCTGGACGCCCACCGGACTGGCCCCGTCAAGATCCTCTCGTCTGGCCTCTGGGTTGCCCACCAGACTGGTCCTGCCATGATCCTCTCGTCAGGCCTCCTGGACGCCCACCATACCGGTTCCGCCAGGAACCTCTTGTCTGGCCCTCTCCGATCTGTTCTTGATTTTGGTTTTGATTTAGAATTTAGTTTCATGTTTTCATAATGATTCTTTTGTACGTGTCTGTTTGGTTAGGTTATTGTGTCCATCTGTGCTTGGTTACCAGATCCCTTGAAGTACTCAATCAACTCCCTCTAACATTTTGTGTCTTGTCCAGGCGTTCCTCATCTCATCAGTTTATATTTAGTTTTTTGCTTTCCTTCAGTCTTTGTTCATTTGTTTCTGTTACGTTTTTCTTTGCTGTGTTAGTCCAAGTCGCAAGCAGGTAATGTCCACCTGTGCTCGTCTACCCCGATCCCTTGTGTTACCTCCCTCTGTACACTTTGTGCCTCGTTCAGTGTTGCTCATTGTCTTGTCTGTATTTGGTTTATTGTTTTCTTTCAGTCTTTGTTGGTTCATTGACTTTGTCGGGTCTAACTGCTGTTTGTTTGCTGTCTTGATCAAGTACAGCTGGTTTCCTAGTGTTTGTTAAGGTACTTTAATTCTTGTTTTATACTTAAGTTTATTTGGTGTTTTTTTTATTTTTGAACTTGTTTCTGTTGTTTTAGATTCTGGGCATCAGGTGGTGCCTCTTGAAGGGGGGGGTACTGTTATGACTGGTTGTTTACTTGATGTATCAGTATCTCTGCAGTTGCTATGGTCCTTTTATGCTTTGTCTTATATGATGTCATATAGGCCTGAGGTCTTACAGTTTAAAAATTTGGGTTACACACTGACACGTCAGCACGTCAAATCTTCTTCGAGTGAAGATGCAAACTCTCCTCCAGTCCTGATCTCGGTTGTTACTTTGTATTTTTGTGGATAAAGACTTTTTACTCTTCAACTTCCATGTCATGTCTATGTATGGGTCCAAATGCCGATCCTCACGTGACATAATCAACAACAAGATTTAAATGAATGCAATATGAATTCAAAGGAATCAAAATAATTAACAAAAATGAAGACTGAACAAAATAGTGACATGCTTAAATAGTAAAAAAAATGAATAATTGAATTAAATAAGTACATGTTGAAACAAATACAGTGATCCTCGCTACTTTGCGCTTTGCGCTTCAACTTTCGCGCCCTTAGTGCATTGCGGATTCATAAATTAAAAATGAAACAACACAGCCATATCGGGAGCTATATTGCAGAAAGACGCATTGTTTCAAAGATATGAGTTGACTCGGAGGCTTTGTACATACCAGCAGGCACTCATAAAAGGCGGTGACTGGTTCCCAGCGCGAGATCGACCAACGAGAGCACAATGGATTCACTTTTTCTAACACTGTACTGTACGTCTGCTGACTGGTTGCACATCATCGCAGCCTCTCGCTAGTCTCATCCACTATTCAAATGTGCTGTTGATTTAGTCAAGAGTCAAGCCGGATACTTTCTCCATATTTGTAATGATGTATTTGCTCTAATAAAGTTTTGTAAAAATATGATAGTACAGTAAAACAGCTGTGTTTATAAGTTGTCGTTATAAGTCGGCCAGCGGCACGGACGACTTAAGATGTTAGTTTGTCTTAGGTTGTCTTAAAACGGCTTACCTTAACTACAATCCCGCGTTGCATTTTATCCAAAAGACTTTATTGATGTTATTGTGCAAAGATAAAGTTAATGCATGATCCCCCCGTCAGCTGCTTTTACTTTCACTTTTTACGACGACAACAAGCTTTTAAAGTGCAGGATTGGATAAATTACACTATGGCATTCTAGTTAAGGTAAGTCAATTTTATGATAAAAATTAAAACTTTAATGTAGTTTTTAGCGAACGTTCTGTCGTGATCGTCAGCTGGTCGGTCGAAGCTAAATTCTGATCACAGCCTGCAAGCTTGGTATATTGACAGACACTGAATATCTTCCTGACAGCCGGTCGATCGAAGGAACCCGGGGAACGACTGCACTTTTTAACTTTTTAACTTTTACCTACTTTTTGAGGTCACCTCACGTTTTTATTTAGACTCCGTTATTACTATTCTATTTTTAAATGTTTTACTTTTTGTATGCTTTTTGGACGTCAACTTACGGACTTGCTCCTGTCCGTGTGCCGAATAGTTAGCATACCCCTAGCATACGCACACCGGCAATAGCCTAGCCTGGGGCTAGTGCAAAATGCCACCCCATCACAGCGACAACGGCGACAACTCGGACAGCTTGCTGGAAAAAGCAAACAAAACAATTGCTGACCTGAGAGAGGATGTTCGCCGCCTGTCAGAAGAACTCCGGAAAAGCGAGCCAAAAGTCTCTTCTTTCACGACCCGATTCCCCCAACTCTCCGCCGTCGTCATGAATAGCATCATCTCTAGCGGGGCCCTGACGGCAATGGCGACGACCGAGGCTCCCCTGATGGACACGGTGAGTTGGGATCCAGCTGCTTGCCCGGGGCCATCCTGCTCAACACCACTGCACGGTGCCACCTGGGTCGAGGTGCTGTCCCGCGGCAAGAGGAGCAGAGAAACAACCCCCCCGAACCCAACTGGTGCTGAAAAAACGATTTGCCCCATTGGCAAATGATTCTCCTGCTCCAACTACTGCGCTCCCGCGGTCAGAGACATCTGCTTCTGCTTCCCCCACCACCCACAGCGATGATCTCTGCCAGGAGTTCCAGAGTGGGTAAGTCCACTCGTGGTCCGGTGAGCCGCTCGCGCGTCGGGCTACTGAAGGACGCAGTGTCCCGATACACGAGTGGGCCGCCTCACCGGCGACACTCACCGGTGCCCGCGGCTACCACCCGCCCCCCGACAGCATCCTTCTGGACGACGGGGTCGGGGTTCTCTCCCCGGAGGCCGTGGGTCCTCTGGTGGGTCCTCTGGTGCTCCTTCTCCACATCACCCACCAACCACCGTTATAGTTGGGGACAGCATCGTTAGACGCACTTATTATTTCCGCACTCTCACCTGCTGTTATCCCGAAGCCAAAATTACGGACATAGTGAACCTATTGCCCAGTGTCCTTGACAATCTACCATCATCCATATTCCGGCTCATTATCCACGTGGGGACGAACGAGACAGTACGTCGACAGTCAGAGCAGACTAAGAAAGACTTTCATGCTCTTTTTTCCTTGCTGAGAATGTCCGGGTTGTCAGTCTGGATTAGCGGCATTTTACCAACGCTATCTCGTGGCATCGAGCGCTTTAGTCGTCTTTTGGGCCTGAATACATGGCTCCAGCGCACTTGTGGCTACCTTGACTTTGATTTTATTGGCAATTTTACCCTATTCTGGAACCGCCAGTCATTTTACCAGCCAGACGGGGTTCATCTGAACTCTCTGGGCAGCTTAATTTTAGTTGCAAATATCCACCATGCCATCATAAACTCCATCCCCAGCTGACTTCTATTTACTAATCACTCTGCACACATTCTCCCCTCTTCATCTCCTACCTCTAACTACTGCAATAACGATCTCACTTCCTACGCACTCACAAACAATGTGGTTTTAACAGTGACAACCTTACATACGTCAACACTCATCACCCATACGACCATCAGCGCACGTCCAGCACAAACATTAACCTGGCAGTGCTGAACGTGCGCTCACTTCAAAACAAAACTTTTATTATAAATCACTTGATTTTAGACAATAACCTACAAGGTATTCTTATACCTGAGACATGGCTTGGTACAGATGCTCCAGTTGTTCTCACCGAGGCTTGTCCACCGAATTTTAATTTTTGATTTTCTGCCAGGGATGAAAAAAAGAGGAGGTGGGACTGCATCAATTTTTAAAAATAGTCTTATCCCAAAAGAGATCATTTTTAACAGATATTTATCATTTGAACACCATGCATTTGTTTTTAGCAGTCCCTCTATTATCTGTGTCACTATATACAGACCTCCCCATCATTCCACTTCTTTTAGTAGTGAGTTTTCAGATTTTTTTATTGATTTTATATTCCACTTATAGCAGAATTTTAATAACCGGCGATTTTAATATACATGTTGACGACATCTCGGACCTACTGTCCAAACTGCACGTATTTTAAACAGCATGTTTCACAGCCAACTCACAACAGAGGTCACACCCTAGACCTGGTCGTAACCTACTGGCTGTCTGTCGGTGTGTCCTCTGTTGTTGACTTGGCTGTGTCGGACCATTTTTGTGTATATTTTAACATCGCCTGTTTTAATCATCAGGCAGCCCCGATGAGATCAGTGAGGAAACGCTACCTATCTTCTGAGGTGGCTGCAAATTTTATCGAGATTTTAAAGAGCACTCCTGCTGACATTTTACCTGCACCATGTGATTTTATTGTTGACAATTTTAACAAGAATCTTAAATCATCATTAGATTTAGCGGCTCCATTTTTAACCAAAACTATAAAAATAAAGAATGTACCCCCGTGGAGAGATGATGCAGTCAAGACATCAAAAAGAAAATGCAGGAGTGCAGAGAGGAGGTGGAGAAAAACTGAACTCACAGTGCATTATGAAATATTACGTGAACAACTCAAATCCTACAATAAAATAGTCAAACAGGCAAGAACTTCCTATATCTCAAACCTCATCTCAGTTAATAAGAACAACCCCAGATTTCTCTTCTCCACCTTCGATCTTTTAACCAACTCCAATTTTAATAAGTCCCCACAGAGACCAACAGATGCTCTCTGTAAGGACTTTGCAGACCTCTTCAGAAGTAAAATCGATGACATAAGGTCCAGTCTTTTAGCCTGTCAAAACATACATTTTAATATACCTGGACAGTCATTTTTACCTAAGGAAACACTGGAAAGTTTTGCCCTGGTTGATGCAAGGACACTTGGTCAAGTTTTCTCCCAAGTAAATCCAACAACCTGCCTTCTAGATCCAATTCCCACATCTCTTTTAAAGACATTTTATGGATTTTTTGAGGAACAGACTTTAAATATAGCCAATTGCTCTCTTCAGACAGGTGTCTTCCCCGCCGCCTTTAAAACGGCGGTGGTGAAGCCCCTTCTCAAGAAGAGCAATCTGGACCCCAGCGTTTTTAACAATTACAGACCAGTATCCAACTTACCATTTTTAAGTAAGATTTTAGAAAAACTGGTCTTCCTCCAGTTAAATTATTTTTTGAATACAAACAAATTTTTAGAGAAATATCAATCTGGTTTTAGGGTGAACCACAGTACAGAGACAGCCCTTTTAAGGATTTTAAACGATATAAGGTATAGCGCAGACATGAAAAAACTCACAGTCTTGGTGCTACTAGACTTAAGCGCCGCTTTCGATACAGTAGATCACCAAATTTTATAAAACAGACTTTAAAACCTGGTGGGCATCTCCGGTACTGCTTTTAACTGGTTTTACTCCTATCTCACAGACAGAAGTCTGAGAGAAAGACTTTTACCAAAATTACTAGATTTTAAACAATCACAATGTGTAAAGAACCTGGGTGTTATTTTTGACTCTGAGCTCAGTTTTATTCCTTATATTAAAAATGTAACCAAGATCGTTTTTTATCATCTTAAGAATATTGCCAGAGTCCGCCCATTTCTCTCTCAGGCTAACACGGAAGTGCTGATGCATGCTTTTATATCATGTCGTTTAGATTATTGTAACACCCTGCTCTCTGGTCTCCCCAAAAAGAGTATTTCTTTCCTTCAACTATTGCAGAATTCAGCCGCTCGGGTGCTGACGAGAACCAGAGGGCGGGAGCACATTACACCAGTTTTAAAATCGCTGCATTGGCTCCCCGTGTGTTTCAGGATCGATTTTAAGGTACTTTTATTAATTTATAAATGTCTTAATGGTCTTGGGCCATCTTATTTATCTGACTTGCTTTTACCATACCAACCCTCGCGGATCCTGAGGTCCTCTGGCGCCGGCCTTTTAATTATTCTTAGGGTGAGGACCAAAACGCACGGCGAGGCTGCATTCAGCCATTTTGGTCCTCAACTTTGGAATAGCCTGCCAGAGGACATCAGGTCTGCAGAGACTGTTGATATTTTTAAGGGGAAGCTCAAGACATACCTTTTTAGTTTGGCCTTTAAATAATTGTTCTTAGTCTCTTACTATTTTCATCCAATCTTATTGTTTTATAGTTCTTAGCTTCTTTTATTGCTTTGTCTTTTTAGCTTTGTTGTCATTTTCCTTTAGCTTCATCTAGGTTTTACCTCCAGTGTTTCCTCAAGGGGGGCCTCCGCACTGGGAGGTGTGGCTGCCCCCCCTGCGCCATGCTTAGGGGCTGCCCCGGTTGTCGTAGCCCGAGGGTCTTTGAGGTGGTGGTGCTACCCGTGGCCATGGGCTGTCATCCCTCTCAGCGTGGACGAGCTCACCTTGGGTACTCTTTCCTCATATGGTTTCTCTGTGCCCTGCCATGTCTCTTTTTAAGGTTATAGGGAGGGAGGGAAGGTGTCGGTGTCGAGATAGATTCGCCCAGGTGTCTAACTGCCCCAGTTAAAGAAAGCCAATCCAATTTTAATTTGTCTATGTCTCCTTTAAGAGTAACCGTCTAGAATAAAAGAGAATAAAACAAACACTTTCTTTTCATAGCAGCTCTATCCCTTGAATCAATGCATTTGTTATTGACCTAGGAAAGTTTAGGTGTCCTTGTTAGAACCCCAAGGATTCGTTAATTTGTTAAGCCGGAGTAACTATTAGTTTTCAATAATGACACTATGCCCCGGTGGTGAGGGGGTAACTGTACTTCCACATAAGAAGGTTGAGTGGATTTAAATAATAATGGGTTCATAAGAATGACAAAGATAGATACAATTTAAGAGTTTTAATGAAATAGTAATAATTCAAACAATGATCATCAATCAATAATCATTCCAGCTTTCCATGGAATACAATCAGTAATCAGATTAATCACATGTTGGAATTGTTTCAGAAAAGTCCCAACAAAATCAAGTCATCAAAAGTTACAATCTTTGATGGATAGTAAAATTGTGTCATCATCATCTTCCAAACCGCTTATCCTACACAGGGTCGCGGGGAGGTGCTGGAGCCTATCCCAGCTGACAATGGGCGAAAGGCAAACTACACCCTGAACTGGTCGCCAGCCAGTCGCAGGGGACGCACAGACACCGTCACCAAGCGGGAACCCATCCCACCCTGCCCGCACACAACTCAGGCGTGTGTACCACTACACCATCAGTGACTCCTAGTAAAATTGTAATAAGGTGAACTTCAAGGTGATCAGTCTTAAAAATACACAAAGTCTAATTATTGACAAGATAATTTTGGAATAGTGAAGAATTAAAGACGCTCAACTGGCTCAATCTATCTGCGCAATAGTGTCCCTTCCAGAGAATTACCTTATGATCGCTATAATTTAGAGATGTCCCCCCAAAAAAAAGAAGGAAAATAATCCTTTAGGCTGAGCAAAAGTTGCAAAGTGGAAAAAAGACTACGTTTTTCTTCCTCCGTCGAAGACGTCTACACGCACTACTGCCACCCGCCTGATGGTTGAGAAAGAGCAATGTTGCTTTGAGACGCTGGCTTTTATAACCTCGTCTCACAATCATTGAGTTCATGAAACATTCCGGTAAATGTGGAAAGTCCTGAACAAATGGAAAATCCCTTGTGATTGGGACTTTCCAGCCAATCACCATCTGTTTATTCAATTTTTTGCAATACTATGGTAAAATGTGTGTTCACTGAAGGCGTTGTCCTTCTCAAACTGCTGGCCATCTCTTTCCCGTTTTTGGCCAACGAACATATTGTTCTGCTTTTTCCGAGAAATCATAGCATCATTCCAGAGAAAGGGTGTTTTTCCCCTTTTGAGTTGCTGGCCATCTGTTTCCTGTCAAGGCCTTGCAACAAAGAACATTTTGTTCTTGTTCAATAGTTCACTAAGTTAGACTTTTGACAAAATACATTTCACTTCTTATGCTTAAGCAATAAAACATAATAAAATAATGTTCACACAACAATTGTTACAGTCACCTCTCATGTAGACAATTGTATGACATTAGTTACATTTCCTTTCACATGTGTTATTTCTGAAAGTGATAATACACATGGGCTAATTATCCTTAATCACTGTTACAAGCAATATCTATTCTAAGTAAGATAAACATTCATGTTGTTATTGATTTTCAACAATAGTTCAAAGAAAAAAGGTTGTTCAAAAGAAAGACCTAACACTGAGAGTAAAACTTAATCTCAGTCAAAGGCATTTGTATCATAACATGCTTTTCATCAGTTTGTCATTGTCATTGTAATGTAATCTTGATGACATCAATATTACATTCTTATCCATTAGTGCTGCATTGAACTTGACTTGGTATCTAATTCCTATTCTACATAAGGCCTGGCCTGCTCTGGCGATTCCTGGTGTCCAAATTTGGAATTGCAGTTCTAAACCAATTGTAATTCCTTTCTTTTCTAGGGCTTAGCCCATAACATCTTAAGCAATTGTACCATCACTTCACCTGACGTGGCGCACGCCAGCCGACACAGACGGGTCAGCTGCCCCTCTGTGCTTCTGATGGCGTCTGAGAGAGCGAGTCTTCCTCCGCTCTTCCTCCCTCACAGCAGACAACCTGGCCTCCTCCTCAGCCTGTAGGATGCCACAAAGCTCCATGAAAAAGAAAAGAAAATGCAGTTCTGAAAGGTAAAAAAAGAGAAGAAAAGGGCTTGTAAGGAACTGGTAGCTTCCCCTTCCTGCTTTGTTTAGGAAGCAACGAAAAAACACAAAAGAGGTCCACTCAACGGCTGAATAAACCCCACCCCTCCGAACTGGCTTTGAACAGCCACTGATAGTGGGCGCGTCTGAACCCACTGGTGTAGCTAGAGGGGGCCGCGGGGCATATGAGTGGTTTCTCAAGAGAAACAACATCAATTAGCAGTAGGGTGACCATATGTCCCGATTTGCGCGGGACTGTCCCGCATTTTAATGATTTTTGATGCGTCCCGCGAATTTACTCGCGGTCCCGCATGTCTGATCGGCAGGCACCAATTTTCAAACGTGCGTCTAAAATCTTGTTTTACAACCCACCAAACGCACCACATTTTGGTGGAGTCTGGGAGAGGGAGGTCAAATCAGTGAAAGCGGCTCTCAACTTTGCATTTGGAGGACAGGTTCCCAAAGCTGAGTTTTTTTCTACTGTGTTGGTCGAAGTCGAATCGATCCTAAACTCTAAACCGTTGGGGTACACAAGTAGTGACCTGAACGCAGTAACTTGGAGGCTGGCACTCCCGTTACAATAGTGGATCCAGCGCTACCCAAAGCGCATTGGCTCCTGGGCAGAGTGAAGACAGTCCTCAGGGGAAGGAATGCGAGAGTCCGCTCAGCTATGGCCATAGAACCTACCACCGACCAGTGGCTCGCCTAATCGAGCTTCCCACTCACTCTGACCCCGCTCCCCCTTGATAGGAAACCTTCATTTATATAACCGATTTCCTTCCCGTAAATCAGGGGCCGGCTGTTCTGAAGGTTTGTGAAATTACCGTTTAAGTTCTGCTGTATTGTTTTGTGTTGTTATCCTGAGTTGAATTATTTCTTTGAGTACTGTTTGCCTTTAACATTGGTGTGGCGCATGTATTGGATAATACGCCGATTTCATTGGTCACGGGATGCCTCACGCGATGCGACTGATGACGTCAGAGATCACGTACCTGACAGAGAGAAAGTGTGCGAGCCGCAGAACGAAGGCAGTTCGGAGTAAGCTGTTTTCCCGAACCAAAAAGTAGCACCAGTGGAACAGATTGACGATGTTCACCTACGTCGTCCGTCGAACGAAGTGTCGTCTCGAACCGGGAGGTTCCGGTGAGGTGGACTGTGCTGCCCGTGTGTAGCGTCTCTGTCGGAAATCGAGCTAGCTAGCATTCAGGCTAGTTAGCATCCGCCGGCTAAGCATAGCCATCCTCCCTCGCGGCTGAGCCCCGTTGTCCTCAGACAGTCTACCCAGCCAAAACCTTCCCTCGACAGTGAGGACCGACCTTCATCCCCCCTCGTACTAGGAGAAAAGTCCCCGCTCCCACCTGCGCTTCCTACGGAGAGGATAGCGCGCTCGGATCCACCTGCTGTGAACATACAGTCCTCTACAGGCTCCGGCAGAATGCCAGAATGAAGTTGTAATTTTACAAGATTGTTTTTGAATATTTTCATTTTAAGAAAAAAAATAAATCTGAATTTTATGATTAAAAAAATAACAAGGCCTCCCACACTTTCTCGGCAGCTGATGTGACGTCACAAGCACTGGCCACAATATTAGGTACACCTTTCAACCAGTTGGAACCACCAGACAAACCCCAATGTATCAATTATTACAATAAATGAAATGAATGAAAATGAAACACTAAATAATGACCATTGAAACCACATATGTTCTGTATTTGAGGATCGAGAACTTTTCAAAAGATAAAAGCGCAAAGTACAATTATTTTGGGATGGATCATTTCTGACACCTAGTGGTGACGGCCAAATGGGTCCTTTAACATCAAAGTTGTGGAGGATTGTCGTTGCATTCTATTAGTTCACCACTAGATGCCACTAAATTCCTCACACGGTACTTTTCAGGAGGCCTTCAGGACTGCATTTTGCTTTCGTTTTCTTCCACGGCGGCTTCACTTAGCACGTTGGGGAAACTTTGATGTGTCAAAACAAACCCTTCCGCTTGGCCACGTTTGTCTGACAACATGAACTTGTTTCCTTACTTTTGGACAAGTGACAATATTCCTCTGCAAATAATACCACTTGGCAAATCTGTGATGCTGTCCGAGATGTTTTACTCCCATATTTGAAATCTGATTTTAGATTTTTTTTTCTCTCAAAAGGGCTCGCTGACATGGCTTGATTTGTTCAGTAACTTAAAAAAACAATTTTGAATAAAAATAAGTCAGAATGTCTAAGAAAGAACTCAACCTGAGCGAAATGTCATGTTGTGCTTTGTCACATTTTTAATAAATAAATAATTTAATGTGTCATTAAGTATTTAACTGTTTATTCAATGACCTCAATATTTATTTCTTATTTCTTTGTTCGTTTGTTTATAGTTACTTATTTCAGTATTTTCAGTCTTTATTTTAATATTCATGTAATATTTCCATTTGCTTATTTAAAGCAAGTGTTTTGGCAAAATACTTTTTTTTTGGGTCGCAACCTTTATTTGTTTTTAATTTATTTATTTATTCATTCATTCTTTTTATTCAACAAATATAGATAACAAAGTACAACATAGTAATCAGGCATTCCAATTAACATATTTGCATACAGGCGGTCGACTGGTTAGCACGTCCGCCTCACAGTTCATAAGTCGTGGGTTCAATCCCGGCTTCAGCCTCCCTGTGCGGAGTTTGCATGTTCTCCCCGTGCCTGCGTGGGTTTTCTCCGGGTACTCCGGTTTCCTCCCACATTCCAAAAACATGCATGGTAAGTTGATTGGACACTCTAAATTGCCCCTAGGTGTGATTGTGAGTGCGGATGTTTGTTTCTGTGTGCCCTGCGATTGGCTGGCTACCTATTCAGGGTGTCCCCCGCCTACTGCCCGAAGACAGCTGGGATAGGTTCCAGCACGCCCTGCGACCCTTGTGAGGATAAGCGGTATCGATAATGGATGGGTGGATATTTGCATACATATACAATACTATCAAAAATACAATTTTACATTAAAACAAATAAGAATTACAATAAAATGAAATTAAATTCACCTTTCAAAACAGGGATGTACCTGAGTTACTCTTTTAACATGTGGAATTACTAACATCAAGGGACAAAGCTGGGTGTACAAATCTTGAGACACCTTCAGCTTTAGTCAAAAGGACTCTTCTCAAAATTGATAAGTCTCTTTGAAGCCATAATACAAGACAATACAATACAATACAATTTTATATATATAGCCCATTTCATAACAGCTAGAGCTGTAACAAAGCACTTTACAAACAATACAATAAATAGAACAAAAACAATAAAATCTCAACTTTACAACAGTGCTGATTTGCTGGTCCAATTTAAGATCACTGTCCATTATAAAACCCAAGTTTGAGACTGTTGGCTTTAGATATGAAGCCAGGGGGCCCAGGACAACAGGGTGGGATGGAGATGAATCGCTGGGACCGAACACCATAACTTCTGTTTTCTTTTCGTTGAAATTTAGGAAATTTAGTGACATCCAATCTTTGATGTCCTGTAGGCAGGAAAAAAGGTGGTCTTAAGGAGGAAGCTTCTTTTTTGCTTAGCGGGATATAGATTTGACAGTTGTCCCCATAGCAGTGGAAGGAAATGTTGTGTTTTCTAAGGATGGAATTCAAGGGCAGCAAATACAGTGAGAACAGTAATGGCCCCAAAATAGAACCCTGTGGAACACCATACGATAGAGAGCGAGGTCACTGATAGTGTAGTGGTACACACGCCTGAGTTGTGTGCGGGCAGCGTGGGATCGATTCCCGCTCAGTGACGGTGTCTCTGTGTGCCCTGCGACTGGCTGGCGATCAGTTCGGGTTGTGGTCTGCCTTCGCCCATTGACAGCTGGGATAGGCTCCAGCACCTCCCCGCGACCCTGTATAGGATAAGCGGTTTGGAAGATGCCATGCCATACCACTCTAGAGCGCATCCACTAATACCCACTTGGTGTTGCAAGCGAGTCAAAAGAATACTGTGGTCTAGCGTATCAAAAGCTGCAGTCAAATCCAACAAAACGAGACATACGTGGTCTCCAGTGTTATTTGCCAAGAGGATGTTATTGAAAACACGTAGCAGGGCTGACTCTGTGCTATGCATCTTCTTGAAGCCTGACTGGAAAACTTCCATGACATTGTGTTTATCCAAGTATGATCTTAGCTGTGAGTGCATCACTTTTTCCAGAATTTTAGACATAAAAGGCAGCTTTGAAATGGGTCTAAAATTTGATAGCTTGATCAAGGCCATTTTTTTTCAGCAGGGGTTGCACTACAGCATGCTTAAACTGTTGGGGGACCACACCAGAAGACAGGCCGCTGTTGATAATGGCCAAAACCGATTTACCAATTGTCGGGACACTCTCCTTAAAGAAGTGTGGAGGAATGGAGTCATAAGGGTAGCCTGATGGTTTCATATGGCAAACCACTTCGTCCAAAAATGTCAAAGAGACCGGCTCAAACGAATCGAACACTGCTGAACAAGGAACTTGGACAGAGGGGTCAAATGTGGCGTTCGAAACAAGAGTCCTAGCTGCAGCAACCTTGTCAATGAAAAACTGCAAGAATTTGTCACACATTTCAGGGGACGAGTCCATGCAAGTCGGTTGACGGGGCTTGAGTACAGGGTCGATTGTTTTAGATAGGGCATGTGGATTTTGGCGATTTGCCTGAATTAGACTTGACAAATAGTCGCTCTTGGACTCCTTCACCTTTCTCTGGTAATGACGCCAGCAGTCCTTGAGGATTTGATAAGAGACCTGCAGCCTGTCTTTTTTCCACCTGCGTTCAGCTCTGCGGCATTCTTGTTTAGCTGTGCTCTCATTAAACCATGGCTCCAGTCTAATTTTGTGCCGCCTGAAGGGTTTTATTATTAGTTTGTGAAGACATATACATGTATGTTAACCATTTATTAATGATTCAAAGATGTATTACAAATGAGTAGAAGTAGAGCTGTTTCAAGGTTGTGTTTGAGAATGCAGTATCAGGGGAGCAGATGAATCAGAGGAACACAATGTGTGGGCGGTTTGATGGTACCAGGTGCCGCCAGTGAAAAACAGGGAGACAAAGGCAGGGGCCACAGTTTCTCTGAAGGCCCCGGCCTCTTGGAATGCAGATAACTTGGTGTTTTCCGGAGCTACAACCCACCGAGTCACGTGCACAGGAAAAGGCGTCATCTGAGACGGCGGGGAAAAGAGAACCAATCAGCATCTTAAGAAATATATTGCAGATACCATGTAACTAATGAAATGATAGTGGCTAGTGTTTTTAGTGTGTTTAATTTGCATATTGTTTTCAATAACTGTTTGGGGCAACTCGGGTGAGGTGTCGCTCTCTGATGGCCACAGGAGCGCACAGATCTGTATTGAGAGGGAACCGAGCCCCCGATACTGTATTAGCTTTTGCTGTTAGGAATAAAATCTCGGTGATTCGACTGATTGGCTTTCTGGTCGTCTCTCTTACGGAACGAGCACGCATAATTGTTAGGTAAGGTGAAGCTAAGGCTAATGTCGGTTCAAATAATAAATATATGGTAAATAATTTGGAGTCAGACAATTAGGGTAAGTATCGTGATTTAGACCTTGAACCTAACACGCCTGATTTTTAATGGAGCCACGGAGTCCAAAATATTAAGGCAAGATGAATGGAACCAAGTGCTGAGCTCCTCTGTGTTTGAAGAGGGAACACAAAGCTGATCAAAGGCATCAGAGAACTGACTAGCAGTGAGGTGGTTAAAAACCCGGGCCTTGCGCTCGCTAGCATTAGCTCTGACAGCACTGGAATACATTACATCAATGAGCACAGTCTTATGATCAGAGAGCTTATTGTCCAAACCTTTCAAATTTGAGACCGATAGACCACAAGAAAGGACAAGGTCTAAAGTATGTCCTTGTTTGTGAGTGGAGCCAGCCATGCACTGCACCAAATTGAGTCAATGAGTCTTAAAAAGTTCTTTGCCAGTGGTTTTTCAGGACAGCACACATAAATATTAAAGTCCCCCATGAACAGGTTGCGATCATATCGCAACATGATTTCGGCGAGGAGATTTGAAAAGTCATTCAGAAACTCCTTGTTGTATTTGGGAGGACGGTATATGACAGCGCAGAGCACAGGGACGGCACTGGCAACTTCAAAGAATGTGCCCTCAAAGCTTCTGAACGCTGTGGCGAATATACACTGTTACATTTAAAAAAAAATTTTAAAAACACTCGCCGTTCCTCCACCTCGGCCTGAAGTTCTCGGAGTAAGAGGAGGTGGTAATAGTTCAAGCACCGCACTGCACTCACCGGCACCAGTCCAAGTCTCTGTCAGGCAGAGGAAATCCAAGTTGTTGGAAAGAAATAGCTCTCTCAGGATAAACTATTTGTTCGTCAACGACCGGGCGTTCAACCACGCTATCCTTGTGGGAGCATCAGCAGCAGCAGATGCGCGTCACCTCCAATTGACGGGCCCGGCCGGGGAAGCTCCTTGACAAGTTGGCAATTCACACCGCGTCCGATGGCGCTTGGTAGGCGATGGCGCTTGGTAGGTGGCGGCGCAGCCGGAATTCCTCGGCGCAGCCGACGACAGGTATCAGGTAGCCAGCAGCGGGGTCCTGGGCGAGGCACAGCAGTGGAGTACGTCCGTGCGTCCAGGAGAGAGCAGGGGACGAAGCGTGCACCTGCTCCCTTTTTAGCCTCTCTAGCTTGCCACCACGTTTGCCTCGGCGCCGTTTTCGCCACGGTGGTAGCGCTGGGAGATGGAAGAGGTTCGCCGCGATGTCAGCAGGCAACGTCTCTTTCCAGTTGTGCTCAAACGCACCCGAATTTCTGACACCGCATCGCAAGTCCAATAAAGTTTGGCGATCATACAGAGTGTTTGTGAATGAAGCACCAATCAGCCAAAACAGTCAAATGAGCCAAATTGTCACGAGGGTCGCCAAAGACACAGGCGCACTTTCGGCCATCTTGACAAAAAAAATAAAAAATATTAATAATAACAATATTGTTTTAGTTTTCAGTAGTTTGGGGGAGAAGTTAAGTATTTGGCGCTCCTTAACATTGCTACAGACATAAACACCAAGATACTGAACACAATTTTTAACTGGGATATCACATAAAGCTGGTACGTCTGTTTGGTATAAACAGATAATTTCACATTTTGATTTGTTCAATTTTAACCCGGATGCAGATGAAAAGTTATCGACTAGTGAAATTGCATGTTGACTTTGCTGTTTGTCTCTAAGGAATAATGCTGTATCATCAGCTAGTTGGGTCAATCTAATTTCCCTATTAAAAATAGACAAACCTTTGACAATTGTACTATTCTTGATATGTAACGAAAGTATTCCCACCACAATTAAAAACAAGAAAGGAGATATTGGGCAACCTTGGCGAACAGAGATCGAAACCGGAAATCTACTGGTAGTGTTTGGCATGACACAACTATCAATACCTTTATAAAACATTTCAACAGTCGATAGAAAATTTTGACCAAAACCGAAAAGTTTTAGAGCTTTAAATAAAAAATAGTGTTCCACCGTGTCAAAGGCTTTGTAGAAATCAAGAAAAATTATAAGAGAGTCCTCGTCAATATAATCAGAGTAATCCAGTAAATCAAGTACAATACTTATGTTTGAACTAATATGGCGATTTGACATGAATCCAGTTTGGGTTTCACTTATGATTTCATCCAGACCTTTTTTTTAGCATGTACCAATGAGAGAATTTTATAATCTGTGTTTAAAGTGAATGAGTCTCTTATAAAAAAAAATCAAGTCTGCATTTTTTCGTCTGCAAAACATAAAAATAGCTTTTCTTTTTGTGTTGTCACGGATACCTCTAACATTAACGGATATAAGGAACGGAAATGCATATCCGCCATTAAAAACAACAAAACAACAATGGCGACAGGGTCAATCCATCCGGTCCTCTTTTCCCTCGTTGCGAGTCCGTCTGACGAGTGGCCACGGTCCATCCCTTTATCTTCTCTCCATGTAGGTAAAATCCTCTGCCATTCGAAGACTGCCCCTCTTCACACACCAGCGTTGAGCGCGATCCTCCAAACTTTGTGTCAAAAAGTGCGCATGATGAACTGGATGATGATAGGCCGTATGCAATTATCCAGAAGTATGTCTCACGCCATCAATAATGGCGACAGGGCCAATCCATTTAGTCTTCTTTCCTTCGTCGCGGTCTTGTTGGACGAGTGGCCAGTTTATTTCTGCATTGTCTCTCCATACAGGTTAAATCTTCTGCCATTCAAAGATTGTTTTTCTACATCACGTCAGCGTTGAGTGCGGCCCTACACACTTTGTGTCGAAAAGTGCGTATGGTGAAATGGATGATGATAGGCCTTGTTTGGTTATCTTTCATACGTCCAACTCTGTGTACGGTATCCACCGCAAATCCAAGCTTCTTCTTTTCCTCAGGGATGATTTGGGCTATCACGTCCGGCACCTCCTTTCTCACATCTTCGTTAACTTTCTCACACAGATTCATAATACGGAGATTCCAGCGGCGACTATGCCTTTCGACCTCTTCTTGTTTCTCTTGAAGTGCATTGATCCAGTCGTTTAACTTCTTTACGGTGTCATCTGTCTCCTTACATTGCATCTCAAGGCTCGTCACATTTTCCTTCACGGCTACAATCTCCGCTGCATTTTTAACGACGATTTCTTCAAACTTGGAGAAGCGGTCATTGAACCCATTGATAGCCTTTAAGATATCAGCATTGGAAACGGTATCTTCTTTTTTCATTCCTGCAACTTCAAGACGGGTCTTCTTTGAGTCAGGACCCTTAAGAGGACTCAGGGGAAGAGGTGTACATAAACCTGGAAAAGAGTCATAGGTCTCCATGTTTGTTATCAATCCAATCTTCTTTTTTACGTCCCTTTTGGCCATTACATTAGCTCGGCTACTAACAGTAACACAAGTGGACACGCTTGACACGAAAAGCAAGTATATTGTTTCACCTTTTAAATTACATGGTTTGAGCCCATTTTCAATTGCTTTGGTGGTCCGGTACTCCTCAAAAGTTCACGAGCTCAAGAGAAAGCGTCCATACAGGCCGCCATCTTGATCCGACCCCCTCGTGACCAATGAGCTGACAGCACATTCATACATGAATATGACGATACGGAATCCACTTATCTTATTGGTCAAGGTACAGTTGCTTTGCCAAAGTAGATAGTGGAAGAAAACAAGCAGCATGGATGACAGTGACACACCTGCGTGGAACAATGCGACTGGCAACGGCAGTACTCCTCCGAAAAAAAAAAAAAAAAGAAGAAACGGTAGCAAAAATACAGAGAGGACTGGAAAGCAGAAAACAAATAGGTCGAAAAAGTGGGAGAAAATATCTATCAAGCGCACTGCACTGTCTACAGGCGCAGTTTTTCCACAGCCTATGGTGGACTGACTGATCTCCAGCAACGTGAATTGCAACAACGTGGACACAGACGGAATACAAGGCACAACAAAACTAGGGGAATCCTCGACAAATTTGTTGTCCACCAGGTAACGCCAGAGCTAGATATATGGTATGTAAAGAATGATTTTTTTGGTAACCCTCTGATCAAGGTTAATATGGGAATGTGGAATGAATGTCAGCATTGCATGGACAAACATATAATTTTTGGGTAGAATAAACAAGTACAATTGATTGACAAGTACTTTAAATAGATTAATAATACATGCAAGTAATAAATTCATAAACAATAGATAAAGAATACACACACAGCCTTACATTTATTACAAGTTCAAACAGATATGCATAATTTTTTATTGTACAGGCAGTTGATTTACTACTTTAACTATAAATATATAATACAGTCAACACTTGTTTACATTATTTTCACTTTTATGAAGCTGAAGTTGATTGTTGTGTTGATTGTTGTGTGAAACAAATGTTCTGCTGAACTGATTAAGGGTGAGCTCATTGTGAGCTTGACATGACGTCTTGCTCAAAATATTACTCTGAAGTAGTCAAAGACAAACCGCTCCTCGCTTCAGCAAGATCTCAGAAGAAATAAAAATGGAACAAATAGTCTGTCTCCACATAATGTGGCATTGAGCTGTTCATAAGTTATGAATGTTCTGCTTATTATTTCTTGTTTTATATTAATTCGTACAGTTTTAAGTTAAACAGGAAAAGTTTGTGTTTGAGAGATATTTATTTTGTTAAGTAAATAGTGTTAGTTTGGATTAAAGTACATTTCTGTATAATAACTTTTTGTTAATCTTTCTGCTAATCTTCACAAGTGTCGCGGGCATGCTGGAGCCTATCCCAGCTGTCTATGGGCAGCAAGCAGGGTACACCTGAACTGGTTGCCAGCCAGTCGCAGGGCATACACGAAAAAACATCCATTCGCACTCACAATCATAACTAGGGACAATTTAGAGCGTTCAATCAACCTACCATGGATATTTTTGGAATGTGGGAGTAAACCGGAGTACCCGGATAAAATCCATGCAGGCACGCGGAGAACATACAAGCTCCACACAGGAAGGCCGGGGCCGAATTCGACCCCACGACCTCTGCACTTGGAGGGGGATGTGCCAAGTAGTTTACCACCATGCTGCCAACTCAGGTTTACGTAGTTAAAAATTGTTTCACGCACAAAAAAAACAAAAAAAGTCATGCGACGAGGTTGAAGGCAATCAGGTCGGCCGTCTCTGCCGATGAGGTGTCCCTAATTTTTTTTCAGGGAGTTGGCAAGCCTAATCGTCGCTTTCCTGTGAAAAACACTTATCTCCAATTGGAAACGTTTTCAATTTTCACATTAATGCGATGTCTGTAACGCGGAAACTCCATTCATGTAAAAATAAGAAAATGTAAAAAACGTGTTTTTCACATGACAGCGACGATATGCAATTTGTTCAATAAAACATTTGTTTTTTAAAAAGGAGACTCAACTCGTACGTAATAACCACAAGGACCAAAATTGTCTAAACTGAAAAACGCCTTTAAGTACCGGATTATTTGTGTCTATCATATATAGGCTCAGTTTCGATGTCTTCATCCCGGTTTTATCAAATACATTTTTAATGTCGATTCATGCCGGACTTAAAATGTGTTCTAGTGGGATTGTCGTAGATTCAACAATTTGGACAGCGAAAAATATTCTCGGCAATATATGTCATGACTGAATGAAGTGAGCAATATTTTGGTAAGTGTCCAGTGATGCAAAGCCTATAGGCCATGATTCTGAAGGAAACTGCTGGAATGACTGTGCTCAAGCACTCTCTGTCTCAAACAAATTTTCCCGCTGTTCATACATACGCACATCATGCTTATTTTGACTCTCCACAACAATGCTACACAAGCACCCATTACCAAAACACTTACACCTTATATATATAATATATATATATCCATCCATTATCTGTACCGCTTCTCCTCACAAGGGTCGCGGGGCGTGCTGGAGCCTATCCCAGCTGTCTTTGGGCAGTAGGCGGGGGACACCCTGAACTGGTTGCCAGCCAATCGCAGGGCACACAGAGACAAACATCCGCACTCACAATCACACCTAGGGCCAATTTAGAGTATCCAATCAACTTACCATGCATGTTTTTGGAATGTGGGAGGAAACCGGAGTGCCCGGAGAAAACCCACGCAGGCACGGGGAGAACATGCAAACTCCACACAGGGAGGCCGGAGCCGGGATCGAACCCGCGACCTCTGAACTGTGAGGCGGACGTGCTAACCAGTCGACCACCGTGCCGCCTAATATATATATATATATATATATATATATATATATATATATATATATATATATATATATATATATATATATATATATATATATATATATATATATATATATATATATATATATATATTTATTATTATTTATAAGTCGCTACGGAGTACCACAAGCCATACAATGCATAATAAAGTGGCAAAAAACATATACAAGTCGCACTGGAGTATAAGTCGCATTTTGGGAGGAAATTGTGCGATAAATCATTTCCACTGAGCTACGATGGTAACATTTAGCTAACATTCACACATGTAGCATACAAGAAAGTTATGGTAAGATAACTTTAAACTCACCGAAATGGTTGTAGATCGATTAAATGAGTCTTTTATTTATCCCTGACCATGTAGGATGTTTCCAAGTCTCCAAAAGTATTTATGTATTCGGTCGTAATTATGTCTTCGTCTCCTCTGCGCTTGGCTTCTTACTGTGTGGCTGCATGATGCAATACCCCAGCCAGAGGCAGGCAACTGCCTGTTTGTGGTTCATTCTTGTTCAACCATCGTCTGTAAGTAACTTAGACAATTGTGTGTAATGAGCATGCAACATTTATATACGAGCTGAATTGTGGATGATTGTGTGCATGTTGTTGACTGAACATACTAATCGCTATCGCTAATCATGGTCGCTAATCGTTAGCATGTCTGCCTGTTTGTGGTTCATTCTTGTTCAACCACTGTCTGAAACTAACTTAGACACTTGTGTGTAATGACATTTATATAGGAGCTGAATTGTGGATGATTGTAGGTTGTTGACTGAACATACTAATCGCTATCGCTAATGCTAATCCTGATCGCTAATCGTTAGCATAGGCTCATCTTGTTCACGTCAATGAAAATACATGTGCATGTAATGCATAGATTGATATTGTTTTCTGTTTCTTGTGCAGTTTCACAATATAAACAGGCAACTTCGCTGCACACCTGCAGTCTGTGGAGTTTGTTTATGAATGTTTAGCTGTTTGGATAAGCTAGCTCCTCGACTAGCAAGGCCTTAACAGTCAAATTGTCTTCATACTATTTTAATTACTTATTTAACAAAACATTAGATTCTAACCGTTTAAATTATTCAAGCATTTTAATAGTCTTTAGGATTTATCTTATGTTTCTTTATATGGGTTACAATAACATGTGAAATGATAATAGAGGTAATTGTCATAGCTTGTTAGTGCTGGCTTGTATTTATGATGTTTTTTCTCCCTCTGCAGGCGCTTTAGCGTAATTGACGTGTTTACAGCCATTTTACAGCTTGCGTCAAGCTAACATGTCGCTAAGCAGACTACGTGAACCGTGAACTGGAGGTGGTGTGATTAAATCTGCCAATAAGAAGACAATTTAGAAATATTGGTGACAGAGCGAATTATGCTAAAGCGCCTGCAGAGGGAGGCAAAACATCATAAATACAAGTCAGCACTAACAAGGCATGACAATAATAATGTATTAATAATTTCACACATAAATCGCTCCAGAGTATAAGTCGCACACACAGCCAAACTATGAAAAAAACGTGTCTACTTATAGTCCGGAAAATACGGTGTGTGTGTGTGTGTGTGTGTGTATATGTATATATATCACAGCTTAAAAAATACATTTGTGGAAGCAAAGCACACCAAGCAAGTTGGGCCTAGATATGGAAAAAGCTAAAGCTAAACCCATAAGCTAATAAAGCTAACAAGCCTAATCATGAAAAATCTAACGCATAAATCATGATATACATCCATCCATCCATTATCGATACCGCTTATCCTCACAAGGGTCATGATATACATTATTGGAATAAAGAATTGCATTTTTTTTTCTATTCCTCACTACAATTATTTTTCCAGCACTAAGACTGCGTCCCAAATATTTGACGTGTTTCTACATTTGTTTATTTTTGCTTACTTTGTGCTCTTCTTCAGCCAAATGTTCTAATAATGAACAAGAATTGTTCTGCCTTGTCGCAGGGACAAGAGAGGAGCAGAGGCCTCAGGTGCCCCTTCCTGATGTCTGGACCGCCGCTTAAATCAGATTATCTTTGTTTCTTACTTTTTGCGCTCCTACTGCCCATTAAACGCTACTGCTATATGATTGAGTTCTGTAACACGGCTACTTTTGTGTATTTAATTTAACCATTAAAAACTTGTTCAGTCATCCATGTGTCTAAATATTGGATCTTATCAGGATCCTGTTTTTCAACAAATTTACAATCCTTACATTGCTCTTCATGGTTTAATTTGACTAGCTATTTTCCCCATTTTATAGAGAATGTGGTCTAGTTCACTAACATCTAGGGTGTTCTAAAAACTGGACTTTTATCAGTAGGACAGCAACTCAAATTTTCTGTTGTGGTAATTCTCGCTTCAACTTTTTCAGGTGGAGAATGCTTGCTTCTGGATACACACCAGTCTGCTGTTCATAATCCTATTACATCCATCCATCCATTATCTGTACCGCTTCTCCTCACAAGGGTCGCGGGGCGTGCTGGAGCCTATCCCAGCTGTCTTCGGGCAGTAGGCGGGGGACACCCTGAACTGGTTCCCAGCCAATCGCAGGGCACACAGAGACAAACATCCGCACTCACAATCACACCTAGGGGCAATTTAGAGTATCCAATCAACTTACCATGCATGTTTTTGGAATGTGGGAGGAAACCGGAGTGCCCGGAGAAAACCCACGCAGGCACGGGGAGAACATGCAAACTCCACGCAAGGAGGCCGGAGCCGGGATCGAACCCACGACCTCTGAACTGTGAGGCGGACGTGCTAACCAGTCGACCACCGTGCCGCCTCCTATTACATTATATGGAATAAAATACCTAGGGATATTTTAATTCCCAATCACTCTGTTCACTTACACACTTCACACAGGGTTTCACAAACGATTTGCACAAACATACACACACACAGAATTTAAGTGTACACAGGTCTTCCCATCCTTTTCTTTTTCACAGTTTTTTTTCTTTCTCATTTAGTTCTTAATTAATCAATATGAAATATGTTATTTAATTCTACAGGTTTATTATTATTATCGTTATTTTCTTTTTTAAGATGGGCAGCAAAGTCATATCTTGTTATCCAAAGGTTTAAGTGTTGCATTTTGGAAGGACAGTGACGCTCCACAAATTTCCAATCTTTGCATGCGGGGTTTTGTTTAGGATCACTTTTATCACCGATTTTACTGTTAGCTTTCCCCATTCTTTTGATGTAAGGTCAGTTTTATGACACCTAGGGGGTCCTACACTGACTTTTACTTTAAAACAGGGTGACAATCAACACAGTGTGTGGCAATCCTCAAGCTTCTACCACAAGTGGCGGAGGATTCTTGCCTATTGCGTCCAAAAAAGGTTGTCACTTACAATCCTGTTTATATCCACTCATGTAGTTTACACAGTCACACTTTTAGCAGCGTTTTATCACAGAAATTAGTACATACAGGGCACCGTTGCCCTAACAGTTTTATAGACTCACTTTGTCTTGCCATGATAGGGACTAGTATTCTCAAGGCTTACACTGTTTTAAAGACTAACTCTGTCATACATTTTTAAAGACTAACTCTGTCTCACAGTTTTATAGACTCACTCTGTCTTACAGTTTTATAGACTCACTCTGTCTTATACCACTTGACAAGGGACTAGTATTGTCAAGGTTTTTTACCAGTGCGCAATTCACTCATCCACGAGTGTCCTGAGTTTCCTACTCACCCAGAGATTCCTTCACTCCTCCGGCTTCCCGTCAACCTTCAGCTTGCAGAAGTGGTGCCAAGGACCAGTCCCGGAAAAAATCTTAGAGCCATGGTCACAGACTTTACCTGGAGGTTGACTCTACAGCTGGAAACTTCAGGCATATAGGGATCCGGCTCGAAGGACCAATTTAATGTCAGATTCACACCAAGTGAGACATTAGTAAACAACGCACACAATTAGGAGAGAAGACACTCGACACAATATTGTCTTTTTACTTGAGAGGAGAGCGCAGGGAAGTGTACGATTACAGCTCCTAAAACCCTCTGCCCGGGTCCTGCGCCTCCTCTCTTTTTATTTTCTTTGGAGTCCCTGATTACAAAGATGTTCCAGCTCTAAGGGAAAGGGGAGCGAAAGCAGCTGGAACACTGAACTTGTTTTGTTTATGTGTGTGTGTGTGTGGAAGCAAAGCACACACAAGTTGGGCCTAGATATGGAAAAAGCTAAAGCTAAACCCATAAGCTAAGAAAGCTACCAAGCCTAATCAGGTAAAATCTAACACATGAATCATCATATACGTTATTATTCTTACAATCCCTTTGTGGGAAAATCCTTGTTAACGCAAAAGCCCCAGAACTGTGACAGAAATATTTCAAATGCTTGCAAACAAAGCGAGTGTGTGCACACACATTTAAACATTTCCAGCTTTTGTTGTCATCACCTCTAAACTCGTCAAGTCTAAGAATATTTTTGGGAGTTTATGTTTTCCGAGTGGTCCCTGAAGTGCAAACAAATGATGACTGCATTTCTTCACTGGCACACTTGTGCCTCTTGACCTGAAACTTCTGAGAGAATCTTTGGCCACAAACTGAGCAGGAAAAAGGTTTCTCACCGGTGTGGCTTCTTGTGTGTATTTTTAAGGTTCCCTTCTCAGAGAATGTTTGTCCACAAACTGAACAGGCAAAAGGTTTCTCGCCAGTGTGTATTCTTGTGTGTGTCTTTAAGGTTCCCTTCTGAGAGAATCTTTTGTCACAAACTGAGCAGGAAAAAGGTTTCTCACCAGTGTGTGTTCTTGTGTGTATTTTTAAGTTTCGCTTCACAGAGAATGTTTGTCCACAAAATGAGCAGCAAAAAGGTTTCTCACCAGTGTGGATTCTTGTATGTGTTTTAAAGCTTTCCTTGTGAGAGAAACTTTGGCCACAAACTGAGCAGGAAAAAGGTTTCTCACCAGTGTGGGTTCTTGTGTGTATTTTTAAATGTCCCTTCCGAGCAAATCTTTGGCCACAAACTGAGCAGCAAAAAGGTTTCTCGCCAGTGTGGCTTCTTGTGTGTGTTTTTAAGCTTTCCTTGTGAGAGAAACTTTGGCCACAAACTGAGCAGGAAAACGGTTTCTCGCCAGTGTGGGTTCTTGTGTGTATTTTTAAATGTCCCTTCCGAGCAAATCTTTGGCCACAAACTGAGCAGGAAAAAGGTTTCTCACCAGTGTGGCTTCTTGTGTGTATTTTTAAGCTTCCCTTGTGAGAGAATATTTGGCCACAAACTGAGCAGGAAAAAGGTTTCTCACCACGGTGTGTTCTTGTGTGTGTTTTTAAACTTTCCTTATGAGAGAACCTTTGGCCACAAACTGAGCAGGAAAAACGTTTCTCACCTGTGTGGCTTCTTGTGTGTGTTATTAAGCTTTCCTTGTGAGAGAATCTTTGTCCACAAACTGAGCACGAATAAGGTTTCTCCCCAGTGTGTGTTCTTGTGTGTATTTTCAAGCTTTGCGTCACAGAGAATGTTTGGCCACAAACTGAGCAGGAAAAAGGTTTCTCAGCAGTGTGGGTTCTTGTGTGTCTTTTTAAGCTTCCCTTCTGAGAGAATCTTTGGCCACAAACTGAGCAGGAAAAAGGTTTCTCACCAGTATGGGTTCTTGTATGCTTTTTTAAGTTTCCCTTGAGAGAGAATGTTTGGCCACAAACTGAGCAGGAAAAAGGTTTCTCACCAGTGTGGGTTCTTGTGTGTATTATTAAGCTTCCCTTCCGAGAGAATGTTCGGCTACAATCTGTGCAGGCAAAAGGTTTCTCTTCAGTGTGCATTCTCATGTGTTGTTTCAAACTCTTCTTACAATCAAATGTGCTCACACAGTGAGAACATTTCCAGCTTTTGTTGTCATCACCTATAAACTCATCATCATTTTCATCATCATCAGCATGTGAAGAGATGTCGTCACTCTCTGATAATGGAGCTAAGAGGCTGTCTGCTTGCAATTCTCCACAGTGGTCATCATCACCTTCTGTTGTCATGTGTTGACAGCTGCTGCTTGGAGGCTCCGCCCCTTTATTCACTTCACATTTATTTTGACCTTCACTCTTTAAAGGGACACCGGTTGATGGCAGCTTGCACATTTCCTCCTCCTCATCCTCCTCTTTAATGTAGTGGGGGTCTTCTCTCTCCTCTTTCATGTCAGGATGCTCTGGCTCCTCCTCTTTTTTGATGGAAACAGACTCCTCTTCCTCTTTGAAATGCCGGACTACCTCATCCTCCTCTTCCTCTTTAATGTGAGGGTGCTCTGGCCTCTGCCGCTCAGGACGAACATGTTGACTAATGTCTGCAAAACAAGAAGTCAAATACACATGGTATTATGGTTTATCTGTAGAATGAAGGTGATTAGGACAGCTCGATGAGTTACGGTTACAACATAAGATAAGATAAGATAAGAATGCCTTTATTGATCCCACAGTGGGGAAATTTTCATTGTTACAGCAGCAAAGATATAGGTCACACAGGGGCGGCGGCATAATGTGGCCATTAATGTATAACATTGACGGCAAACATTTAGGATCAAACCTATGCAAATATACACAGTAACATGTGTATATACACATGTATATACACATCAACCTACATCTACATAAAAAGTATGAGGAACACTCATTTCGGCCTGTACATAGTACAGAGGAAAAAATACTCTAAGTAAGTGACAGTGCTGCAGTGCTGTAGTGAAATGTAAGGAACAGCATTGGATAAAAGTAAAACTAGACTAACAGTAGTGGGGAATGTTGAGTATTGCACGGTATTACAGTAGTGGGGAATATTGGGTATTGCACGATATGAGCTCAGGTGCAGGACTGCACAATTGCAGCAGGGATATTGAGCTGCTAGCTGTTGGCATGAGGCCATTCTACATCCCGCGAGAGTTTAGTCATGTGATCGCGGTGACCGTCTACGTCCCACCAGCTGCCAGCAGCGACACAGCCTGTGATGTCTTGACTGCAGCAGTGAGCAGGCTACAAACACAGCACCCAAATGCCCTGATACTCATCTCTGGTGACTTCAATCACGCCTCCCCTTCCTCCTCTCTGGCTTCATTCACACAGTATGTCACCTGCCACACTAGAGACAATAAAACACTGGACCTTTTCTATGCCAACTCCAAGGAGGCATACACATCACTGCCCCTCCCCCCGCTGGGCAAAGCTGATCACAACCTGGTGGCTCTTGAGTCTGTGTACAAACCTCTGGTCCGCAGGCAGCCAGCTGTGACCCGCACGGTTCAGAGATGGTCTGGAGAGGCAGAGAAGGCCTTAAAGGACTGCTTCAGCACAACTGTGTGGGAAGTATTCAGCGATGCTCACGGGGAAGACATAAGTAGTCTAACGGACACTGTTACAGACTACATAAATTTCTGCATGGAGAACACCATACCCACCAGGACAGTAAGGTGTTTCTCCAACAACAAGCCCTGGATCACACCAGACATAAAAGCTCTCCTAAAGGAGAAGAGGAGGGCTTTTGCGTCAGGCAACCTAGAGGAGCGGAAGACTGTGCAGCGCCACCTGAGGAGGAGGATCAGAGAGGGGAAAAGGTCCTACAGGAAGAGGATGGAGGAGCAGCTGCTGCAGAATAACGCCAGGGTTTGTAGAGACTACACAATGTTCTTGTTGAAGAGTCTGACAGCAGCAGGCAAGAAGGAACGGCGGAATCTCTCCTTTGCACAGCGAGGGTGTAACAGTCTGTCACTGAAGGTGCTGTGGAGTGCTGTTAGGGTGCCCTGGAGGGGGTGGTCCGGGTTGCCCAGCATTGATGACAGCTTGGCCAACATCCTCCTGTCCCCCACCGAGTCCACAGAGTCCAGGGAGCAGCCCAGAACAGAGCCGGCCCTCCTGACCAGTTTGTCCAGGCGCTTCTTGTCCCGGGCCGAGATGCCGCCTGCCCAGGTGACCACTCCCTGGAAGATGACCGATGCAACCACCGAGTCATAAAAGTTCCTGAGGAGTGTTCCCTGAACCCCAAAAGACCTCAGTCTCCTGAGTAGGAAGAGTCTGCTCTGACTCTTCCTATAGAGGGCGTCTGTGTTGTTGCACCAGTCCAGTTTATTGTTCAGATGAACACCCAGGTACTTGTAAGTTGAGACTCTCTCAACATCTGTTCCCCGGATATTCACTGGTGCAGGTGAAGAGTGCTGCAGTATGATAGTATAATACTGTTTGGTATTAGCAAACCGACTTACTGAAGCATTTTTTTTGGGGGGGGGGTGCTTGGGCATCTTTGGCTATTTGTGAAAAGACTTGCACAGGGTCTGACATTTGTCATGTGATGTGCTATGTCAAGGTGAAGTGATGGTATAAATTTATATTGGTTAAAGCCCTAGTACCATAGGAAGTAAAAGGCCTAATGTGCACTTCCATATTTTAGACGCTAGATGTCGGCATAACTAATTTGGCGAATATAAACTCGCCAGCTCGGACAATCCTGTATAAAGTTTAAAAGCATAAATCCTAGTAAAAGCAAACATACCAAAGTCAATGCCCTTCCATTGCCTATGCAGGTGTTTTTTGCCTGCTCTTCTAATTACATCAAGTAATTAGTATCCGGTAACCCAAGCACCGATGTGCCATATGTCCATTCTACATGTTGTTATAGAAACTGTTTTGTGTACCAGATAACCCATGTGCATTTGCTCTCAAGGGATGTCACATGTGATTAAAAGGAGAAAACAAGAACCAACCTGTTGTCTACATAGGAGAGAATGTGACAATAAGAATTGTATCTACATGTTATCCATTATATTGCATTGCTTAGATATAGAATATTAAGTACTCAAATTGTTTTAATGACATGTAGACAAGATATCATAATATCATACATGTTTTAAATAAGTGTTTTATACAACCATAATGTTGGTTGATATGAATATAATAACAGTGTGTGGTCAAGTTAGGGATGGGAATTTCGACTAATTTTCCCGCCGACTAGTCTCAAATTTTATTTGCGACTAGTCGACTAGTCAATAAACAAGAAAACTTGAAATTTAATACATTGAATTCAAAATTTAAAATGCAAATGTTTTGTGTATTTACAGTAGGGGCTATTTTAGCCCAAACATTCAGGACAGTTTGACAGCAATTCTCTCTCTTGGTGCTCAGCTTGTTTACAGAGGCCGAGGTAGAGGCGTGAGGAACAATTTGTGTGATCCTAATGTAGCGTTTAACTGACTAGTAAAATATTAAACGTTAAGTAAATCGTAGATGGTTAAACGACTAGTCTCGCACATCCCTAGTTCAAGTATCGTGTTTGTCGCAGACAAATTGACTGTTATTCACCTAGATTATGAAGTACAGTAAGTATTCTCTAGAAAGGAATCTTATTTGCATTGTCCAATCTTTCCTTATATCGGAATTTCCTTATGTGGGAAACGACTACGATACATGTCCTGTATAAACGTGCAAGTATGTTAACAAAATACATGTGTGACAAGTTAACAACACAAGCAATATAATAATAATAAACATTTTATTAAACGAAAACTGCACTATAAAGTACAGGTATATGTACTTTATAAATACAGTACAGTATAACAAACATGGTCCAAATACTGTTGAAAAAAATACTGCAACATCAATGCAGTGCAGTACAGTACTTAATGAGAGTTAACTGTACTGTATTTTTGTTGACTTTTCTCAGACTTAAGAAAAAATGAGTCTATTTTGAGTTGTTGTGTTGGCTTGCTTCATTCTTTGCTTCATAAAAATGTTTGTCTGCGTATCATACAGTTTTGTTGCTAATTGCAAGTAACTGTCCCGTTGATCATCACTGATGTCTGGTGATTCTTGCGCCTACAAAAGGACACGTTCATTTATGCCACTGTACTTCGTCTGTCGAGCCGCAAGCAATTTCCTTTGAGCAGGCAAACTGCTGGAATCGTACTGAGCCAGAATCGATTCCTTGTTTTTCAAAGTCTTGTAGATCTTAGTTTTTTCGACTCCAAGTGTCTCCTGGATGTTTTTTACTTTGTGTCCAGCTTCACTTAATCGGATGCATTTCACTCTCTCTTCCACAGTCATTACCGTTCTTCTTTGTTTGGACGCCATGAACTACAGACGAAAATGTAAATAAATACATTTGAAATCTTTTGCAATTTCAGCAAAACGCATGCCAAAGAAGTAACTTACATGTTGCCATTTTTTATCCGATAATGGCGGAGCGCTCAAAGTTTTTCCATAGTATCAAGTGGAAACTGCTTGAGTTTGCGCTACTGCGGGCTTTGCTATGGCTTCCGGGTTCCGGTTACAATACCGGAACTTCGTTGTAAGGAATCGATCGTTAATGTAATATAGTAGTCAAAAATTTAATGTATACATTTTTTTCCGAGTGAGGGAATTTCCGTTTGATCTTGTGATGGCGGCGAGGTCAAAGTTTTTCCGTAGCATAGAGGGGGGACTGCTTGAGTTTGCGCTACTGCGGGCTTCGCTATTGGTTCCGGGTTCCGGATACCGGAACTTCCGTTGTCAGGAATCGATCGTGAATGTAATATCGGAGTAGAAAATTTAATGTATATGTTGTTTTTCTGGGTGATGGAATTTCCATTACTTATTGTTAAAGTATTGTTAAAGTACTTGTTAAAGTCTATAATTAAGTGAGCCAAAGAGACCTGTTTACAAGAATGATCAAGCCAACCCTCATGCCCCAGGGAAGATAATGGAAAAACACTGGCCGATTACCTCATCGGACTCACTGAGAAAAACGACTTTTACGCATGCGCAGTTAACTGAAACTGAAAAAAGGAACGTTTTTCTCAGTGAGAAAGCTCTAGCACCTGCGAAGTTAATGTAAAAGCCTCCAAAAAACAGAGGCAATAAAAGAGAAGGCCACAACCGCTCCACGCCTTTTTCTTTCTTCCTGCTGCGGTTGCAAGGAGACATTTTGACGAGGAGACAATTTTGCATTTTTCTTGGGATATTTTTCAATCCCCAAGCGAAAGGATTTTTCCTCCTCCTTTTTGGACATGACCAAATTATTGCTTCAATAAGGTAACTGAAAAGAATGAGCTTTTTACCGCGCGCATAGGTAAATTGGCCAGTCGAGCATCTGAATTCTTTATTTCCCTATAGTTCCTTTTTTTAATCAGGTTTGGGGCAGTTGAGAACTGATCAATCTTGAGAGCTCACTTAAATTAAGACTACTATTTAATCACTTTTATCCCATTTTCTTATTATTATTACCTCTCTTTTTTTTTGTAATTCAAGTTTTTATTCCAATTTTCAAAAACCATATGAACAATAATGAACGAGAAAAAAAAAAAAAGGGGATGAACAAAAATAAAATAATAAATAAAAGTCACAGACGGTGCAACTTCTCTAAAACAGCAGACAACAAAGGTCCATATCAAATGTCCCAACACATGACGGCCAACAACAAATAATCGTCAGGGTTCACAACAAAACAAGCAACATTCATCACTGTGTCATCCCAATATTGAATTGGAAAAAGCGATCCATGTTCATCTGAAGTTCGCATCATCATCATTGATCCTAGCCAACATATGCTCATACAATACAGTTTGTGACATCAATTCTATCCATTGTTTTAAGTTTGGTGGCGATATATCTTTCCACAATCTGAGGATCACCCGAGTAGCCGTGACCGTCCCTATCTTTATCACAGAAAAATCTAATTTAGATATATTAGGCAGTTCAATTCTATCTCCCAAAAGACATATTCTCGGTGATACAGGTATCTCAAAGTCCACCCATTTCCCTATGTGGTATAATACCTTTTCCCAGAAAGGTTTGATAGACTTGCACTCCCAAATGGCATGCAAAAAAGTCCCTGTATCCGAACGGCATTTCCAGCATCTATCATTATTCGATAAAGTCATCCTATGTAGTTTAGAGGGGGTAATATAAAACCTATGTATTAGCTTATATTGGATATTTGCCCTAGCCTCTCTGACATACTTCTCTGTATTTTATAAAATATTTAGCCACTCCTCCTCACCCAAACGACATGCTAGGTCTCTTTGCCAGATGATCCTCAGACTTTTACATACGTCCCTTCATAACAGGTTAAAGGTATTATAACACACAGAAGCCTTATGTTCCATAGAAGGTAACTCCAAAAATCTCCTCACCGGATTTTCCATTTCAGCAAAGCAACCTTTTGTAATACAATCTCTTATTTGGAAGTATGGCCAAAAATGACCTTTATATCCCAGACCATATTTCTGAGTAAGATCAGTAAAAGATATAAACACTCCTTGCGAATACAGATCACCATTCCTACGTATACCTTTGGCAAACCAATCTGTCAAAAAACTGTTTTCTTGCCAATCCGTATCACGGGGTTATGCCAAATAGAGGCATATGGTTGACGTAAGTGTGATAAGCCACACCTCTTATGTATCTCCCTCCAGACTGTCTTCGAATGAGCCAATACTGGATTCGATGAGGAATCGTGTCCATTAGAAGACAAACCATGCGAGAGAATATCCAAAGGTCCAAAACGCGTTGTCAGTTTTTCCTCGATTAGAGTCCAACTCTGTCCACAGGCTGTCCCATTCCAGTCTTTAGCCAGCTTGTTCATCTCAAACAATAAGTTGTATAGTCTAACGTCAGGTAGAGCCATTCCCCCTATGACCCTTGGTGCCCACATTTTCGTGATGTTAATTCTGGGTCTCTTGTCCCATAAAAAGTCTTTCACAATCTGATCAAACTGCTTAAACAATCCTGCTGGTATATCAATAGGTAGCATGATGGAAACATAATTGAACTGCGGAGCAACCACCATCTTGATCATATTAATTTCCCCCCACAGTGTAAGTTTTAGTTTTCCCCATTTCTCCAAATTTAGCTTAATCTTTTTGAGGAGTGGATCCATATTTAAAGACATTACATTCATATTTGGGTCTAGTTTAATGCCTAAATATTCCATACCAGAAAGTATCCATCTAAAGTTAAAGAGCGTGATGTGATCAAAATGGCAGGTGTTTGACATAGGCATGCCCTCGGATTTGTGCCAATTTATGTTATAACCTGAGATTTTAGGAAACGAACACAATTAAGCAGTACTGGAAGAGAGTGAACAGGATTCGTTATCAACGCTAGAATGTCATCAGCATGCATAAAAAGTTTATGCTCCCTTCCACCTGCATACACACCTTCAATTCCTGCATTTGCTCTGATTGCTAAAGCTAACGGCTCGAGGAATATCGTGAATAGCTGAGGTGACAATGGGCAGCCCTGCCTAGTTCCTCTGGAAAGATGGAAAAATTCAGAAATTAGCCCATTAGTCATAACCGCTGCTCTTGGCTTTGAAAAAAATAATTTCAAGCCTTCTCGGCATCCAGTGAAAGAAAGAGCTGCTACAGGAACCTGGTTGGAATTATTCATATGGGCAAGATGTATAAATCGTCACACGTTATCCATTGCCGACCAGTTCTTGATGAATCCAGCTTGATCATTGTGTATGATAGTCGGTAATATTTTCTCCAAATGTGTGGCCAATATTTTTGACAAAATTTTAAAATTAACCCCAAGGAGACTTATGGGTCTAAAATTGGCAGGATTGGAACTATCTTTACCTTTTTTCAAAATTAAAGTAATCAGAGCATCATTTAATGTGCCAGGGAGGAAGCCTGATTCATATGCTTCCAAATATACCCTGTGAAATATCAATATATTTCCTATAATACTCAGATGAGAAGCCATCCAAACCTGCTGAACGCCCACCTACAATTGTAGCTCTGACTTCTTCCTCCATTATCGGAGCATCCATCTGACATTTTTGTTCTTCGGAAATATTTGGTAATATAAGATGTGAAAAAAAAGACTCAACCTCCTCTGTACTTGCTGTATTTTTAGAAGTATAAAGGTCCTTGTAAAAACTCTCAAAAACTTTGTTTATTTCTTTGAATATACTTACAACCTTATTGTCCCTGTTAATCATCGGAATATTGTTGGCATAATCCCGCTGCTTTAATTGCCTCGCCAATAGTTTGCCACTCTTTTCGCCTCCCTCATAAAAATTAGTTTTTAGTCCAAACAATGCATCTTCAGCTCTCTTATATATGTCATGTAACTGATATTTTAAGTTACAAATATTTAGGTATAAAGTAGGCGTCACGGTGAACGACTGGTTAGCACGTCCGCCTCACAGTTCAGAGGTCGTGGGTTCGATCCCGGCTCGGGCCTCCCTGTGTGGAGTTTGCATGTTCTCCCTGTGCCTGCGTGGGTTTTCTCCGGGTACTCCGGTTTCCTCCCACATTCCAAAAACATGCATGGTAAGTTGATTGGACTGTCTAAATTGCCCCTAGGTGTGATTGTGAGTGCGGATGTTTGTCTTTGTGTGCCCTGTGATTGGCTGGCAACCAATTTAGGGTGTCCCCCGCCTACTGCCCGAAGACAGCTGGGATAGGCTCCAGCACGCCCCACGGTATAGATAATGGATGGATAGGTATAAAGTATCTGAATACTGCATAGCCAAATATTTTTCTAGTTCACAAATCGCTCTTTCCAAATGTTTTTCTTTTCGTACACTTTCCTTTTTCAATTTTGATGAGTGGGAAATGATCTTCCCTCTTATATATGCTCTCGATGCTTCCCATACTGAAGCTATTTTCTCAGAGCCAATATTAATTTTGAAAAATAATTTTTAATCTTCCACCAACGTATCACTAAACAATTTATCTAGTAATAACATAACATTGAACCTCAAGCAACCGATCTTAAGCAATTGTGTATTCAAATTTATATGAATCTCTACCGTACTATGGTCACTGAGGGCAATGGCCCCTATTTTACAGTCCACTACTAAGTCAACTAAAGTATCAGATACCAAAAAAAATCTATCCTCGAGTGTGATTTATGGCTATGTGAATAAAAGGTGTATTCCCTCTCACGACGGTTTACGAGTCTCCAAATGTCAATTAAACTCAGGTCCTTAGACATCATCTGAATTGCAGCCCTGTCTTTGCGTGTTCCTACCACTAGGCTTGCTCTTATCAATTATTCCATCAATCACCTGTTTAAAGTATCCTGCCATTATCACCTGCCCTTCTAAATTCCCCACCACTTGGTTAATTTTGTGAATAAAAGTCAGGCTCCTCTTTGTTTGGTGCATATACATTGCATAACACTATTCGGATCCCATTAATCAAGGCTTCTACGCAAATCAGTCTGCCTTCCTGATCACTATGTTGTTTCAACACTACAAAGCTCAAGTTTTTGTTGATAAGAATCATCACTCAATTTCTTTGACTAGAATATGAACTATGAAACATTTTTCCAACCCAGCTCCTCTTAAACTTCTCAGCCTCTACATTCTCCTTCATATGAGACTCCTGAATAAATGCTATGTCCACATTTTTAGATTTCAAGTAACTCGTCCTCTACTTAAGTTCTTTTACAAACTTTTCAGCCTCTGCGCCGTTGCGGAAGGCTTTCCTCTCTCCTTTCCACGTAAAGATGAGCGTTGCAGGATACACCAGCCTGTGCCGTATGCTGCGCTCCCGTAGGAGCTTCTTCACCGGGAGAAACGCCTTTCTCTTCTCCCGCGTCACATCCTCAAAAAAAGAGAGCCTGTAGTCCTTCCATTGTATCCCACCTTTCTCCTTAGCAGCTTGCAGCACTTTGTCACGAGCCGAAGAACGTAGGAAACGTAGGATTATTGCCCTTGGTGGACTATCTGTGTTGGGCATGGGGACGAGGGATCGATTCCAACTCAAATTCGTTGCCGCGGAGACCAAGACCATCAGAAATAATCTACTCCGCGTACTGCATTACTTTTCCGGTCCCTTCTTTAGCTTCTTTCAGGCCCACCTTCCTCACATTATTCCTCTGACTTCGATTTTCTTTCATGCGTTCCCATAACGTCTCCAGCTTTTTGTCGCATTTCGCCATGCCATTCTCCATCCGTGCATTTGCGTCTTCCATGTCCGACACTCTCTGCTCGACTTCTCCCAGCCTCACTTGTATATTCTCCACCGAATCCTTGAGCTCTTTCGTCATTTCTTTAATCGCGGACACTTCCACAGCCACCATTTGTAAAGTAGCGTTCATTTTCCGTATTTTTTCGAATAAGCCTTTTTCTTCCATTCTTCCGGGTTCATCTGTTTTGGCTTTGTCCAGCGGAGTATCGCCCTCCGGGGGAGGGCTACTTCTCTGCGCTAGCTTACTCCTTGTCGATGCACCTTTGAAAAAGTTGGCTCTGTTGTTGGCCATTATGTCCAATTATCACTCGTAAACTGATAGCAACACTTACTGGAGTCGAGAACGTTTATGTTATGTGTATGTTTCAAATTATTCGAAATTACATGACGGATGCCAAGAGCAGTATTAATGTGTCGCCATCTTGCTCGATCATCCCACATGACTCCCTATTACTTCTCATTTTACTATTTTAATTGATGTTATACATGGTTTTAACATTAATTTGTAATTTACCTTTAATCGTATATTATTAATTATTAAATTGTTATTATTACTATTATGATTGTTTGAATTCATAACATGTAATAAAAACCATAATCATCTAATTCTCTTGCTTATTGACTATAATCTATTTTTAAGGAATTAATGGTTAATAGGGGATTATTGTTTGATTATCCAAATTTATTAAAATAAATTCTTTAAACTTATTTTAACACTATTATTGTCATTCTACTGATTTAATTAATTGATACCACTTAACCTCTATTGACTGAATGGCTGTGACCTTAATGATAAAAGGTCTCATAACCATTTTATGAAATTAATTAGTTTACTCCGGCTAGACTTAAAACAAATCCGTACGGTTTTAACAAAAACGGTTAAACTTCCTAGGTCAATAACAAATGCAATTGATTCAAAATGAGCGGAATCTGCCGTAAAAGTATAGTAGTCATATTAGTAATTCTTAATTCTGTGTGGTTACTTGTTAAGAATAATTAAATGACAGAAGATCGGATTAGCTACACAAATCTAAAGGCTGTTAGTAAGGTAGGCGAATTCCTCTCGACACCGGCTAGAAAACTCTCCCTTCCCTCCCTCATCGGAACGAGCAAGGTTTAAAAGGAAGTGTAACCCATTGAACGGCATAGTCGGTCAGGATTTTCCCTGTAATCCTGCGGGTAAGCGGAATCTGACACATCGCACCTTATTTAGTGGTGACCCTATCAAAAGCGGTACTGGCTTTGTATATTCATGATATAATGCAATAAGTTTTAGTGATTATTTCATATCTTGTTTCTTTACATTGTATCATTTAAGACACTTTAATATATTATTGCAAATGCATTTATTGCTAAGGAGATGTAATAACCTCACTAAAATCGATGCAGCGCAATTTAAAAAAAACAAAACATGACATATTAAAGCTTCTAAGACTTCAATTATACAGTTATTCAAGTCCCCAGTGGTCCCCAAACTTAACTTTTCCCTTTTCTGATGGGGGGGCAGAGAGGGGTCCGTTTGTAACAGAAAGCGTGACGATCGCAGGTGTGCCAAAACGTAAACATTTATTGTTTTCCAGAAAGCCACACACAACCAAATATTACTACTCTATATACAAACCCAATTGCAATTAAGTTGGGATGCTGTGTTAAACATAAATAAAAACAGAACAATTTGCAAATCATGTTCAACCTATATTTAATTGAATACAAGATATGTAATGTTCAAACTGATAAACTATTGTTTTTCGCAAATAATCATGAACTTTGAATTTTATGGCTGCAACACATTCCAAAACAGCTGGGACAGGGTCATGTTTACCACTGTGTTACATCACCTTTTCTTTGAACAACATTCAATAAACATTTGGGAACTGAGGACACTAATTGTTGGAGCTTTGTCGGCGGAATTCTTTCCCATTCTTGCTCGATGTACAGCTACAGCTGTTCAACAGTCCGGGGTTTGCGTTGTTATATCACTTCACTTTTGAAAGGTCCCTTGGCTTGGAGGGCGATTTGGTTTGCAGCAGGTCACATTGACAGACATACAACGAAACAGTCACATATACCCAGAATAACAGTAGTCATAGTGATAGTAGATATGAGCAGTAGATTGCATCAAATGCAAAGACATAATACAAGGAAGCTCGTAAACAGTCACAAATGGTAACATTATGACAGACGACTGATCAGCATATATACAGTAACTGTAGAGCATGTCAAAGTCAAGGCCCGCGGGCCAGTTGTGGCCCGTGAGCAGGTTTTCTACGGCCCCTGGGATGATATTGCTTTATTATTAGATCCGGCCTGCAGCAAGCCGGTGTGGATAGCAGATGTGATCGGGTCCTTTGCGCCTGCCGATGACGTCACGCGTTAAAATATATTGCAGCGTCTTCCATGAACACAGACGTAGTTTAATTATTACGTTTTTATTAGTCCAACCGGCTACTGTGGGCCGCAGCCGACGCCAATACAGCACGACAAGCGTTCAGTCAAAAAAGAGCAACGGCTCTCTTCTTCGTCCTCGGCTCCCCGCGCTCGCATGCCTTCCCATCCAGCTGCACGATGCATTCATCAACCTCAGAAACAACACAACTTGGCAAGACACAAATTCGACCACAACACAGATAACCCAATTCATTACACTATTTCTGCATTTTATATTTCTTTGCATCTATGTTTGTGAATGCTGAAATGTCCCACACTGTGAGCAGGCATTGAACGCTCCTCGGGCGCGATAGCGAGTGACGTTTCTTTCCTTTTTCCTCCTTCGACACAGCTAGTAGTTACTAAAAAACTCAGTAGTTACAGATTGCCCGTGTTTCACCATGTTTGTTGTGTGTAAATGTTGAAAGGTGAGTTTAATCATTTAAAGGGACATTGGGGCTGGGATGGCAACGTTTTCACTAACAAGTACATTTTATATTTTTTTTGATTAGGAAAATGGAAAGAGTTGTAATTTTCTAATTTATCAATAAATTTGGGAGAATGAGTGACTCCATGAATAACGCCTCTTGTTAATGAGGGGAATGGCCATGCCCCCTAACGTTCTATCCTTGTTCGGTCGGAGTCACGGGAGGAACAGATTACAAACTCTCCATTGGAAATCATTATACTTTCATTGCTTATTATTACTAATGCCCACTTCAACATATCAAAGGATTAACCTCTCTTTGGCTGATTTATATGAGAATGAGGAAATGTGGAAGTGAGCAGAGCTACATAGATTTATGCTGGGACGAGCGCACACTGCTTCTTTGCTTAAAAAAATCAAACAAACAAAAAAAAAAAACACTGCTTCTTTGCTGATCACCGTTCGGACGAGCGAGGCATTTAACACCAGTCAGGATATTTACAGAGACTGAAGTGGGAATGAGTGGATGTGCACATTCATTTGGATGAGGAATGGCCCCAGTTTTTCGACCAACAACACGCAAGCAATGGAACATAACAGCCGAAACGGTACGTTCCAATGCGACCACATGTGCACACTGTGCTGTCAGCCTCCTCGCTGGAACTTTTTGTTTGCTGAACATTGACACATGTGCGATGAGGTCTTACCTCACTTTCACACTGCTTCACTCACGCCGAAGCTGGCGGCTGCAAGCGGTGTCGGACAATGCACGCGACTGCTTGGGAGGCAACTCTGCAACATGAAGACACAGGCTCATGAGCACCTCCACACACTGCGCGGACAGTAAGGAGCTAATGTTGTTGTGCTAACGCCTTTTGGTTTTAATGGCCTGAAGCTAGTTGTTGCTATTAGCTGTACTGTTATCCTACTGTTAGCTGGGGAGGGAAGGGGTTAGTGGGGAAATAAAGATCCATGCTTGCCTGATTGCTTGCTCACTGCCAGTAGGCCATCTGCCTCCCGAGAGTTGACACGAGTTTAGCGTCGCTAAACGTCCGAAATATAAACCAGTCTGGGTTTGTGTGCGCATTCATGCTCTTGTCCGCTTCAGCCTGTGTAAGTGGAGAAGCAATCGCCACAGTATTTTTGATTTTGTGGAGGTGATCATGATTATGATTATGAGAACACGTTTGATGTCAATAAATGCAAACTATTGTGCAGAAGACTTTTATACTTTCACAGGTTGAAGTGGACAAGAGTAGTAATGTGCATTTGCATTTTGGTGGCGATCGGTCACCGTTTTAGACAACAGAACTGACAAAGCGAGCAATATTACCACCTTGCCTTCCTCCCATGACGTGGACAGCTGAAACCGAAAACATAACATAAGCCACGCCCCAAAAAGGGGCGGCAAATTTGTTGTAAACCTAATCACAAAAAAGCCCTTAAATCACTACAGAGTCTTTTGAGGTGGGCATTTTAGTACTGATGTCATTTTACATGCAAACCTATTATATAAGTGCCAATGTTAAGATCATCCAAGTGTCCCTTTAAGTTCGTGGTTCAGGTAACTGCTGTACATAATAGCCTGGATATGTTCTCGTGAGTGATGTGACGTTGATGAACACTAGTCAGTTATTTCGGCTAGTATGCTAAATATTGTAGTGATCAAACGTGTGAATGTGGATTGTATGTTTTGTTTGACTGTTTAATTGTTTAATACAGTGAATTGTAATGTTTAGGCATATTGTTAACTAATGGATATACATTGGATGATGTTGCTAGGTTGTTCTTTGTCTGTGTTGTTGCAGACCACAATAAATAGACGTGTCAAGTGGAACACGGGCCTGTGTTCTCTGACAGGAGCACCCACATCCATACCTTGCCAAGTGGCAAGAGTCAGCTGGAGACATCATACCAATCATATGATCCTCTCCGTTTTACTTCACATTATGTACAGTTCATACAATCTTGCAGCTCGAGTCAAACAACATTGTTGCTAGTTTGGCAGGCGAAACGCAAACGTTCCCACTGATCTTGTTTCACAGGACGGGCATTGGGTTCTTCTCGGGTCATAAGGGGAACTGACGTACAAGATGCCTCGCAAAAGTAGCGGTACTTTTCTTTATTTTTTATTTAGTAACTCGGAACATAAAAACACAACAGATAGAGGGCTGACAAACATAGAGGCAAAGAAATATATTACAGAAATATAAAGCGTGACATCATCAGCATCAGCAGGCGCGAAGGACCCGATCCAATCTGGACATTTAAAAAAATGTCAATGAACATTCGAATGAACAGCCCTCGGCTTGTGGCTGAATTTTTTATTTGGCCCTCCGTCCATTTGACTTTGACACCCTTGGACTAAGATATGACTTTGATGGAGATTTGTCTCCATTTCTAGTACAGTAGAAATTGAAGGTTGAGGAAAGAACACCAGTTGATTCCTTTTGCGTTTGTTTCCCAGTGAGCGCTGATGAGGTTGTGTACAGCACCAACTTGTGTGATCTGCAGAAAGTGCACGAAAATCTGCCAGTAACAAACAAATGAAGAAATTCAGCATTTTCTTGGGCTCCACATGGCCATGGGTGCCTTCACAAGTTAAGTCGGGTTCAGCACGGGAAGTCACTGGCCACTTTTCACCCAAATCCAAAATACAGACAATAGATGCCACGATGCTGCATGCATCCAGAAGACCAAATACAGCTGCACGTATGTGGCCTGAATGCTTTGCCTACTTTCATACAGATTATGATTGATGAATTGATGCTATATACAGAGGTAGTTAGTTGAAATAAATATTCAGAGGCTTTCCCATGATTCATATTCGGAGATGTAGTGACTGTTGGTTCTTGTTGCTGAAATACTAGTCCTGCACACTTAACCAAGTTTATTTTTCATCGTAGTGGTGGCGCCACCTACTGGCTATAGGAATTACATGTTTTATTCGTTGATCTTTTTCTTCTCGCAAGTTAACCAGGTCGACCTCAGAATTGCTCAGAAGACTCTGTAATCTTCCTGATGTTAAAATACGATATTTGTGAACAGTTCAAGAACCACAAAAAAGTCTCTTGGAGTCATATGCTAAACCTAACAGGAAGTCCGCCATTTTGAATTTACTTTACAATTCGGCATCACATTGACTTTAAAAGCTGCTGTAGTGTGATCCACATGCTAAAATCTACGAACTAACTTTTCATCACACACAGACACGCACACACTAGCACTCATGTCTTACTTTTATCACCATTTCCCTATATTATAAGCAACTTTACTTCTCTTAGGAGCCAAATCGTTCACAAAGCAAATTAACTGTTGTGACATTGGGGTAGTGGTTAGCTTGAGCCGCAAGGTAGCTTACTGTAGCGAGCAGAACTGCCCCTTGTGTTTATATGACATACAAGGGCTCATAGTAGTGTTGGGTCGTTCACGAACGATTCATTCAAAAAGAACGAATCTTTTCAGTGAACGTGAGTAAATGGATCACTTCCTGAAGTGATTCATTCTTTTCTCAGTTCATTTGAGCTCAGCCACACGCATGTTGCCAATCTTCGTGATTGACCAATTAGCAGCCAACGTCAGATGTAAGCGGGATTTACTGAACATACTACCACGCTATTGGCGTTCACGAACGAATCAGTGATGTAATTTCCCGTTCACCAAGGACTCAGTGAGTGAACGTGTCGCTGCAGGAATCAGTGATGTAATTTCCCGTTCACCAACGATTCGGTGAGTGAACGTGTCGCTGCAGGAATCAGTGATGTCATTTCCCGTTCATCAACGATTCAGTGAGTGAACGTGTCGCTGCCATTTCTCGTTCACGCAAATGAGAACTCCATGCAGTCAGTGAGTGAACTGAGTTTTGCTATGAATGATTCGCGATTCGCCAAGGAAGGAACCACTCACCAACACCACTCCATTCGTGCTCGCGCGGACAAGCTTTCTTTAGCATCCGTTTCTCCAAGCTTTAGTTTTAAATTTAAATTTGATCGTACGCTAACATCGCAACTTCTTTTTGAGTGTTTTTTTCTGGTGCATTATCACCAAACACGAATACGAGAATACGACTATTGCCTGACGCGAGACTGGTCCTTGTCCACCTGCACCCCCTGGTGAGCTCCTCAATGGACCCACTCCAGCTCGCATACCAGCCTGGCATCAGTGTGGATGATGCCATCATCGACCTCCTGCACACTTCACTCTCCCACCTGGAGAAGGTGGGGAGCACTGTGTCACTCAGAGTATTTTTCCTCTGTACTATGTACTGGCTAAAATGAGTGTTCCTCATATTTTTATGTAGATGTATGTTGGTGTGTATATACATGTGTATATACACATAGTTACTGCGTATATTTACATAGGTTTGATCCTGAATGTTTGCCGTTAATGTTATACATTAATGGCTACATTATGCCGCCGTCCCTGTGTGACCTATATCTTTGCTGCTGTAACACTGAAAATTTCCCCACTGTGGGATCAATAAAGCTTCTTATCTACTAAAATTTCGGCGAAGTCTATTGCATTACCTTGAACTACTAACTCGCTGACTCCCGTCGTGTGCATGGCTCGTCCAGGAGACACCGAGAGCGAGCGAGCAGGGAGCACACACGCAGCTTTACGCTGATTGGCTGTTACGCACTGCACAAGGAACCAATCAGATGGTGCTTTGGGCGTGCCAATCTGCCTTATGCAGGCAGGGTACCTCGCAAACAGAGAGAGAGAGAAGCACGCTGCAGCAAGCACGAATAAAGCAGTTTTTCATTTATCTGCTTTAAAATGAAAAAAAAAGGCTGATGCCGATAATCTGCAAAATGCCAAATATCTGTCCCGAAAATCGGCCTGGCCGATAATTGGTCTATCCCTATCGTAAACCCCCCAAAAATCACAATCTCCGTTTTTTCCAATATCGTGCAGCCATTGCCTCTTCTTTGCTGCACTTGCGGTCTTACTAAATTTGACAGCATAATGGTGGTACTGACATAAACTACAAATAATCTGCATAAAAAAAATAATTATAGATGAATAACTTATAATTGTACCAAAAATTACAGCCGAGAACACCCACCTGGTTTGTACTGGATACAGTAAGTATTCTCTAGAAAGGAATCATATTTGCATTTTCCAATCTTTCCATATAACAGAATTTCCTTATGTGGGAAACGACTACGATACATGCCCTGTATAAACGTGCAAGTATGTTAATAAAATACATGTGTAACATGTTAACAATACAAGCAACATAGAAACAAATACGAAACATTTTATTAAACAAAAACTGAACTATAAAGTACAGGTATATGAACAAAATACAGTACAGTATAACAAACATGGTCCAAATACTGTTGAAAAAATACTGTAAATACTGAAACACCAATGCAGTACAGTACTTAACTACAGTAAACTGTACTGTATTTTAGTGTTGATTTTTCTCAAGACTTGGGAAAAAATGAGTCTATTTTGAGTTGTTGTGTTGGCTTCATTCTTTGCTGTATGAGAATGTTTGTCTGTGTATCATACAGTTTTGTTGCTAATTGCAAGTAACTGTCCCATTGATCATCACTGATGTGCATACAAAAGCACACGTTCATTTACGCCACTGTACTTCGTCCGTCGAGCCGCAAGCAATTTCCTTTGAGCAGGCAAACTGCTGGAATCGTACTGAGCCAGAATCGATTCCTTGTTTTTCAAAGTCTCGTAGATTTTAGTTTATTCGACTCCAAGTGTCTCCTGGGTGTTTTTTACTTTGTGTCCAGCTTCGCTTAATCAGATGCATTTCACTCTCTCTTCCACGGTCCCGTTCTTCTTCGTTTGGACGCCATGAGCTACAGACGAAAATGTAAATAAATACATTTGAAATCTTTTGCAATTCCAGCAAAACGTATGCCAAAGAAGTAACTTACATGTCGCCGTTTTGGATCCGATGATGGCGGAGCGGTCAAAGTTTTTCCATAGTATAGAGCGGGGACTGCTTGAGTTTGCGCTACTGCGGGCTTCGCTATTGGTTCCGGGTTCCTGATACCGGAACTTCCGTTGACAGGAATCGATCGTGAATGTAATATAGGAGTAGAAAATTTAATGCATACGTTGTTTTTCCGGGTGAGGGAATTTCCGTTTGACAGAGGTCCGTAGGTGGGAATACTTACTGTATACTAATGACATGACGTCCACTTTGTTGGACACATGGTTAATCCCAATTTACTAGTTAGTTCAAATAAAGTTTTCAAACTATATAAAAGTAGACTGTTCCTTAGGTGTTTCTGCACATCAGCATATTTTCCTTTTTACCTCAATGGACCTCTTGAAATAGAAGGATTGGCAGGATATTCCTGCAGTGCTCAACAAGTGTAGCTGTCTGTCAGCCATCTTGCATTTAGAGGTAGTTTACTTGTAGTTACAACAAGTAACTCGAGATGCTCCGATCGATCGGGCACCGATGATTAGCGGTCGATTTTCGTGAAAAATTACGTGATCAGAACATTCGATCAAAGCCTGTTATTGTCGATCAAAACATCCGATCACCCGCAGCTCATGCTTTGCAGCCTACAGCCGTGTTGCGTCTCTCCCCCTCTGTTCGCCGCGAAGGCACCGCTGCTACGTTCACACCAACTGCGGTGGAAGCCTCTCTGGCGGTGCGTTTCAATTTAGTTGGCGCGGGTGGGCGCGGTTGCGTGCGGGGCGGTGCAAATGATGCATTTGCAGCTGTGGGAGGCGGAGTGAAGCACCGAAAATCTGTCCATTTGCCCCATTCGCCGCGTATAAAACAATTCAACATTTTTGCTATTCCTCGCTATTGCCTCGCGGCAGCCAATCAGCATCGGGTATACTACGTCACACACAGCCTAACAGATGTTTTTTTAAATTCCTCAATAAAAGTGCATCTAAAAATTAAATGCCGCGAATGCTCACATTCAGTTCGATGAGTAAAAATTCAAACCTCAGTGACAGACATACGGGAACTTTAAGGATGATCAATCGATTGCAGGTACAGAGATCTCCTCTTCAGCGGCTCTTAACTCTTATAACACCTTTTATTAACCTTTGTGGTACAAGCCATCGGGTCACGGAGGGATGGAAAGGCGCTTTCCCTTCAAATTTAGGAAAGGACAGTGTACTTTTAGCAACGTATCAAAACGAAGCGCCATAGTCAAGTACATGATTTCCGGGTTGCTTTTTCAAACTATAATGCCAATTGAACGCCTTAGGCATTACTGACACCAAGGGGTAGAATCAGCGCACAACATGCACCCATAGTGAGGGCTCATTACTACAATTATAGCAATCTGCCTGGTTGTTTTTGTCTTTTTCTCTCAATAATGCAATCAGAAAATGCCCCGTTTTGACATTTTTTGTCCCTTTTTTCAGGAACTGTGGAAGTATTAGTGCGCTGATTCTACCCCTAGGTGTCAGTCACAATATACAACACAAACTGCTAGTAAAGCGGTCAATCTCTGAGACGTTAATTGCCAATAGGAGCTCACAATAAAGACTGAAATTAGTCAGTCTCATCACATCTTGAGGTATATGAACTTTAACAATAGTCACACTCACACAATAGAACCATGTCAAATCTCAAGTCAACATGTGGAGCATGAAGTGCAGTAACAATTTATTACAGTAACAAAGACAATCCTTATAAAGCCAGGCTACTACAACTACTGCAATTCCAATTATTTTCAAATTAAACAGCCACAGCATAAAACGAAAATAAAACAAGAAGTACACTGGTACCTCTACTCACGAAATTAATTGGTTCTGGAAGAAATTTCGTAAGTAGAAAATTTTGTAAGATGAGACGCGTTTTCCATGTAAATGCCATAATCCGTTCCAAGCCACCCAATATTCAGACATAGATGTTTTATAAAGCATAAAAATGCATCAAAACATGTAACAAATACATGTTACAATTAGATTATTGCACAATAAATGAGAGTTGTGCATAATGTAAATAAAACAAAGAACAGAGTAAGGAATAACAATGGTCGTTTACCTTTTAATTGCTGTCCTCATCGCTTTTTGCCATCTTTGGTTTATGTTCTCTCTCAGAAGTGGTTTTTGCCTGGCGTTTTGTAAACAACTGATTCAATAACATGCCGACTGTCGATAAATTACGGTCATATTCTTTGGCGAGATCAAACAAACGCATCCCCCTTTCATACTTTTCTATTATCTCTTGCTTTGTTTGTATGGACAAAAAATCGATTTTCTCCTTTTCTTTCTTTTCCTCGTTTCTAATTCTAACTATCAGAGGACCTCATGGCTCGAGGGGTGAATGACGATGACGCTGCATCTATCTATCTATTTACCTATCCATCCACACACATAGAGACATACGGAAGAGGTCCCTCTTAGCCAATGGGATGCCAGGACGATTTTAGGCTAGCCAATGGCAGAGCAGCTATGAGTATGTTGCGTTCACGAAACTCCGGAGCTGCGAGTAACAGCCCATACTGCGAGTATCATCCCATACTTTAACCTTTCGTATCCTGAAATTTCTTTCTTAACTAGAGGCAATATTTTCCTGTTGAGGCGTTTCGTAACTTGAAAATTTCGTATGAAGAGACGTTCGTAAGTAGAGGTACCACTGTATATCAAAAATAGTCAGGAAATAACAATACTGTAACTACAATCAATTCAGTTGCAAACAAACGTGTCCGCCATAGCAGCACTATGCACTTCCAGAAGCAAGGAAAGCACTGATGAAACACTTTGGGTTATGTCCATCACAACTCAAGTCTCTCAGTTTTCTCCATGAGCGCAACAGCAGCCCCAGCCCACCCCAGCTATGCACATTCATTCAGCTCCACAAAAAAAACAGAAAAAAAAGAAAAGAAAAACAGCTGAAGAAGGTGAAGGCGAGGAAGGCAGCGGGTCCATATGGCATCAGCCCCCAGCTCCTCAAATCCTGCGCAGACCAGCTGTGTGGAATTGTCCAGCACATGTTCAACCTGAGCCTGAAGCTGGGCAGGGTCCCCCAGTTATGGAAAACATCCTGCATGGTCCCGGTGCCAAAGACCCCCCACCCGAAGGAGCTCAACCTGATGAAGACCCTGGAGAGACCGGTCCTTGTCCACCTGCGCCCCCTGGTGAGCTCCTCAATGGACCCACTCCAGTTCGCATATCAGCCTGGCATCAGTGTGGATGATGCCATCATCTACCTCCTCCACACTTCACACTCCCACCTGGAGAAGGCGGGGAGCACTGTGAGGATCATGTTCTTTGATTTCTCCAGTGCTTTCAACACCATCCAGCCCACCCTACTGGGAGACAAGCTGGAGCGGGCGGGTGTGGCCCACCACCTCACCACATGGATCCAGGACTACCTCACAAACCGGCCACAGTATGTGAGGACACAGGACTTTGTGTCTGACGTGTTCCTCTGTAGCACGGGGGCCCCACAGGGAACTGTCTTGGCTCCCTTACTGTTCACCCTCTACACCTCGGACTTCAACTACAACACCCCTACCTGTCACCTGCAGAAGTTCTCTGACGACTCTGCGATTGTCGGCCTCATCACAGGCGGAGATGATCGGGAGTACAGAGAACTTACTCAGGGTTTTGTGGACTGGTGCCAGCAAAACCGCCTCCTGATCAATGCGGGGAAATCCAAAGAAATGGTGGTGGATTTCAGTAGGCGCCAGCACTCTTCACCTGCACCAGTGAATATTCGGGGAACAGATGTTGAGAGAGTCTCAACTTACAAGTACCTGGGTGTTCATCTGAACAATAAACTGGACTGGTGTGACAACACAGACGCCCTCTATAGAAAGAGTCAGAGCAGACTCTTCCTACTCAGGAGACTGAGGTCTTTTGGGGTTCAGGGGACACTCCTCAGGAACTTTTATGACTCGGTGGTTGCATCGGTCATCTTCCAGGGAGTGGCCACCTGGGCAGGCGGCGTCTCGCCCCGGGACAAGTAGCGGCTGGACAAACTGGTCAGGAGCTCTGTCCTGGGCTGCTCCCTGGACTCTGTGGACTCGGTGGGGGACAGGAGGATGTTGGCCAAGCTGTCATCAATGCTGGACAACCCGGACCACCCCCTCCAGGGCACCCTAACAGCACTCCACAGCACCTTCAGTGACAGACTGTTACACCCTCGCTGTGCAAAGGAGAGATTCCGCCGTTCCTTCTTGCCTGCTGCTGTCAGACTCTTTAACAAGAACATTGTGTAGTCTCTACAAACTGGCGGACATTAGTGCAATTGCCAAAATGAGTGTTCCTCATACTTTTTATGTAGATGTATGTTGGTGTGTATATACATGTGTATATACACATGTTACTGCGTATATTCACAGAGGTTTGATCCTGAATGTTTGCCGTCAATGTTATACATTAATGGCTACATTATGCTGCCGTCCCTGTGTGACCTATATCACAGCACAGCTGCTGTAACAATGAAAATTTCCCCACTGTGGGATCAATAAATAAAGGCATTCTTATCTTATCTTATCTTAAAGCACCTGGCAGTGAGTGAAACACAAGTATAGCAGCAAATTTGGGCTTGTTGTCACTTGGGAGTTGACCCACTGGTGTTTTTATCTTTCTCAAACAACTCACCCCACTAGCAGGTGCAACAACATCAGTAACTATGGATGCAGATTTTGTACGACCACATGCCATTTGCTTTGCAATATCAGACTTGAGTCTGGAAATATAACTTATGAGAGCTTATTTACCACAATCCTCTGACCTGTACGACTGGGAGTAATGAACAGTGTGGTAAAGACTAGTTACTTCAGCTGCTGTTACATTGTCTGTGTTCGAATCACGTTGTGGTTTTAGTATTGGAATGTATCCATAGAACATGAAGCCTCCTTTTGAGTTGCACGTTTTTTTGTGAGTCTCGCATCGTTTGTGGCGTTTAACTTTATATTCACCTCCGCTTTTAAGGGAGGAGAGGAGACACTCTGACAAAGTTCACAGAAAACTTGATCTGACTTGCCTTTCACAGGCTTCACCCACGGACATTGAGTTCCTAGACTTTGTTGTAACTGCATTTCATTTTCTTTGCAGTTTTCTTACTTTCCTTAGAGTCCTCTATTTTCATTAATTCAGCACAAATTTCTGGAACACGTCGCTAAAATGCTTGCTATTGCCATGCGGTACGCTGTTTGTTTTTGGTGCGCGTATCTTTAAACAACATTGACTTGCCTGCATGTGCGCCCGGCTGTTTGATTGATAGCATACCCCTGCCTCTCACAGCACACAGACAGTCACACCCGCCCGAACACCATATAACCCCCCCCCCCCCCCCACACACACACACATAGTCCGAGACCCGCCCCTATAATAGCCTCCCCTGTTTGTTGTCTGCTCTCAGCACACAGGCGTTTAATAAAAACCAAGATTTTAGAGGCACGTTTGAAAATTGGTGCCTGTCGATCAGACATGCGGGACATCGAGTCAGTTTGCATTAAAAATCATTAAAATGCGGGACAGTCCCACGCAAATCGGGACATATGGTCACCCTAGTGCCGCCTGAGGTATCTAAGGTCACGGGTATTCAATGTCCCAGCTTTTTTGGAACGTGCTGCAGCCATAAAATTCTCAGTGAATGATTATTTGCTAAAAACAAAGTTTGTCAGTGTGAACATTAAATATCTTGTGTTTGTAGTGTATTCAATTAAATATCGGTTGAACATGATTTGCAGATTATTGTATTCTCTTTTTAATTTGTTTAACGCAACATCCCAACTTCATTGGGATTGGGTTTGTAAATGCTTTTCAGAATTGGAATGTCATGGAAACATTTAATTACAGTTATAATTGAATTATGTTTATATGCTACAATACTTGTCACAGTGTAATGATTAACACCCATGGACAAAATGGTCGACAGTTCATTTTAATAGTGGACGTGTCGTTTATTTTTATATCTAATTATTTGCCGTTGTGTTTTTCTCTCGAAAAAGCCACGTATCCCGCGGCGGGCATGCTTTTCTGCATCGCACAGTAGTAGTAATCCAAGTCATCTGTGATGTAAACAGAAGCATTGTAGGTAATGGCGTCATGGCTCCCGAGTATAAAAAAAACCCCAAAAAAACTAATGGCTTCTGAGTTAGCACTAACGTTAGCAATCGATGCCCGATTTCATTTTTCACATTGGGGCAGTCGTTTCTGAAAGGCTTCCGTGCATGGCCTGTTGTGGTACGCTAAAATATGGTAGCGTCTTCTACGGATTATGGAGGCATTAGTCAGCGAACATCTAGCAGCAAAAGGATGTGCTGCCTCCCAGTCATTGTGACTACGCACCGAGTGTTACGTTTAGGAATCGGAAATCTCAGAACTCCAAGTTAACAACATGACCTATTTTCCACAAACCATTAATGGCAACACCTAACAATAAATGACATAACATTGACTCGTTAGAATGTACTAATTTAGATTGCTAAAGATTGCAATTTATTTTCCCATTCCATGTGCATAACACATTTTGAATGTGTAGATTCAATTATGCATACTAGTGAAGCAAAAAACATTTTGCATCAATGTTAAATAAAAACCAATTAAAGTGTTGAGTTTAGTTTAATTTAGCACAGTGCTTTTCCCTAATTTTACTCATTTGATTTCACTCGCCTCTACATTAAAAAAAAGGATTGGTGTCCAAAAAAGTGAAATGTTTACAAGTATTTTTTTCTTTAATTGTAGGCAGTTTCATAGTGTTAGTGAAAATCAGCACTATTGTTGGTGATTAGTCGACTAGTAAAATAATAGTTTGTGGCAGCCCTACTTGACACGCTTGAGCCAAACATCATTGCATATTGCGTTTGCGAATGACTGCAGCACCACACTAGTGCACAAAGACAAGCATGGTCGCGTAATTAAAAGAATTGAATTGAAGATCGTGAACTGAAATTCAAAATCTAATATAATTCGGGCTTGAGTGAATCGTTACATCCCTAGTGAACTGTGATGTCATTTTCAGTCGACAGAAATGACGAAATGGCCGCCACCTGAGGTGGCTAAATGGATGGAGTAAGATAGCTGTCAAAAAGGCATATGCGTGATTAACAATTTGTATCCGTAATAGTAATTTGTGTTTTAAGTATTTCCCTGTGAGTATGAATCCAAATTGTGAGGACTTGAATTTTTTTCTTGTGAGTACGAATCAAAATTGCGAGTGTGTCAAGTAGGGCTGTCACAAAGATTTTTTTGGTAGTCGACTATTCACCAACAGGAATTGCAATTATTTGACTAATCGGATCACATGTAAATTGTGGCATAATCGCACCAGCAAGCAGCTCCCTTGTATGACTATCACTAGTTTACAGCTAGAATTATTTAAGGTATGTACAAAAGAATAAAGACAAGATGATAGTTTGTATTTAGTTTGTATGAAACTGTGCAGCATGTACCAGCATTCCTGACTTGTTTTTAGTGTACCGGTAATTGAGATTGAAGGCGATATTGTGTGGTCAATTCTAAATGGTTAGTGCATTTTAAAATGGAAGCAAAAACTATACATTATGCTGAGTTGCACTAATACTATTAAATTACATATAAATACTAAAAGAAATACCGTACTTGCAGAGCTGGGCAGTCCGTCCCTGGGCCGGACCAGTCGGGCCCTGCGGCAACTAATTTTGAGTTGTTTTGAGGCATGCGCACACGAGTTAATCTGCCGTGCCGCCCTCTCCAAGCTAGCTACCTAGCTGGCTAGCCAGCCGCCAGCCAGCCCGCACCCCGCAAGTCACACTGCAGACGCTCTACTCAACGTTTTAACAGAGTAACAGACCTAAAAATGGCACAAGACCCGCCACATGAATGACTTGTAAACAAGCATGGCAAGTCGAAATCGCTTATTTGGTTACATTTTGGGTTTGCCGTGGAAGACGGGGAGCAAAGACTTAAGTGCATCCGGCAACACAACGAATCTATTCAACCATCGTTTGGTTTACGATGATTTTATGATACATCAAAGCAAGAAAACACCGAGTCAGATTTGGCGTCGTGCAACGTTGAAACACTGTACGCAGCAAACCCCACCCATCAACATCAGAGAAACCCAAAAAGATAACAGAATCTATTGCCCGAACAAGGCTTCCAAATGTTTAGGGCACAGACTACACTTCGCAATTGGCACGAGGTATTTATTTTAAATAACATATCTTATGCAAATATACACTACTTTTACGAGCACAAAAATAGAAACCGTGCTAAACATTATTACTGTGACTTAAGTTACATTTCTTGTGTCGTCTATAATATGAAGTCAAATTTTTTGTTTTCATTTTTATTTCAAATAGCTTCAAATGCAATTTGCAAACATATTATTGGTCATTACATTGTAATATAGTTTATTTATGGCCTACTGTAATTTAGAAGTATTGTAAAGATTACCTACTAGTATGTAACAGTCAACATTTTAATTAGTTTGACCCAATCAGCAAATTACATTTATAATTTATCAGAAGCAAATTACTTTTAACTGTGTTTACTATGTGTAAATATTACTTTAAAAACAAAACAAAAAAGGCTCCAGACAAAGGTCTAAACGTATAGATGAATAGCATGTCTCTTATTCTGTCAAAATTGGCATTTTACTCCAAGCAGTTAACTACTTTGGCAATTTATAAGTGCATAGCAAGTTAACTCGTTAGTTTACACAAGGAAACCATACTTTAATTTGTACATTTGCACTAGGCTTGTCAAAAACATCGATACGTCGGTACTTACTCGATACTAAACATTTTGAACGGATACAATACTCGCTTGCTGTGGCATCGATATTACCGATACCAAACCACTGACTTCGATACCAACAGCGGTTTGCCAACGTCTGCTCCTAATGGTCTGCTGCTCCCGCACACACTGCCGAAGCCTGCCCCGTGCGCCCGCCCCTACCTCCCTCCCTGCTCTGCCGCGTGCAGACTGCTCGTCGACTCCCTAGTTACATGAGCATGAGCTACAAATGAAGTACTAATGATTAGAAAAAAAAAAGTGAGCGCCCTGAGCTCCTGCAGCCGTCGCAATAGCACGGAAGCTTGTCCCCACTCGAGCTGCCGTGGTCCTTGCGGTCAGCGACGCTGAGCGTGCGCCGGCCCTTCCCATGGATCTCCCCAGCAGCCGCCGCGGTGGCAGCGGTCGCCCTTCGCGGGGTCGCTGATCCTGCTCGGGCCGGGCCGGCCCGGCTGGCTCATTCGGCCGACGCCGAGCCATAGAATAGGTAGGGCTCATGACCCAAAGTCAGAATCAGCTAAGTACGTCTAATGGCAACATTGAACCAACAAGTTCAAAACGCAAATGCACAAATCCAGCTCATATTTATTTTATAGCATACGCAGCTGTAGCATATATAGAAACACTGTACATACATACTATGCATCATATGTTTACATAGACTGCTTAGATTAGATAGACTTCCTTGCTTGCCCATAAAATGCAGCGTTGTGTTTGTCATATATATTTTCTTTCTAAAGCAAGACAAGGTTAGCCAAGTGTTCTGTAGCATGTTTTCAGTAACAGCTGCATTATTGTATTGTCTTGAACTTCTCAAAAATAAAGCTCTTGTGAAAAATAATTCTAGATAATAATGCAAAAAAAATGTATTAAAATAAATACTGGTTTAAAACAGCCCTTTGAGTAATCCATGGTAAAGTTCACAAATAGTAAAAAGTTCATGAAATTGAAGAACATAGAAGTTTATGTGATTTGTCCAAAAATAAATCCTTCTATTTTTTTTTTGTTAAGAATCGGAATTGCGAATTGTTAGGAACCAGAATTGAATCAAAACATCAACCGGAATCGTCCAAATTCAAACGATGCCCAACCCTACCTGCTACTGTTCTGGATAGCCAATAACTGAACATATTTTAATTTATTTTACTTTTTGATCATTACTATTATTATTATCTGTGACTTGTTGGTTTGCCTTAATAGATAAACATGTGGGTCTAGATCAGGGGTCTTCAATCCTGTTCCCAAAGGGCCGATGTCCTGCCTGCTGCAACACACACCTGATTCAAATGATCAGGATTGTTTTGCAGCTTCTGCAGACCTTTGGTGAATATCTGTAGCAGGTAGAGATGAAAACAGGCAGGACACCGGCCCTCGGGAAACAGGATTGAAGACTCCTGGTCTAGATACTCAGACAACTTACAGAATTTGTTGTCAATTTATGTTACTGTAAGTGGTGGGTTTTATTCTTTTTCACTTTTCAAACAACTTGAAAATGATGTGCCATTAGTGTTGCACAGTATGGTTATGTCTTTGCACCAGTTCCGACAATTTACAGATTACTAATTGTTTTTTTTTTGTGTGTGTTTTGTTCCTTGCACTACTTCTTCCTTTGTTTTGCACTACCCCAGGCTCAGACAACTTAAAATGTGTCATTGGTTCCAGGCATTGACTGTACAGAGGGTTGTCGAAGTTAAATACTGAAGTTGAACTATTTTTTTGCACTACCTCTTAAAAAACTAATGTATTAATGATAAGTACATTTTTTGGCGATAAAAAAAGTTTTAAAGTGAAATAAAACCAAAAAAAAAAAGAAAACCCTGTGCTTTAATTTGTTCCGTGTGGTATCGAAATGGTATCAAGTATCGATACTGAATTGGGTATCAGTATCGAAGTTGAAATTCTAGTATCGTGACAAGCCTAATTTGCACTTTAAATTTTTTTTGAAAAATAATTAATCTAATAAATGTTGTTGGGTCCAAAATGAACTTAAATTATTATAGCGTTTCAAAGAATTTGGGATTAATATTTTTTTAGATGTTTAAACCTGTTCTTGTTTTGTAGCAAAAAATAAAGAATCGTTTGAATAATCGTGATTTCAATAATTACCAAAATAATCTTGATTTATATTTCTTTCATAATCGAGCAGCCCTAATGTGTGGTGTCACAAATAAGATTTCAATTAATTGAAATTGATTTCACACAAAAAAATTGCCTGTTGATAGCATCCAATGATATTGACTAATAAATGTTATGTCTTGCCATGTCAAGGTGAAGTGATATGGTGCAAGTGGTATAAAAATGTAATGGTTTAATAAGCCCTCGAACCATTGGAAGTAAAAAGTTTTAAAGTGCACTTCCAGACTTTGAACACTGGATGACCACATTCAACACTAATTTGACTACAATGAACTCGCCAGCTCAGCTCAAGCGTGGTGATGTCGCTGAACTCATCTTAATGCAGCAGAAGCTGGCTTTACTACCTGCCAGGGAGGTCACTGTGTATGATGGTGATCCACTGGCACATCATTCTTTCATCTGTGCATTTGAGTATTTAATTGAGGGCAAGACTAGTAGCAGCGCAAGACAGGCTCTACTTTCTTGAACAGTACACCTCTGGCCAAGCCAGGGATCTTGTACGCAATTGCCTGCACATGGATGCACAGCGAGGTTATACCAAAGCCAAGCGGCTGTTCGAGAAACATCTTTTCTTTCTATCATGCCATCAGGACTATTCCAAAAGGGAAACCTCTATGCACAAAGAAGATGGAGGCATGCACATTATCTTGCGGACCTCTTCTGTAAGAGGTGGGTAAGAGAATATGTCCCCCTCATGCAACCAAGAAGCAAGTGGAATCATCCAAAACAAAACCTCAGTCCAGATGTCTGGTTGTTATTGTGGATGACACAGCACCAAGGAACTCATGGCTCATGGGCCGTGTGGTGAAGGAATTTACAGGATCAAAGGGACTTGTTCGGAGTGTGCTTGTAAGAACCAAGACCAGCACTCTGCAGAGACCGGTGGACAAGCTTTGTCTGCTTTTGAAAGCAGCAGGTTGAGCTTCAAACCTCGTGGACAGTCCACTCACATGCATGCACGAGTGCGCATATACACCTGACGTGCATACACCTGGGACTGCCGAACTGAAAACATTGGCTGCTGGGCACAATTGTCACCCACATACACACAAAGGGCACAAACCTTACATGAATTGCGAACTTTTGCTTCATGAACTATGGACTTTGCGTGCTCGTTTCATGAACTATGGACTTTTCTGTGTTAGTTTCATGCACTATTCCTTTCATGAACTCTGGAATTTGTGCGTTCACCCAAAGGAATATGGACTATACTCATGATTTCTGAATTTACTGTGCATATGTTTGTGAGGAATCACTGTTTGGGATATGATTTTTTTCCAAAAATGATTCATTATTGGCCCCTTGAATTATTTATTGGGTAATTGCTTCGCTATAGCCTTACCAATTAGGGGCCGGAATGTTGGGGCCAGAAGGAACATATGTTAGGGCTGCTCAATTATGAAAGAAATACAAATCACGATTATTTTGGTAATAATTGAAATTACGATTATTCAAACGATAATCTATTTTTGCTAAAGAACAAGAATAGGTTTAAAGATGTTAAAAAATATTAAGACAAAGGTCTTTGAAACGCTATAATAATTTAAGTTCGTTTTGGACCCAACAACATTTATTAAATTCATTTTAAAAAAAATGTAAGTGCAAATGTATAAAATAAAATATGATTTCCTTGTATAAACAAACGAGTTAACTTGCTATGCACTTATAAATTGACAAAGTAGTAAACTGCTTGGAGTAAAATGCCAAATTTTGACAGAATAACAGACATGCTATTCATCTATACATTTAGACCTTTGTCTGGAGCCTTTTTTTGTTTTGTTTTTAAAGTAATATTTACACATAGTAAACAAAGTTAAAGTAATTTGCTTCTGATAAATTATAAATTTAATATGCTGATTGGGTCAAACTAATTTAAATGTTGACTGCTACATACTAGTACGTAATCTATACAATACTTCTAAATTACAGTGGGCCATATATAAACTGTATTACAATTTAATGACCAATAATATGTTTGCAAATTGCATTTTTAGCAATTTGAAACAAAATGACCAAAAAAAATTGACTTCATATTATAGAACAAATTTAACTTAAGTGACAGTAATAATGTTTAGCATGGTTTCTATTTTTGTGCTCGTAAAAGTAGTGCATATTTGCACAAGATATGTTATTTAAAATAAATTCCCTTGTGCCGATTGCGAAGTGGAGTCTGTGCCCTAAACATTTTAAGCCTTGTCTGGGCAATAGATTCTGTTAAATTTTTGTGTCTTTCCAATGTTGATGGGTGGGGGTTGCTGCGTACAGTGTTTCTACGACTGAGATTTGCGTTGCAGACGCCGCCAAATCTAGCTCGGTGTTTTCTTGCTTTGCAGCGTTGCAGCGACAACTTGCACTTTATACGTCTTTGCTCGCCAACTTCCACGGCAAACCCAAAATGTAACCAAATAAGCGATTTGCCTTGCCTTGCTTGTTTACAAGTCATTCCTGTGGCGGGTCTTGTGCCATTTTTAGGTCTGTTACTCTGTTAAAACGTTGAGTAGGAGCGTGTGCAGTGTGACTTGCGGGCTGTCTGGCTGGCTGAGCTAGCTTAGAGAGGGCGGCGCAGCGGAGTAACTTGTGTGCGCATGCCTCAAAATAACTCAAAATTAGTATTAATAATCGTTTTTTTTACAATCATGCCAATTTTGTAATCGTGGAGTGTAATAATCAAAATTGTAATTGAATTTCGATTAATTGCACAGCCCTAACATTTGTTGTTCTTTACATAGAAAATAATGTGGACATGTTGATTTGATTATGATTATGTTTTTTTTGTTGTACAATTGTGCTGCATTATTATTGTTGTTGTTTTTTAATTGTCTGTGCTGCATAGTTTACTATGGTTGGTGGTGTCCAATATTCTCACTTGTCACAGTACGCCTTTCTGAACAGCATATTCGCATAGACCCTTCCCTCTATAGATTGAAAGTGGTAGTGCGGCCTGGGATCTTTAAATTAGATAATTATGGCACCTGAGGGTGTGTGAGACAAGAAGCCAGGCAGAAAAAGTGTTTGACCACATACACATATCACAAGCTGACCGAACCATAGTAAACCGTGACGACAGATTTGAAGTTGCAGCTTGATACTTTTATTGTTTGGTTCGGAGGACGATGGGGAATGTTTTGACTTTTTGTTAATGTTTTGGATCACCATTTGTTCCACTGTGATCAGTGCGTCAACAACACCGCTCAAGTGGCTTATTTTTGAATGGATAGAAGGCCACTACATCGATGCTTCCACAATGTCCTTACAATGCCTTTGCAGATGTTTTTCGCCTCTGCAAATGCCTTTGCAAAGGTCATGATGATAACAAAGGAGCATGTTATGCTCCATGATAATGGGGCACATTATGCTCAGAGTGAAACCCAAAGATGGAATTTGGTCATACAGTACTACAAAGTGATTACTGTTGATAGCAGTGCAACTTTTACTTTTTACTTCACAATAATTCTTGCTTTTATTTCCTTTTGAATGTTGTAATGCAACAACAACGTGGAGAAAATGAAAGAATATTCATGAGACCCTTGTGCGTTTATTGCTCTCAAAGAATGTCACACGCGTTGTGGAGAAGTAAACAAGAATAGAACTGTTGACTACATGAGAGAGAATGTAGCAATAAGATTGTGTTTACATGTTATTCACTGTATTGCGCTGCTGAGATATACAATGTTAAGTGTCAGGAATGTCTTAAAGCAGCACTGGGCAAGAAATCGACCTTCATAAAAAATTTTCACAACTCTTTTGATGAAACATTGTCATTGAGCGGGACTTCATGCCCTGACGTGGTCTGCATCGTTTTTACTGGCACAAAGCAACTTTGAGGAGGATGGGATCAACCCTGGCACACGAAAAAATACCAATGTCCTGACACTCACTTCCTCCTTTCTCTATAAGGACGATTCAGGATTTCACGACACTACGCGCTGGCACGTATTGGAAATGCAGTTGATTTTTGTCAAAACACTACCGCTTTTGTCCACAAGGCGCTGCCATAATCAACAAAACCTGACATATGACACAGTGTTGCTTTAATATTAGGTTCATTTTTACTTTATATTAAGTTTGTTTTAGACTATGACAAATGATGACAAATAACATACCTGGTGAATTAATACTATGATGTCGATTATACAGTACTATGATGTGTTGTATGTTGTATATATGTTATTGTTATAGTTGTCACTTTCTCGTGGCTCTGTTTCGATCTCCCCAAGTCAGGTGGTCCATCTGAAGGCATGTGTTCATCTTCGATCTAGATTGTCATCAGTGTTTGTCTCCAGCTCAAGTCAGCTGTTTTTTCATCCCACTCCGTCTGGATCTCAGCCGTCACCAGTGACTCAGCATAGGGTCAATGTGTACTGATATGTAATTTACTCTTCTTGTTCATATACAGCCAACAAACATATCCATGACAAAAACATCAATGACAATCAATAATTTGTTAGAAGATAAACCCCACTCGTGTCACTACATTTCTGTTAAAGATCGCTTAAAGTACACTGAAAAAAATGCTGGGCATCATTTACTCCAGGGGGTGTCAAAGTCAAATCGACGGAGGGCCAAATAAAAAATTTTGCGACAAGCCGAGGGCCGGACTGATAGAATATTCATTGAATTTTTTTTAAATATCCAGATTGGATCAGGTCCTTCGCGCCTGCTAATGATTTCACGCTTTATATTTCTGTAATATATTTCTTTGCCTCCATGTTTGTCACCCATCTGCTACTTTTCAGCTCGTACGTCACTTCTGCTTATGACCCGAGAAGACGCCGCTGCCCGTCTTGTGAAACAATATCAGTGGAACGTTTGTGTTTCTTCTGTCAAACTGGAAGCAATTTTCTGATTGACTCGGGCTGCAAGATTGTATGAACTGTACATAATGTGAAGTAAAACGGAGAGGATCATATGATTGGTATGATGTCTCCAGCTGACCCTATTTTAGAGTGGCAAGGTATGAATGTGGGTGATCCTGTCAGAAAACATAGGCCCGTATTCCACTTGACACGTCTATTTATTGTGGTCTGCAACAACAAAGACAAAGAATAACCTAGCAACATAATCCAATGCATATCCATTTGTTAACAATTTGCCTAAACATTACAATTCAATGTATTAAGAAATTAATCAGCCAAACAATACATACAATACACATTTCATCACTAGAATAGTTAGCATATGAGCCAAAATAACTAACTAGTGTTCATCAACATGACATCACTCACGAGAACATATCCATGCTATTATGTACCTGACACGAACCTAAATGATTAAACTCACTTGAACATTTACACACAACAATAAACGTGGTGAAACACGGGAAATCTGCAACTACTGAGTTTGCTGACACGAACAAACTACTAGCTAGCTGTGTTGAAGGAGGAGAAAGAAAAGAAACCAACCCGTCTCTCGCTATCAACACTTATCACTCGAGGAGCGTTCAATGCCTGCTCACAGTGTGGGACATCTCAGCACTACATCGAAACTCAATGAATTTATCAAATGCCAACAATTACTAATAATAAAACAACGTGTGATTGCTAACATTCAGTATTTCTTAATAAAGCGTGTGAAATCCTTAACGCTATTAAAATGCATGGATAATTTAAACAGTTGAATCATAATATTTTGTTAAATAAGTAATTAAAATATCCATCCATCTATCCATTATCTATACCGCTTATCCTCACGAGGGTCGCGGGGAGTGCTGGAGCCTAGTATGATTAAAAGGCAATTTGACTATCAATACATCTACTTGCTTTGCCTGTGGTCTAACAAGAGACGTTTGGAGTCTGTTAGCCATTAGCGGCTAGAGGCAGATGCGCGCCTCTTCGTTGTCGTGTACGGGCAGGGATTGAGCGAGTTGTTGAGTCTGTGGAATGGAATGGAGTGCTAACTGAAGCCACATTGCTCCCTATCACTGTCCGGTCACGCTCTTTGATTCGAGTGACTGTTTGGATGAGGCGCTCCGGTGAATCCCCCCAAATTCACATATAGTGAATGTAAGCTAAATGTTACCATAGCAGCTCAGTGGAAATGTGTACTTGGCGCACAATTTTAATATTTTGATTTATATGGACACATTTATCAGCGTTACGCGACGGAGGCAACTTGGCTTCCAGGTGGTGGAGGGGGGGGGCGTTGTGTAATGTAACGTAAGCATACCGTTCAGCTTGTTGTCTCTATTCTATTTTTATTTTAAATTGTTCGTTATTGAAATTTTAAATGTCATGTCTGAGGGCGGCACGGTGGTCGACTGGTTAGCACGTCCGCCTCACAGTTCAGAGGTCGTGGGTTCGATCCCGGCTCCGGCCTCCCTGTGTGGAGTTTGCATGTTCTCCCCGTGCCTGCGTGGGTTTCCTCCGGGTACCCACATTCCTCCCACATTCCAAAAACATGCATGGTAAGTTGATTGGACTGTCTAAATTGCCCCTAGGTGTGATTGTGAGTGCAGATGTTTGTCTCTGTGTGGCCTGCGATTGGCTGGCAACCAATTCAGGGTGTCCCCCGCCTACTGCCCAAAGACAGCTGGGATAGGCTCCAGCACGTCCGCGACCCTTGTGAGGATAAGCGGTATGGATAATGAATGAATGAATGTCATGTCTGTTCTTGATGTTGGATTTTATCAAATACATTTTCTTTAAAAATGCGACTTATACTACAGTGCGACTTATACATGTTTTTTCTACTTTATTATGCATTTTATGGCTGTTGTAATTGAATTAATTTTTTTTTTCAATGTTTAACAAAATCGGACTCAGTGACATCTACAAACTACAACAAATCATGGGACATATTTTGCTTAAGTTATTTTCTTCTGCATTACAATATCCTTGTTTTTTTTTGGTGTTCTGCAAGACTACTTGAATTCATAAATAAAAACGGAGCGACCAATTTAGCAAGAGCTATTAACAGTATTCATACAATACATACATTTTTGTCGACGTGCTGAATTATGGGTGCAGATGACTAAACTACAGTATGGTTACAGATATGACTAAATGTTGAAAACAGAGCTACATTAGCCACGTGCTAATGCTAACAGTGAAATGCATCATTTGATTGCAATCTATAGCCGTAAGCCTGTGAATCCAAAGCTATTATTTGAACGACTTTACGAAAAAAATATGATTAATAAATTGGATATACACGTTGCTGACCAGGTGTGTAACGGTTCACAAAAGTCACGGTTCGGTACATACCTCGGTATGGGGGTCACAGTTCAGTACGGGTTTGGTACAGCAATAAGTCTCAAATGCATAAGACTAGGTTGTTGTTTTTTTTTAGTTAGTTTTAACAGACAGCAGGCTACAATTCAATTTACTATAAAGCATAAAACATTCCCTGTTATGAAAGCACAAAATAGAATAAAAACTTGCGCTTTTGGGTTGTTCATAAATACTGATAATAATAATGATAAAACAGATTAAATACAGGAACCCCCCCTTTCTTGTATGGATAGAATGAGGTTGCAGCCAACTAGTAACTTTACCTTCATGAAAAAGAGCAGCAGAGGACAGCTCGTGCTCCACCAAGGCTCATGTGACCATGGTCAAATGTGACGGTTGCTTGGATTGATGCTGCAGCGGTTCATTTGCGTACAGCGGAGACGAGAGGGGCTTCGCTTGGTGGTAGGACTACGACAGCATTTTTCAACATCGCAATCAAATGGCCGACACACTATGCTAATGCTAATGCTAACAATATTGCTGTCTTGGTAAAGTTCAAGAACTGTAAAAAATAAAAATAAAAAAATTTTTAAAAGCCACCGAGTGAACATGACGCTGTTTGGCTATGTGTGACGTAGTATGCCCAATGCTGATTGGCTGCCGTGAGGCGGAATGGCCAAAAAGTTGATTTGTTTAATACCAGAGCTGGGCACTTGACCATTTTTTGCCGGTCCGGCAGCAACCCTACACCCTTGAACTGGGTACCCTTCCGGCCGCGACCCTCCGGCCATATTCATAAACATTGTCGGCCCTGCCCCATTACGCCCCCCCCCCCCCCCCCCAAAAAAAAAAACGTCCGTGATTGACGTCGCTGCGGGAGAGACGCTAACGGCAGAGGCTTTTTAAGGATCATTAGCTGGCTAATTTACTATTCGAACCCGCTGGGGACACACTTCAAATCCGCCAGTAGTACTAACCCAACTGCATGCTTACTTGCATTGCGAGCCCCGGGGTTGGATTTGTCGTATTGTATAATTATTTGGGTCCAACAGACGGCCAAAAGTCACAGTCAAGTTACTTATTTATTTTGCACACTTCCCCTCCTTCCCGGCCTTCAAAATAAAATCGTACCAGCAAACCACTATACAATGCAGGTTTGCTATGGCGTATTTCCGGAAGTAGGGAACGCCAGAAAAAGTGCATGAACTCCACCTTGATGTGCTAGTGTCTGAATATACTCGTGGACACAAATTGCTTTGAAATAAGTCGGGGGGCATCGCTTCAAAAGGACAGCGACAACAATGGATATCGTGTCTGCAACAACCATAAAGGGACCGCGATGACTAGTAGATAAATTTAATTTTATTGCGAAAACGATCTTGAAGGTGGCGGCTAAGGGGGAACGTGGGTGAGTAGCTTGTTTAGTAATGTTTACTTTGCAGCAGCAGCAGCAACGCGCTGCGTGGTGCATCCGTCTCCATGTGGGAAACTGTATGTCATCGCAACATGTGAGACAGCAACGTGAGCTCAAGCGTGTTTGTATTTCCTTATCGTCACATCACGTAAGCCGCGCTTCCCACCTGCAACTGGGGCATACCATTACAAGAGGGGGCGGGGGGGGGGCAATACCACAATCCCTATAACAGCAGTTGTCGCTCGCGCAGACGCGGGAGTAGAAAGAAGCCTAAAAAGAAGCCTTTCACCGAGTAGGCTAAGATTATTTTTGGCCGGCTCGCAAGCACGTCATACGCATGACAGCCGATTAGTGGGCCGGACTAAAATCAACTTCCGGCCATGCTTAGTCCAACCATTTTTTAAAATTTGTCACCCCCCCGTCCCAAAAATGGGCATCCGGCCGGGCCGGAGGGTCCGACCGGTCTGGCCCAGGGACGGACTGCCCAGCTCTGTTTAATACTAACGAATGGGGCGAATGGGCGGACTTTCTGTGCTTCGCTCCACGTCCCAACGCTCCAAACACATCATTTGCACCGCCCGCGCAAACTACATTGACTCCAATTGAAAGGCGCCGCCAGAAACGCTCCCAAGAGTTGGTGCGAACGTAGCATGAATGCAGCATCAGGCGTTGACCTTTTATTTCCCACCATCAGACGTATTTGTCGTACGACTGCATGCACCGAACCGTGAAGCCCGCACCGAAACGGTTATGGACGAATACAAAAATAGTTACACCCCTATTGCTGACTTTACCTGCTGTGAAGATGCGTCTCCTGAGCTGCTGGAAGCGCCGTCTGATCCGCTCGCGTTCGCCATCTTTGTTTTGTTCTCTACGCATGCGCGGGTGGACGAATCGCGGCTCGATCAGCTCCCCTTGGGACATGCCTGTGGCCTGCGTGACGCCATCCTAATTTGCATGTTGTGTTGATTCGTCCTCTCACAAAAGTGATTCGTATCCTCATCTGGCAATTCGTGCGTAGTGAATATTCGTAGTCGTAGAAGCGAGAGTTCACAAAACAATGCACTCACAGGTTTTTGAGTCCTACTAATAAGAAAATATTTCACACCCACAATTTTAATTCGCACTCATAAGAAAACATTCAAACCCTCACCATTTTGATTTGTACTCAGAGGGAAATAATTAAAACAAATTATTACTATTACGGATATGAATCGTTAATCACGCATATGCCTTTTTGAAAGCTATCTTACTCCATATAAACGAGGGTGTATTTTGCTGCTTAACTCATATTCCACAAACGCAATATTAATCAGAATGCCTTGTTCCAACTCGTGGGCCTGAATAGAACATATTCTGGAATAAATATGTTTGTGTTGACTTCCACTTTAAGGGTCCAATCAGTTTTGTCCATCCTTGTTTCAAGAGTTTGTTTTTACTTCTGCTGAACCACATTTCAAAAACAATGTGGTTCAGCATTAATTTCATTCATTAACAAAGAGTACCAACAATTTTGTTAAACTGTATATAGTAACAAGACTGACAGCGTGCACTGTATATTGTTAAAATTGTAAAGCATTTCCTCAAAAAGTGAACGTAAGAAGCGACCATACCTGCTCTGTGGAGAACGATTCTTGGCGGCATCCTGCTAATGGCGTCCAGTAACTGACGTTGTCGCTCGTTGGCCTCTTTTGCTCCAAAAAGTTCCTCCTCGTACTCTGCTGTCCTTCTTGCGTACATTTTCACACGGCAATCACCTCAACACTTGCAGCTCAAACTTGATCTCTGCTGAGCGATGTTGATCACAAACGCGTCTCTTTGTTAGCTGCTAGCAAGATAAGCTAAATTTAGCTAAAATAGGCCAGGAAGCTCCAACGTGCACCGAGACGTCTTTAATCGGACACAAAGATTTGGATTTAGATGTTTTACTCTAGAAAAATAGTGATAGGCGTCCTGTGTTGTGGCATGCGCACATCTGAGAAAAAAAATCAGGAAAATACAATTAAACGTGTGGAGCGAGTGAGTGAGTGTTTGTGCGTGTGGTGCGTTTGTGAGACACGTTTGTGATCAACATTGCTCAGCAGAGATCAAGTTTGAGCTGCAAGTAGGGTTGTCAACCGTCCCTTGAAATCGGAATCGTCCCGTATTTAGGAACGTAAATACGTATTGAGTTGTAAAGGGACGCACTTTGTCCCGTAATATCGTCAGGGTAAAAAATAATCTGTAAAATGTCGATGGGATATATGGACAACAGTTCTTAATCACACTACCTCCGCAAAGGCTAACTTCAAAATAAAGCTACCAAATAATACATTGCGTCATTGATGCCAATGCAATAGCCTTATCACACTTTTACCTTGTAGTTGACCTCCGTGGTGGCGTAACAGCTAATTTGACTTCCGTTTCTGACGTCTCAATTTGACACCTACATCAAACACAACGCCATCCGGAAGTCATATTCAGTCGCTAATTCAGGTCGCTAACAAACCGCTCGTTAATTACGCTGTCATTGTATGATACGGCACAAGTCTCCGGCGTTAGTGGGTAGCAGCTGTTATCATTAGCAACAAGTGCCTGGCTGGTAGTTCAACAGCTTGGCTTACTTTTTTAAAAAACTTCTTTTTCAATATTGTGGAGATTATTTTGTAATGCGCTGTCCATGTGTAAAGGAAGGTGCCTTAAATTGCACTTCAAGGTAAAAAAAAAAAAAAAAAAGAAATAAAACCATGTCTTCATTTATTTTATAAAAAAAACTTTTGCTCATTAAATAGTTTTAAGAAAACAATCAGCTCAAAATGTCTCGAAGAATACCTTATTACTGCACGTATAAATAAGAACATTCTTATTGTGTACGAAATAACAAGGTATCTTGCCTTCTATTGCGTTCTTAAATGCTAAACGGCCATAATAGACATTAGGAGTTTTTTTTAATGGGCAAAAGTGTTTTAATAAATAAATGAAGTCAAAGTTCTAATGATATTTTTCTTTTGCTAATCCAAAACACAATCTCCAACTCAAAATCTGTGACCGATCTGGTCATGATTTATGTGATCCGTTGAACCACTTGTGAGTTCCAAAGTCAATCTCCTGGTACTAATGTGAGTAACCCATCCATCCATCCATTATCTGTACCGCTTATCCTCACAAGGGTCGCGGGGCGTGCTGGAGCCTATCCCAGCTGTCTTTGGGCAGTAGGCGGGGGACACCCTGAATTGGTTGCCAGCCAATCGCAGGGCACACAAAGACAAACATCCGCACTCACAATCACACCTAGGGGCAATTTTAGAGAGTCCAATCAACTTACCATGCATGTTTTTGGAATGTGGGAGGAAACCGGAGTACCCGGAGAAAACCCACGCAGGGACGGGGAGAACATGCAAACTCCACACAGGGAGGCCGGGGCCAGGATTGAACCCACGACCTCTGAACAATGTGAGTAACCCATGCATGAAAAAAATTATGTGCACCCCCGTTAATATGGGAATGTGCAATGAATGTCAGTATTGTATGGACAAACAACATATAATAATTTTGGGGTGGAATAAACAAGTACAATAGATTGACAAATATGTTAAATAGATTAATAATACATCCATTCATCCATCAATTATCTATACCGCTTATCCTCACAAGGGTCACGGGGAGTGCTGGAGCCTATCCCAGCAGTCTTTGGGCAGTAGGCGGGGGACACCCTGAATCGGTTGCCAGCCAATCGCAGGGCACACAGAGACAAACAAACATCTGCACTCACAATCACACCTAGGGGCAATTTAGAGTGTCCAATTAACCTACCAAGCATGTTTTTGGAATGTGGGAGGAAACCGGAGTACCCGGAGAAAACCCACGCAAGCACGGGGAGAACATGTAAGCGCCACACAGGGAGGCCGGAGCCGGGATCGAACCCACGACCTCTGAGCTGTGAGGCAGACGTGCTAACCAGTAGACCACTGTGCCGCCCTCTCACAAGATTTTGATTAACAAAAGTAAAGAGGTTTCCTATAAAATTCTAAAAATTTACCGAATAAAACATTTTATGATGTCCACTGATAGTGTAGCGGTACACACGCCCGAGTTGTGTGCTTTCAGCGTGGGATCGATTCCCGCTCAGTGACGGTGTCTGTGTGTGCCCTGCGACTGGCTGGCGACCAGTTCGGGGTGTAGTCTGCCTTCGCCCATTGACAGCTGGGATAGGCTCCAGCAATTCTCCGCGACCCTGTATAAGATAAGCGGTTTGGAAGATGATATGACATGACATTTTATGATAACGTTTAAAGTTGATATTGATACCGGTTGTTCATATTGCTCAGCTTCTCCTGAAACTTTATCTAATTTTTTCTGGTATTGTGAGCCTACAATGAAAGGATGTAGCAGGATCTATTGTGAATAAACTTACTGCAAATGTTCTGTTGTTTTATGAGCATGTTATTTTGTAAAGAGTAAGAAAGACGACAGTGACACAGTTTTGGTGGTAAATCTGCTAACTATATTGGCAAATTTCTACATAAATGTAAATCACAAACCGCATTTTCCGGTGTTTGACAAGGGCTTTGAATTATACTTATCAATTAGTGCCTGCCAAAACAAGAAGGTCAAGAATACTTTGGCTGCATGTGTAAAGGTGCTGCAAGTATAAATTGTAAGTTAAAAAAAAAAAAGGTAATGACACGTTCCAATGACAACTGGAATAAAGTGGATCCCACAAACGTAGACAGAACTCAAAAATTTGATTTAACAAAAAAAATTGACAATAATGATTACTACCGAATAAAGTACAACAGAAGTCGCTGGCGAAACACTGCCAGGAAAAAACATGAACAAAAGGACGCTCGCTAAAATGCGAGGAGAACGAGAAAATACTAAATCACTTGTTAACCACGGAACAAGGAAAAACCCAATTAGAAATAAAACAAAAACAGCTTTACACGAACAAAACTCACCAAAGATACAAGCTAGGATGTCTAGAAAATCATTTCACTTGAGGCAATAAATGCGAGCAAGGAGGAATAATCCGAAGATCTGTCGCGATGGCAGTCCTTTTAAAGTCACTGATTGCTAAAGCACCACAGGTGCGGCAAGGTAGGACACGAACCCCCAAGTTCCAGACAAGGGAGACAGGCCCAAAACATGACAGTACCCGTCTCACCCCCCGCCCCCCCCTCAACGGACGCCCCCTGGCGGGCCACCCGGCTTTGACGGGCAATGAGCGTGGAAACCACGAAGGAGAAAAGGGTCAAGGATCCAGGAGCGGGGAACCCACTGGCGCTCCTCAGGGCCATAGCCCTCCCAGTCAACCAGATACTGGAAGCCCCTGCGCCAAGAGTACAGGATGGCCCTGACTGTGTACATGGGATCACCGTCGACCAGACGCGGCGGTGGCGGCGGCACCAGCGGGCAGGAACCCACAGGCTTGACCAGCGAGACATGGCACACCGGGGACCCTCAAGGTAGGTGGCAGGCGCAGCCGCACCGTCTCGGGATTCAACACCTTCTCCACCTCGAACGGCCCGATGAACCGAGGCCCCATCTTACGGGAAGTTCCTCCCAGATGCAGATCCTTTGTGGACAGCCAAACCTTCTGACCAGGAAGGTAGACCGGTGCCGGACCGGACCCCGTCTTCGGTCTGCGATCCGGCGGTTGCGAGAAGCATTGCGGGACAAGGCCGCCTCCTTACAAATCCGATGAGCACGTCGCAGGTGAAGCTGGACAAGGGAGTTCCACCTGGCCTTCTTGGGAAACAAGGGAGGTTGATAACCGTAAGCGGACATGAACGTGACCAACCAGTGGCAGACGAGACGAGTGTGTTGTGTGCATACTCCACCCATGGGAGCTGGACAGCTCAGGAAGACGGACAACTGAGGCACACACATCGGAGCGCTGTTTCCAGGTCCTGATTCAACCGTTCAGTCTGACCATTTGTCTGAGGATGGTATCCAGAAGACAAGCTGGCCGTGGCTCCAAGCGCCTTGCAAAACCTCTTCCAGACCTTCGAAATGAACTGGGGTCCCCGGTCAGAGACGAGGTCCGCCGGGATGATATGGAGTCTGAAGACGTGCCGGAATAGCAGCTGCGCCGTTTCTAGAGCTGTGGGAAGCTTGGACAGTGCCACGAAGTGGGCCATCTTCGAGAATCGGTCAATGACCAAGAATGACGGAGTTACCTCTGGACACGGGGAGTCCCGTGATGAAGTCCAGCGAAACATGGGACCATGGACGAGGCGGAACTGACAACGAGCGAAGTAAGCCAGCCGGGGGTTGATGAGTGGGTTTGCTGCAGGCACAGGTCGAACAGGCCCCCACAAAGTCCGTGATGTCTTTAATGAGTCCCGGCCACCAGAATCGCTGTGCAATCAGCGAGTGAGTACAGTGGACCCCCGGGTGGCGAGTGATCTTAGATGCATGTCCCCACTGCATCACGTTGGTGTGTAACGAACAATTTTCCCGCTGGACATCCCCTTGGAACCTCATCATATCCTTGGGCCCCCCTCCACCAGCTTCTCAATTTCCCACTGCAAGGCGGTCAGGAAGAATGGGTTCAGTCTTTGTGCATCTTCTGATGGCTCATGGAGGCGTGAAAGAACGTCGGGTTTCAGATTTCTCGAACCTTTACGGCAAGTCAGTATGAAATTGTATCTGGTGAACAACAAGGCCCACGTGCTTGTTGAGAATTTTGTCTTTTGGCTGATTTGATGTAGGCTAAATTCTGGTGCTCCGTGTACATAGTAAATTGTTCTTCGGCTCCTTCAAGCCAGTGTCTCCACTCAAGTAGGGCAAGCACGATGGCAAGCAGTTCACGGTTCCCCACATCATAGTTTGCCTCGGCGGTGCTGAGTCGACGGGAAAAGAAGGCGCAGGGGTGGAGCCTAAGGTCAACGCTGGAATAAGACGGCCCCCACTCCTGAATCTGATGCATAACCTTGACCACAAAAGGAAAATCTGGGAAAGGATGGGTCAATACAGGTGGATTTGTACATAATGCTTTCAGGCTGCTAAATGCTGCAGCCGCACTCTCGGTCCACTTGAATGGAACCTCATTAGAAGCAAGTCTGGTCAGGGGCGCCGCCTTTTGACTGTAATTCCGAATAAAGCGCCTGTAAAAATTGGCGAACCCCAGAAATCGTAACTGTGCGTGGTTGGGGATGGCCAGTCTACGACGGCTTGTTTTGACGGGATCGGCTCGGAGCTAACCCTTCTCGATAATAAACCTTAGAAATTGGACGGATTGGGTATGGAATTCACATTTCTCGGCTTTGACATACAACTTATTTTCTAACAGTCTTTGTAGTACCATACGAACATGTTGCTTGTGTTCTACCGCCGTGCGGGAAAAATTATGAATGTCATCCAAATAGACAAAGCAAAATACGTTGGGCATGTCTCTCTGTACGTCGTTGATGAAGCATTGAAATACGGCCGGGGCGTTGGTGAGGCCGAATGGCATGACTACACTGTAAAAAAAAAAAAACGTTGTTTTTACGGAAAAAAAAACGGCAGCTGTGGTTGCCAGAATAATACTGTAAAAAATACGGCAGACTGTAAAACACATTACAGAATAACCTGTAAATTTTACAGTATAAAACTGTAATCCTCTACAAAAATTGACATGATAAACTGGTAAATTCAACACAATTTTGCAGCTAAATTAACACAACTATGCCTTTTATTCAAGACATTTTTCCCGTATAATTTACATGCAGCAGTTGCTTATTTTACATCTAATCCCATTCAATTTCACTGAAAAAAACCAGACGCAATACATTATTAAACAGTAAAAGCTTCATTAAAGGTCAGTGATTTTACTGAATTATTCTGCTTATTTTATTAAAACGTTGTTTCATGCAATATAATTTGTAGAATTAATTACGATGTTTTGTTGTGAAATAAACATCTACTTACTATCATTGAATTATTTGACGAAAGTCTTCATTAAATGAGTATTACTGGTAAATATGGACATACAGTCAAACTGACAATGTCTAACCAAGATTTTCATCTGTAATGTTTACTGTTAAAACTAAAACCACCAAAAGAAAAATTAATGGGACACAGATAAAAAGTAGACCGCTTCTATACTTGATGATTACATTTAAACTGCCGTGAGATTTTGTTTGACTTTTACCAGAAATGGGAATAAAACTGTGACCTGTGGTATGCAGCAACTTAAAAAATATACAATACCAATTTGTCATTTCAAACCCCAATTTTATTTATTTTACTAAAAAACAAATACACGTGCAACAAGACTGTCACAATATCTTCATCTGTAACATAGTAATGAAATCTTAATGCAAATCTTTTTGTCCATCTCGGGGGGGGGGGGGGGTCATTTTGACACTTGGTGTCGACTGAAAATGACATTACAGTTGCTCAGGTAAGAACCAATCACAGCTCACATGTTTTCTGAAGCTGAGTCATGATTGGTTCTTACCTGAGCAACTGGGATGACATTTTCAGTCGACAGAAAGTGACAAAATGGCCACCCCCTGAATTGGCTAAAAAACGGTGGATCTTACTGCTTAATTTATATTCCACAAACGTAATGTTAATCAGTATGCCGTGTTTAAGTAACCTTGGATCAAATTGAGGGCTCGGGTTCATGTGTAGACGGGCACAGCTGCTCTTCTCCACTTCCATGCCATCTATATTGATGGAGAAGTATCTAGGGAGGAAGAAAAACAAATAGATGAATAAAATACAGATTTAAAGACACACACAAAGACAGACACAGAAATTCACAAAACACACACATCAACACTGACAGACTGACTCACAGATGCACTAAAACTCTGCACATTCATAAACAATCAAACTAACAACCTTTTAAAGATGTTAATCTAGAATGTTTATCATTAAAGTTTAAAGAATGAACCTACCCCCCAAAAAGTTATATGACTGAGACATCACCCCAGAGGTCAGACCATGACTTACTTGAGTCCAAATTCAGATGTCGTGCCACTCGTGATCAGATAGGTCTTGGATCAAGGTGAGGACTGTGGGGTTCAAGTGTAGACGGGAAGTCCTGTTCTTTTCTACTTTGATGCCCTTCTCAGGATTTATGGAGAAAAAGCACCTTGGGGAAATGGAATAGCAACAGACAAAATGTATTAATGATAAAGTGACTTCCAAAACAACTATAAAATATCACATCAAGTTACTTTTTACTTGTTTAAGATAAGAAGATAAGATAAGAATGCCTTTATTGATCCCACAGTGGGGAAATTTTCATTGTTACAGTAGCAAAGATATAGGTCACACAGGGGCGGCGGCATAATGTGGCCATTAATGTATAACATTGACGGCAAACATTTAGAATCAAACCTATGTAGATATACGCAGTAACATGTGTATATACACATGTGTATACACACCAACCTACATCTACATAAAAAATATGAGGAACACTCATTTCGGCCTGTACATAGTACAGAGGAAAAAATACTCTAAGTGACAGTGCTGCAGTGCTGTAGTGAAATGTAAGGAACAGCATTGGATAAAAATAAAACTAGACTAACAGTAGTGGGGAATGTTGAGTATTGCACGGTATTAGTTTGTAGTTAACATTCAATACACAGTAAATGTTGGTTGACGAATCCAAAATGACACACCTCTGCAGGAACTCTAGGGTGGATGCCAGCTTGGATGGATAATGGATGTTGAAATTGAAGTAGCTTCCAAACATCACCGTGTGGAAGTAAAACAGGATTGCCCTAAAAAAGAGGGAATCACACACAAATGAAACAAATGGTTATGCACCTGAAACTTTTCTGGGCTCGGACAGTCAGACAGACTCAGACACACATACACAGGATATAGTTCACAACAAAAACAAGAACCAAGAATTCATCCAGACCTAAAAAGAAAACAGACCAACAAAGTGTTAACTTACCACAGACAATGATGGTAGGGGTCAAAGGGAGCTTGTCCATCTGGACTTCCTGTGCCAGACAGGTGTCCTCCACATTAGAAAGCATCATCGCTTCAGTTTCTTCAAAATAGGCCATCAGCAGCAGGACCATTTCTTTTACCTATGAAAACAGGTAACAACCTCAAAAAGTTCCAGTTCTGGATGGCTTGGCCAGAAAGCTTTGGACCCTTATTGACAGTACATGGCTTTGTCAGCGCATCGGACCCTTTGTACTTGAACTGAGTGATTCTGCGATTCAGATGTGTATATGTAAACCACATATTTTTCTTGATGAAATATTTCAAATATGTCGTGACCCAAACAAGGCGGGAGACCCGGCTGACAAACATGAAAGAGATTTCAAAGCATTGAACACAGGGTTTACCTTAATGCCTTTGACGCCCTCCCCGTCTCCAGATGCGAGATCATTGATGGCTGAATTGTACGTTTCAGGAGTGCGCTGTGGACCACAGACATTGGGATCATTTTCAAACTCACTTCGTGTAGTTTCACAGTATCTACAAAAATACTTTGAACAATGAAAATTCTCTGTAAACCCCCCAATGACATGTGACCCAAGGTTGTCACCTGCAATGCTCCTTTAATGGTTTTCCCGCCCACAGAGATTCCATTCTCCGCCAGATCTTTCAAATCATCTAACATTTCTGAGAAAATCTTAGCACAGCCAAACCGTTTTAGGTCCTTCTCTCCGCACAACAACACAAGGGACATGACGTCTGTATTTGACCGCACATGAGCAGGCAAATTTGCCACAGATAGACCGCGATGACTTCTTTTTTTTTTTTTAGCAGAGCCAAGAGGATTCACGATTTCGAATGCATCCTGATACAAAATTAGCTTCAGGCAACCTGGATTTTCAAGGTAGAACTTGTTTGACTTAAAGGTTTGTCCCTATACATATCGTTTATGTTTTCCACCGAACTTCCTCTGTGTTTGCGTGACTTATGAGCAGTGAAAGATGATTTCTTGGTGAACACGTTTTTACAACCAATTACAGGACATGATATAGTTCGCCCTTCAACTATGTGCCCTTTCAAATGTTGTAGCAGCTCTTTTGCAGTCTGAAAATGGCGCGCGCATAGCGAAACGGCACATTTCAAATCTGTGACAACTGCTCTGCTGTGCGTCGGTTCGTGCACATTGTGTAAGCGGTAGAAATGAGCTTTGAAAGCGGTATACGTGCGAAATTACCGTTAGCAGTCGACGCTAACACACTGGAAAACACAACGTGGTTCATTTCTATGAACGCGGCAATGCATAACATAGTCTCTCAATGTTAGCAGTGATTTGCTACAAAAATGGCATGTAATCATGTTAAAGCTTGAATGCGCGGTTAAGCTAGCTACTCACAAGGTGCAAAAGACCAGAGTACTATGACTAGTAGCTAAAGTCAGTTATCTTACCGCTCCTTGTCTCTGCTCATCCACGTCGCGGCTCCTCTTTCACCTTGCTGTCCTCTCCTCGTCTTCCACGCTCCTCCGTCGATTTCCGAATTCCCGCCGGTTTTCTGCTACTCCGTCGTCTCGTCTTCCCTGCTATTGCGTTGTCTCGCGTTGTCTTAACTGCAACTGTGTCGTGTCTTCTCCCGCGTCGTGTTCGTCCCTATATTTCTACTCTTCACCTATTTTTGTCGCTAGTTGTAACTTTTTGTGTCTTGCTGCTCCTCGCTAGTATTTCTGCTTTGGGTCAACTGCTCCCGCGTTAAGCAAACACCCTCCAATGACAGAAGAGTTCACAAACGGTGGCGCTCTGTGATTGGTACTTGCAATTTGAAATTCTAACAAGATTGATCGAAATCATCTACACGCAGACCTTAATTTACGGCAGAAAAGTGTTTTGTAGGGCGAGGGTAGGCTGTATAAAAATAAACTCATTTTTCTTGACCAATTATGTATCCTATAGTATGGTGCTGCTTTTCTAACCACACACTGTATTTATAATGTAAAACTAAACTAACATTACCTGATAAATATATATATATATATATATTGTAACCTTACTATAATATGATACAAAAATAGGGAACTGATTAACACATAAGAGCTGTCAATTTAATGTCAAAATATAGGCAATTTTTTACCATGATTACTACAGTTCTACTAGCTGTAGGTTTCAGTTCTAAACATGTTTATATTGAGTCTCAACTTTTTCATGTTATCATAATTACAAATTTAACTGGAAATCACAATATAGGAATTTGTAAAATGGGATACAATTAATTTCCGTTCTTTAAAACAATCCATATTGTAATTTTAACTGTATTGCATTGGTTCAAGTATTACAAGTTTTTGATGTATATTATACAGTAATATGTCAATTCTACAAGGAAATATGATCATTTTCACATACACTAACTGTAAAAATAACAATTATTAATTGTTCTTTCTTTTACAATATATTGCTTTAAAATATACACTGATTCATTGTTATTCCATTTACGGATTTTTAATGTCAGGATTTTACGGCATATTAATGTTAATTTCACGGTCATTTTTTACAGTGTAGATACTCGAAATGTCCTAGGGGTGTCTTAAACGCAGTCTTCCATTCATCGCCTTCACGAATTCGAACCAAATGGTAGGCACTAGGGAGGTCTAGTTTGGTGAATATGGTGGCGGTCTTTAATGGTGCGAATGCAGAGTCCAACAGAGGAACAGAATACTTATTCTTTACTGTGATTTAATTAAGTCCGACAGTCGACGCATGGCCTCAATGTCTTGTCTTTCTAATCGATGAAAAAACCTGCTCCAACGGGGGATGTCGATGGGCGAATCAGCCCGGCCGCAAGCGAACTTTATATATAATCGCGTAGGGCTTCTTGTTCTGGTTGAGAAACTTGATACAATCTCGAGTTCGGGAGTGGGGACTTGGGCACAAGGTCTATAGCACAATCATATGGTCGATGGGGTGGCAAGGATTGGGCACGATCCTTGCTAAATACTTTGCCAAGATAGTGGTATTCCTCGGGGACATTGTCTACGCAAATTATTTCCTAAGGGGTCATGTCAAACCGAGGGTTCTCTCCTCCCGCGGACTTGAGACAATGCGCATGACAAAAGGTACTCCAATTTTCCAACGCTGGCATATCCCAATCAACGTCAGGGTTATGAAATTTTAACCATGGGAGGCCCAAAACGACGGGAGCTGCCCGCGAAGGCATGACTAAAAAATTTCTTTGTTCCCTAGGGCTTCCAAAAGTTTAAGGTCCACTGGACCGGTGATATGCGTAACTGTAGCCAGGGGACGCCCGTTGAGATCATTCCTTTAGCTCCTCTAAAGGGCAATCTAACGCGTCCACGATACGTGGGTCAACAAAACAGTAGTCCGCTCCGGGATCAATGAGCGCTGTAATTCTAACAGTATGACCATATCCCGCCACCTCCCCCGAAAGTTCCAGCCGACTCGATTTATTAGCACTGTTCAAAAGTTCACTCGGTTCCTTCTGAGTAGGAACCTACTCAGTGTTCGTTCCGGCCACTCCAGGAGGAGGTGTCGACGCACTGCTACCGAGCTGGATGGGGTCTCCGGTGCGGCGATCGAGTCTGGCAGTGCAGTTCGCCACTCGATGACCTACTTGTCCGCAGTAGAGGTACGCCCCGGTCTGGAACCGCCGTCGTCTCTCCTCCGGGAGCAAACGTCCCCCTCCGAGTTGCATCGGTTCATCTCTCGGGGTTGCTCTGCTCTGGGAGGCCGGCCAGTCCGGAGCGTTGGGACCAGGGAAGTGACCTTGGAGCCCCCTGCTGGGCCGGAGGGTCGCTGCAGTCATGCGAGTGTTTTCCCCATTCTTTCAGCGTCCCTCCCTCATACGATTATCTACTTGTATGGTCAATGTGATGAGTTGCTCTAGATTGCGAGTGTCGTCACGTATCGCTAACTCATCTTTCACGGAGAAGCGGAGCCCGCGACGAAATATGCTACGCAAAGCAATCGAAACCACTTTCTGCCGCAAGAACGCGGAAGGAAATAGCATAGTCGGCTACCGATTAGCGTCCCCGTGTACAATCCAACAATTGCCCCCCTGCCTCTCTACAATGGACGGGTTGGAAGACGCGACGAAATTCATGAATAAAGTCTGTGTAGGAAGACCGGAGCTCCGGCCGAGCGTTGCTCACAGCCATTGCCCAAGAGGCAGCCTGACCAGTCAATAAGATAAGATAAGATAAGAATGCCTTTATTGATCCCACAGTGGGGAAATTTTCATTGTTACAGCAGCAAAGATATAGGTCACACAGGGACGGCGGCATAATGTAGCCTTAATGTATAACATTGACGGCAAACATTCAGGATCAAACCTATGTAAATATAAGCAGTAACATGTGTATATACACATGTATATACACGCCAACATACATCTACATAAAAAGTATGAGGAACACTCATTTTGGCCTGTACATAGTACAGAGGAAAAATACTCTAAGTGACAGTGCTGCAGTGCTAGAGACTCATCATAAACGCTATCTTTGAATCATCGTGGTAGTAGGTGGAAGGTTGCTGGTCGAAAATAAGCGAACACTGGTTAATAAACTGACCGCACAGTCAAGGTTCCCCCCCATAACCGCAAGCCCATCTCATCAAACCGTTGCCGAAGCATGGACACAGCGCTAAGGAGCTCGGCTAGCGAGGACTCCTGCTGGCCCATCATCCGCCCTTGACTGACCAGCGCTTTAAATTTCTCTGCGTCTACGGGATCCATGGTCGGATTATGACACGTTCTAGTGACAACTGGAATAAAGTGGATCCCACAAACGTAGACAGAGAGAACTCAAAAATTTGATTTAACAAAAAAAAATACAATAATGATTACTGCCGAATAAAGTACAACAGTACAACAACAAAGGACGCTCGCTAAAATGCGAGGAGAACGAGAAAATACGAAATCACTTGTTAACCACGGAACAAGGAAAAACCCAATTAGAAATAAACAAAAACCCGTCAGCATAAACGAACCAAAAACAGCTATACACGAACAAAAACACGCGAATCAAAACCAAAGATACAAGCTAGGATGTCTAGAAAATCATTTCACTTCAGGCAATGAATGCGAGCAAGGAGGAATAATCCGATGAAGATCTGTCCTGGCAGTCCTTTTAAAGTCACTGATTGCTAACAGGTGCGGCAACGTAGGACACGCCCCCCAAGTTCCAGCCGAGGGAGACAGGCCCAAAACATGACCCTTTATTGAGGTAAATTTGGTGCAAAAGGAACTTGTACTTGTACCAAGGAAATATGTACTTGTAACAAGGAAATGGTAAAAAATTATATTCGTAGAGAAAACAATGGGGTGGCAAGGATTGGACGTGTGAAATAATTTTGTATCTGAAAAAAAAAAAAATTGTACCTGAAAAAAAAAAATTGTACTGTAAAAAAAAGGAAAATTTGTACCTGTAGAAACGACAACTTGTATGTGTGAAAAACAAAATTCTCATTGGTAGGAAAAACGACTTGTAATTGTGGAAATAAATTTTGTACTTTAAGCAAAATTTACTTGTACTTGTGGGGAAATACTGATTTGTGCCTGTATGGATGCCAATTGTAGTTGAAGAAGTCACCACTTGGAGTCACGAGTGGTTTTTATGCTACTGTACGCACACGTGACTTCTGCACCACATTTACCACTACCATGTGGGGCAAAACAGATTTGTACTTGTAGAGACTCACGATTGTACATTTGGAGGCGGGTGCTGGGGCGGGGCTAGGTGAAATGCGCCATCTCGACCAATCAAGTGCGACGGATTTGGGCGGCTGAAGTTCAACCTCATTGGTTAACCTTAGTCGCCCAGCGGGAGCGCGCACGCTGGCGAGCTTCATTTTAGTGATTGATGCTTCAGGATAGGTGGTGTCTCTTACCGTTTTTTTTGGTGCCATGCAGGGATAGAATTGCATCTACCGCTGTGAAATACCGCGGATATAGTACAGCAATACCTGTACGATGGTCCCCTGTGTTGGTTAAAACATTTCTTAAGATGAGTTAGCTGACCTACAAACGGCTAACATAACGCTAATGTGACGTTCACAGGTGCACGATGCACTCAGTAGTAATTACGGTGTGTGTGCATTGACTTCATATTCTTTATTTGAGCTATGCAGAAGGCTAAACGTGCAGTTGTAATCCCGATGTAATCGCAGCACTGCAAAGTACTTGCTCTAAATTGTCGTATAGCGCAGGTGAGTAGCACTCGACGTTTTTTTTTGTTTTTTTTAAACTCGAAGCACAGTGGCCCATCACCTGGAGTTTCAGGGGAGCAAGTTAAAAATTCTAGGGCCCATGCCGCAAACAGACTTCCATCCATCCATTATCTAAACCACTTATCCTAAAATTGAAAAGAAAAAAAAAACTCACTTTCTAAAATCTTAAGGGGGAAATGCCAACAGAGAATGTAATCCTGTAGTCCTGCATTATTGGCAGACCTCATTTCTACAAGAATAACATTAGAGCAGTTGCTATTATTAATATTAATTATGATTTGTATAGTGGAAAATTTGCAGTACAGTATAACCACTACACTGAAGAAATTGTCTTGAGTTAATTCAATTTTGTTTTGTTAGTACAAACAGTTCACTGTGCACTATATAAATTAAGATTAAGATTAGGAAATGTGAGTAGTGTAAATAGCTACAGTATTTCTTACTTTGTTGCATGCACTTCATCAGTGTTTTTTTTTTTTACTTTCAGTCTCAAGAGCATCTTCAACAGCTCCTCAAGTTTTGGGTGGGATGGGAGATAACCCATGCCTGATATGAAAGTGGTCGGTGGTGGGAGTGGAACATCCCACTTCAGCAACGTGCTTCTGGAATTTAAGATTGCCTGGCCATTACAGAAATTATACCGAATTTTGTGATCATTTAAAGTGGAAGTCAACCCAAACGTTTTTATTCCAAAAATATATTTTGTGCAGGCTGACTAGTTGAACCATGCCATTCTGATTAATATTGTGTTTGTGGAATATGAGTTATGCAGCAAAATCCACCCCTTTTTAGCCATCTCTGGAGGCGGCCATTTTGTCACTTCTGTCGACTGAAAATGACATCACAACTGTTCAGGGCTCAGGTAACGACCAATCACGGCTCAGCTTCAGAAAACAGGTCAGCCGTGATTGATCCTGAGCCCTGAGCAACTTCGATGTCATTTTCAGTAAATGAGTGGATTAACTCTTATTCCACAAACACAATGTTTATCAGAATGCCTTGTTTCAACTAGTAGGCTTGCATAGAACATATTATTGAAAAAAATATGTTTGGGTTGACTTTCCCCTTATAAAGAACTGCAATGCCACAACTGATAGTGGCTTTGGATTGTTATAGACTGAGGTTTTAATTTTGCAAGTTTTAACCAAGTAGTATTGATTTTGTGATCGATAGTTTAGTTACAGTTCATTCGATATTTGTACAGTTTGAAAACATTTACCAAGCTAGTTTTTTGTTTGGCCACACAACTAATGACCCAATTGTCACTTTGTCACATAAGCAAATAAAGACTTTGCTTGACATTTCTTGTGCAGTTTTTTCTCTTTACTTGAATTGAAATAAATACAGGTATCGCAATGACAAAAATAATATAAACGTAATACAATATATTGTATTATAATAACTTTCAGGCCACAATTTTGCATGGATACTGAAAATCTGACTGAATGTTGGCAATATGTAATATTCTGTCACATGGACAATCAATGTAGTAGTGGAGGTGGTTACATGTTTACGCAGGTTTTGCATAAATTTCAGTCATCGCAATCCTCAATCGGCCCGTGAACAAAAGTTTTTGCGAAAGGATTATACTATGTTTTTCCACTGGGATTAGACAAACTTCAGATGACCTTACCAGGTTCCAGAATGCCCCTAAATGGTGGCATTTGTGTACTTGAAATTTAAGTCAGAATTAAATATAATATATATCTTCATTTGTAACCAATAAATTTGGTGATTTGTGGTTTTAAATTGTTAATCATTTTATTTTCAGGGACTAACTCTTGCTTCACACTTCCATCCATTTTTAGGTAATGTAGTTTAAATGGGTGCAATTGTGAATATATATTTTGAATATCAATTTGTGATTAATGTGGCCACTGATTTTTCTACTTGCACTACTAAAATTTCCGGTTATGCCTATGCCTAAAATGAATGAAAGATGTCTGGAGCCCTGGGCCTTAAGCATACAATGCCGTGCGTGTACACTGCTGCTAAGTATTTGTCTATTCCCAAGCATGTGGACGGATTTGTTGGGTCCACAGCAGGATGAAGTCCAGCCAGTTCAGTTAATCATGGAGATGTGCAAACCCTGTAGATGATATGTAATAATTAATTATGTTGCCTGAAAAACTGCATGTTTTGTTTACCAGAGTTCAAAAGGACTTACACAATCATTAGACCCCTGTAAATTGTGCTGCAGTCCTATGTGCCACAATTGGGTAGCGGTACCATTTCACTTAGTGCTCATTGGATGATTGTCCCAGCCATCTTTGAAAACATTGTTGGGCTTGTAAGCGGGGAACAAAGACATTGACGGCAGAAATGGTGAACGCTGCTGAACAGGTTCAGATCATCTTCCTCCAGTTGGTGCAGCACGGCATGTAGTGGAGGCAGGTGATTGCTGCGTAGACATCTCGACAGAGAAGTTCAATTCTGTCAAGTCCAAATTTAATTAGTTCAGCTTTTAAAATACCCTTGTCTAGAAAGAAGATAAGTAGATATCATTGCAAACCATTTAAGTCATAAAATAAAAAATAAATCGAGTATAGGTTCAAAGATGAATCTACTAATTGGCTATCAAATTATGCTTTTATGATAATTGATTATTTTCATACTTGGTTTAAAATGACCCCTTATGAAGAATAAAATTAATGGACCACGTTTTCCCTCGCCCGGACGCGGGTCACCCCCTTCTGGAGCCAGGCCTGGAGGTGGGGCTCGATGGCGAGCGCCTGGTGGCCGGGCCTGCACCCATGGGGCCCGGCCGGGCTCAGCCCGAAAAGGACACGTGGGTCCCCCTTCCCATGGGCTCACCACTGGTGGGAGGGGCTAAAGGGGTCGGGTGCCGTGTGAGCTGGGCAGAAGACAGGGACCTTGGCGGTCCGATCCCCGGCAACAAAAACTAGCTCTTGGGACATGGAATGTCACCTCTCTGGCAGGGAAGGAGCCTGAGCTGGTGTGTGAGGCTTAGAGGTTCCGACTAGATATAGTCGGGCTCACCTCCACGCACAGCTTGGGTTCTGATCCCAGTCCTCTCGAGAGGGGTTGGACACTCTTCCACTCTGGAGTTGCCCAGGGTGAGAGGCGCCGAGCAGGTGTGGGCATACTTATTGCCCCCCGGCTTGGCGCCTGTACATTGGGGTTTATCCCGGTGGACGAGAAGGTAGCCTCCCTCCGCCTGAGGGTGGGGGGACGGGTCCTGACTGTTCTTTGTGCTTATGCAGCAAACGGCAGTGCAGAGTACCCACCCTTTTTGGAGTCCTTGGAGGGTGTGCTGGAGGGCACTCCACCTGGGGACTACATCGTTCTGCTGGGGGACTTCAATGCTCACGTGGGCAATGACAGTGAGACCTGGAGAGGTGTGATTGAGAGGAACGGCCCCCCCGATCTGAACCCGAGCGGTGTTCGGTTACTGGACTTCTGTGCTCATCACGGATTGTCCATAACGGACACCATGTTCAAACATAAGGGTGTCCATATGTGCACTTGGCACCAGGATACCTTAAGCCGCAGTTCGATGATCGACTTTGTAGTCGTATCATCGGACTTGCGGCCGCATGTTTTGGACACTCGGGTGAAGAGAGGGGCGGAGCTGTCAACTGATCACCATCTGTTGGTGAGTTGGCTCCGATGGTGGGGGAAGATGCCGGTCCGACCTGGCAGACCCAAACGTATTGCAAGGGTTTGCTGGGAATGTCTGGCAGAATCCCCCCTGTTTCAACTCCCACCTCCGGCAGAACTTTTCCCACGTCCCGGGGGAGGCGGGGGACATCGAGTCCGAGTGGACCATGTTTCGTGCCTCCATTGTTGAGGCGGCCGATCGGAGCTGTGGCCGCAAGGTGGTCGGTGCCTGTCGTGGCGGCAATCCCCGAACCCGCTGGTGGACACCAGCGGTAAGGGATGCTGTCCAGCTGAAGAAGGAGTCCTATCGGGCCTTTTTGGCCTGCGGGACCCCGGAGGCAGCTGACAGGTACCGGCTAGCCATGCTGAATGCAGCTCTGGCGGTTGCTGAGGCAAAAACCCAGGTGTGGGAGGAGTTCGGGGAGGCCATGGAAAATGACTTCCGGACGGCTTCGAGGAAATTCTGGTCCACCATCCGACGTCTCAGGAGGGGGAAGCAGTGCACCATTAACACTGTTTATAGTGGAGATGGGGTGCTGCTGACCTCAACTCGGGACGTTGTGGGTCGGTGGGGAGAGTACTTCGAAGGCCTCAACCCCACCAACACGCCTTCCACTGAGGAAGCAGAGCCTGGAGACTCTGAGGTGGGCTCTCCTATCTCTGGGGTTGAAGTAACCGAGGTCGTCAAAAAGCTCCTTGGTGGCTCCTCGGTGGATGAGATCCGCCCGGAGTTCATAAAGGCTCTGGATGTTGAGGGGCTGTCATGGTTGACACGTCTCTACAACATCGCGTGGACATCGAGGACAGTGCCTCTGGAATGGCAGACCGGGGTGGTGGTCCCCCTTTTTAAGAAGGGGGACCGGAGGGTGTGCTCCAATTACAGAGGGATCACACTACTCAGCCTCCCCGGCAAGGTCTATTCAGGGGTGCTGGAGAGGAGGGTCCGTCGGAAGGTCGAATCCCGGATTCAGGAGGAGCAATGTGGTTTTCGTCCTGGCCGTGGAACAGTGGACCAGCTCTACACCCTCAGCAGGGTCCTCGAGGGTGCATGGGAGTTCGCCCAACCAGTCTACATGTATTTTGTGGACTTGGAGAAGGCGTTCGACCGTGTCCCTCGGGGAGTTTTGTGGGGGTGCTTCGGGAGTACGGGGTACCGAGCCCCCTGATAAGGGCTGTCCGGTCCCTGTACCACCGATGTCAGAGTTTGGTCCGAATTGCCGGCAGTAAGTCAGATTCGTTTCCTGTGGGGGTTGGACTCCGCCATGGCTGCCCTTTGTCACTGATTCTGTTCATAACCTTTATGGACAGAATTTCTAGGCGCAGCCGAGGTGTCAAGGGGGTCCGGTTTGGTGGCCTCAGTATTGCATCTCTGCTTTTTGCTGATGATGTGGTACTGTTGGCTTCTTCAAGCCGCGATCTCCAACTCTCGCTGGAGGGGTTCGCAGCCGAGTGTGAAACGGTCGGAATGAAGATCAGCATCTCCAAATCTGAGACCATGGTCCTCAGTTGGAAAAGGGTGGCGTGCCTTCTCCGGGTCGGGGATGGGATTCTGCCCCAAGTGGAGGAGTTCAAATATCTTGGGGTCTTGTTCACGAGTGAGGGTAAGATGGAACGGGAGATCGACAGGCGGATCGGTGCAGCGTCTGCTGTGATGCAGACCCTGTATCGGTCTGTGGTGGTGAAGAAGGAGCTCAGCCGAAAGGCGAAGCTCTCAATTTACCGGTCGAGCTACGTTCCTACTCTCACCTATGGTCATGACCGAAAGAACAAGATCTCGAATACAAGCGGCCGAAATGGGTTTCCTTCGCAGGGTGTCCGGGCTCTCCCTTAGAGATAGGGTGAGAAGTTCGGCCATCCAGGAGGGACTCAGAGTCGAGCTGCTGCTCCTCCGCGTTGAGAGGAGCCAGTTGAGGTGGCTCGGGCATATGATTAGGATGCCTCCTGGACGCCTCCCTGGTGAGGTGTTCCGGGCATGTCCCACCGGCAGGAGACCCCGAGGACGACCCAGAACACGTTGGAGAGACTATGTCTCCCGGCTTGCCTGGGAACGCCTTGGGATCCTTCCGGAAGAGCTGGAAGATGTTGCTGGGGAGAGGGAAGTCTGGGCTTCCCTGCTGAAGCTGCTGCCTCCGCGACCCGACTTCGGATAAGCAGGAGATAATGGATGTATGGATGGGTTTAAAATGTTCCAAATCCCTCAATTTTCACCCTCTCAACAGTAAATACTCTCAGGTCTATGTAGCCTTTGATGAAAGCACCTTTTTTTTTGCTTTTTCAAAAATAAGATGTTTGCAAACATTTGCTCTTACTTAAATAAGAATGATCAACATTTTCAATATGCTCGGATGTGCCAAAGACAAATCTAATCGCTGAATCATAAAGGATTTGTGCATTTTCTGCACAGAAAATGTGAAAGACATGTTTTAGATTGAAAGGATAGAAATAAAATGTTTGTTTTGATTCATAAGGTTACTAAATAAAATTAATTATTTTAATAAGCAATAGTTGCAGCCCTACAGCAATTATGTTTTGAAAGTAGGTGAAAATTGCTGCGTTTGAATGACTGCTGGCCTTTGGTAAATTGTTGCTTTAAATTGTTGTCTTTACATTTTTAATTTAATTATCAACAGTAAAAGATAAATGCACTGATACATTAAAAAATAGTCATTATTTTAACTACAAAGAAATACACATAAGAGGTTTGAATGTCATAGTTATTGTAAAGCAATTCCATGAAAATGCAGTGCATCTAAGTACCTCTGATTGTGCACACTTTCCCCTACATCATTCTTCTACTACTAAAACATTCTGTTGGAAATTTACATCCTACTCAGTATGTTATTTGCGTCACGTTTAGCCTTCTGCATAACTCAAATAAAGAATATGAAGTCAATGCACACACACCGTAATTACTAAAGAGTGCATCGTGCACCTATGTACGTTAGCGTTATGTTAGCCGTTTGTTGGTCAGCTAACTAATCTAAGGCTAGGGTCACACGGCAGGCAAATGCGACCCAGATCGGATTTTTTTGCCCATATGCGACCTGTATCTGATTTTTTTATGACAGTCTGAACCGCTTAATTCCGATTTTTTTTTAATCCGACCTGGGTGGCTTTCGTATGTGGTCCTAGATCGGATATCCGATCTTTTCCAATGCGTTCGCGGTCTGAACCGCCAGGTCGCATATATCCGACATTAACGTCACGCGGAGCCCAAAAAGTGCTGCACGCAGGCGGAGGGAGACTGCTGGCAGCGAGGGATCGAATCTGCAAAGTTGTTTAGAGTAACACTATTGACTTAATATTTTACTTTAATTTAATCCCACTTGAAACATTAAGCATAAAGTGGACATTTATGGCGATCGTAGTAATTCAGCCACGGCTCAGATCGATTGATTTTTTACGCACGGTTGTGACGTGACGACATCATTAGTGATGTCTCCATGAAATCAGATGTTAAAGCGTCGCCTCGTGATTTTCCCCAAATACTGTATTTATTTCTACCTCCTATATAATCACTTGACTGTATAAATGCCGAGACACGCTGGACCGCATTTACTTCCACACACACTTCTTCTGCACATGCGCGTTACTTTGACGACGCATGTGTTCATACAGCAGACAAGACCCAGGTCGCATTTATAATGTAATATGAACGCGTATGCAAAAAAATTGAGCATTAAGACCTGCGGTGTGAACCTAGCCTAAGAAATGTTTTAACCAACACAGGGGACCAGCGTACACGTATTGACTATTGTTGTACTATAACCGCAGTATTTCACAGCGCTAGATGCAATTCTATCCCTGCATGGCATAAAAAAAACGGTAAGAGACAATACGTACCCTGAAGTCATGTCATGTCATCTTCCAAACCGCTTATCCGAAACAGGGTCGCGGGGAGTTGCTGGAGCCTATCCCAGCCGTCAATGGGCGAAGGCAGACTACACCCCGAACTGGTTACCCTGAAGTATCAAACACCAAATAGAAGGTCGCCATTCGCCAAGTGGTGGCTCTGCGTGCGCACTCCCGCTGGGCGACCAAGGTTAACCAATGAGGTTAAGCTTCAGCCGCCCAATTCCGCACTTGATTGGTCAGGATGGCGCATTTCACCTATCCCCCCCCCCCCCCCCCAGCACCCGCCTCTAAATGTACAAGTACAAATCTGATTTGTTCCACATAGTAGTGGTAAATGTGGTGCAAAAGTCACGTGTGCGTACAGCAGCAGAAGAACCACTCGTGACCCCCAAGTGGCGACTTCTTCAACTACAAATTGCCATCCATACAGGTACAAATCATTTTCCCCCGCAAGTACAAATTACATTTTGCTTCAAGTACAAAATTTATTTCCACAACTACAAGTCGTTTTTCCTACCAAGGAGAATTTTGTTTTTCACACAGACAAGTTGTCGTTTCTACAATTTTTTTTTCCAGATACAAAATTATTTCACACACCTTCAAATTGTTTTCTCTACGAATATAATTTTTTACCATTTCCTTGTTACAAGTACAAATTTCCTTGGTAAAAGTACAAGCTACTTTTGCACCAAATGTACCTCCATAAAAACCCCAATTTAAATACTTGGTTATTTGCATCTATCATATTATATAGGATAAGTTTCGATATATTCATCCCCGCTTATCAAATGCATTTTTAATGTCAATTCGCGCCCGACTTAAAGTGTGTTCTAGTGGTATCGCCGTAGATTCAGCCGCCCCCTCCTCGCACGCTCACGAACGTGCCCCTCCACGATCTACACGCTTGATTGTATTTTCCTGATTTTTTTTCCTCAGATGCACTCATGCCACAAAACAGGACGCCTATCACTACTTTTCTAGAGTAAAACATCTTACGGTAAATCTTTGTGTCCAATTAAAGTCTTCTCGGTGCGCCTTGGCGCTTCTTGGCCTAGCTTAGCTAAGTGTAGCTTAGCTCGCTAGCTTGTAACAAAGAGACGCGTTTGTGATCAACATCGCTCAGCAGAGATCAAGTTTGAGCTGCAAGTGTTGTGGTGATTGTCGTGTCAAAATGTGCGCCAGAAGGACAGCAGAGTACGAGGAGGAACATTTTGGAGCAAAAGAGGCCAACGAGCGACAACTTCAACAACTGGACGCCATTAACAAGATGCAGCCAAGAATCGTTCTCCACAGAGCAGGTTTGTTCACTTCTTACTTTCATTTTTGGAGGAAATGCTTTCCAATTTGAACAGTATACAGTGCGGTCTGTCTTGTAAATACAGTAAGTATTCTCTAGTAAGGAATCATATTTGCAATTTTGCATTGTTCAATCTTTACTTATAACAGAATTTCCTTATGTGGGAAACGACATGTCCTGTATGAACTGCAAGTATGTTAACAAAATACATGTGTAACAACACAAGCAATATAATGCCCCCCAAAATATTTTCCCCCAAATTTTTATTAAACACAAACTAAACTATAAAGTACAGGTATATGAACAAAATGCAGTACAGTATAACAAACATGGTCCAAATACTGAAACACCAATGCGTACAGTACTTAACTACAGTAAACTGTACTGTATTTTAGTGTTGATTTTTCTCATATTTGGGAAAAAAATTAGTATTATGAGTTGTTGTGTTCTTCATTCTTTGCTGTATGAAAATGTTTGTCTGCGTATCATTCAGTTTTGTTGCTAATTGCAAGAAACTGTCACGTTGATCATCACTGATGTCTGCGGATTCTTGTGCATACAAAAGCATTTTTCATGCCATCTCCATAGCTCACTTGCTGGACGGTGGCTTTCCATCAGGACCTTTCTCGTAGATTTGAGTTTTTCCGACTCCAAGTGTCTCCTGGATGTTTTTTACTTTGTGTTCATAATCGGATGCATTTCACTCTCTCTTTCACGGTCATTACCGTTCTTTGTTTGGACGCCATGAGCTACAGACGAAAATGTAAAGGAATACATTTTAAATCTTCCGCAATTTCGGTAAAAGGCATGCCAAAGAAGTAACTTACATGTCGCCGTTTTGGATCCGATGATGGCGGAGTGGTCAGAGTTTTTCCATAGTACGAGCGGGAGCTGCTTGAGTTTACGCGACTGCGGGCTTCCCTATGGGTTCCAGGTACAGTACCGGAACTTCCGTTGGAAGTAATCGATCGTTAGTGTAATATCGTGGAAGAAAATTTAATGCATACATTTTTTTTCAGAGTGAGGGAATTACCGTTTGATCCGATGATGGCGGAGCGTGGACTGCTTGACTGTGCGCTACTGTGGGCTTCGCTATTGGAATTCTTTCGAGTCATAATGGCTAGGGATGTGCGCGACTAGTCGTTTAACCGTTTAATCGTCTCCGATTTATTAAACGTTTTGTATTTTACTAGTCGGTTAAACATGGCATTAAGTATCACGCATCTTGTTCCACACGCCTCTGCCTCTGTAAACATGCTGAGCACCAAGAGGGAGAATTGCTCCCCCCCCTAAAATAAATCTTTTTTTTTTTTGCGTAAGCGTTCATATTACATTAAAAATGCGACCTGTCTTGTCTGCTGTATGAACACATGCGTCGTCAAAGTGGCCCGCCTGTGCAGAAGAAGAGCCAACATCACACCCGACATTGTGTTTGCGGAAGTAAATGTGGTCCAGCATGTCCAGGTCTTCAAGCGATTAGGTAGCAGGTAGAAATAAATACAGTATTTGGGGAAAATCACGAGGGGAGGCTTTATTATCTCATTTCATGGAGACATCACTAACGATGACGTCACGTCATAACCGTGCGTAAAAAAATCAATCTATCTGAGTCGTGGCTGAATTACTACGATCGCCATAAATGTCCACTTTATGCTTCACGTTTCAAGTGGGATTAAATTAAAGTAAAATATAAAGTCAATAATGTTACTCAAAACAACTTTGCAGATTCGATCCCCCGCTGCCAGCAGGCTCCCTCCGCCTGCGTGCAGTACTTTTTGGGCTCCGGATGACGTCAATGTCGGATATATGCGACATATATCCGACATTGTCGGTCTGGTTCAGACCGCGAACGCATTGGAAAAGATCGAATACGTATCCGATCTAGGACCACATATGAAAGCGACCCAGGTCACATTTGAAAAAATCGGAATTGAGACGTTCATAATGTCATAAAAAATCAGACACAGGTCGCATATGGGCAAAAAAATCCGATCTGGGTCGCATTTGCCTGCGGTGTGAACCTAGCCTAACACGGTGCTAGTGAATGAGACCCTGCTGGACTGGTAGTCGGTACCATTACTCATTACATTATTCATAATAAATGCCATGCATTGCATTGGACAATGTATCAGAAATGTATTTCTCTTTTAATTGTTCACCTTTATTCAGTCAGTTGTTGTTACATCAATAGAATTTAAATGAACAAACTGTCCTGAATGTTTGTGCTGAAATAGCCCCTAAATACACACATTTGCATTTTAAACTTTGAATTCAATATGTATTAAAATTCAAGTTTTCTTCCTTATAGATTAGTCCACGAATCGCAAATAAAATTTGAGACTAGTCAGGCAAATTAGTCAAAATTCCCATCCCTAATAATGGTGGACGCCATCGATCGTGGGAGCTTTGAAATAAGTAACGGCAGTGATTTCGACGCTTGTGGACTTTGAACCAGTAGAACCAGTCGAATGTGATATATGATTAAAGGGACGATGGCCACATTTTCACTAACAAGTTCATTTTATATATATTTTTGATCAGGAAAATGAAAAAAGTTGTCATTTTCTATTTTATCAATATATTTGGGAGAAATTAGAAAATAAGCGACTCTATGAATAACGCCCCTTGTTAATGAGCAGAATTAAGCCCCTACCGTTCTATCCTTGTTCGGCCGGAGTCACGGGAGGGACCGATTCCAAACTCTCCATTGGACATCATTGTACTTTCATTGCTTATAACGTCCAAAAACGGCGATCAATTGACACCAAAATTTATGTGGACATCTGTACTAATGCCCACTTCAACATATCAAAAGGATTAACCTCTCTGGCTGATTTATATGAGAATGAGGAAGTCAGCAGAGCTACATAGGCTGGAACCAGCGCACACTGCTTCTTTGCTCGAAAAAAAAAAAAAAACACTGCTTCTTTGCTGATCACGGTTAGGACGGGCGAGGCTGTAAACACCAGTCAGGATATTTACAGAGACTGAAGTGGAAATGAGACGTGCACATTTATTTGGATGAGGCTTGCCCCAGATTTTCAGCTTACAACGTGCCGTCCAATTTGGAAGGTAACAGCCGAAATCGCACGTTCCAATGCGGCCACTCTCGGCTGTGCAGCCAGCCCCGCTGGAACTTTTCGTTCGCTGTTCAATGAGGGCTTTTGTCACTCTCAAGCCGCTTCACTCGTGTAGAAGCGGGCTGCAAGCAAAAAGCAGAGACAACGCGTGCAACTGCTTGCGAGGCGACATCAAGACAGGCTCATCTTCACCTCCACACGCTGGGCAGACAGTAAGGAGCTAATGTTGTTGTGCTAACGCCTTTTGTTTTAACGGCCTGAAGCTAGTTGTTGCTAAACTTCCGCTGTCCCAATCCTACCTTTAACCGGGGAGGGAAGTGGGGGGCTCCAATCTGCCTGCTGCTGCTGCGAGCTGCGTCTCTCTCCCTCCTGAGACATGAGTTTAGCGTCGCTAAACGGCCGAAATATAACTAGTCGGGTTTCGTGTGCACATTCATGCTCTTGTCCGCTTCATCTTGTGAAAGTGGAGGAGCAATCGCCAGGGTATTTTTGATTTTGTGGAGGTGATCATGATGAGATCACGTTTTATGTCAATAAATCCAAACTATTGTGCAGAACACTTTTATACTTTCACAGTTTGAAGTGGACAAGAGTAGTAATGTGCATTTGCATTTTGGTGGCGATCGGTCACCGTTTTAGACAACAGAACTGACAAAGCGAGCAATATTACCAAGCATGCCTTCCTCGCGTGACGTAGACCGCTGAGACCAAAAACATAACATAAGCCACGCCCCTTTCTGGGGCATGGAAATTTGTCGTAAAACGAAAGATGACCTTAGGTTTTGGGGAGCTGTTGAGCCAGTTGCTTTCGGCTTTAATGGGTTAATCGAATAGCTATACTACTGTATGCAACTGATCTCAAAGTTGACTTTTGTTTTATACAAGAATAACATTGTGGTCCCCAGTGATGTGAACTTTTGGAGTTCTCAATGGGAAAAGGACTTGTGGGCTTCTCATGGAACTCAGCGTTCAGCTGGAACTTTAATTTTGAAACACAGATTCAGTGGGACTGTTATATCTTCAACAATTGATCCAAATGGTCACTTCATCTTTTTGGTCTTTTGTTTTTTTTCAATGAACAAATTTTTCTATTGGGGTACATCTATGGTTACGACAACAAACAAGAAAATATGGCATTATTACATACACTATATTCTAAAATAGGGGGGACGATGATACATGATAGATTTGATGTATGAAAGCGATTTGATTGATATTAGGAGGCTTAAGAACCCTTTAGCAAAATAATTTACTTGGAAAATCAAAACAGGGTCATTACAATCACAAATTGATTTTTGGTTAATATTTGATCCTTTATCTGAATATGTATCTAATGTGGAAATGCTGCCGAGACCTCAGACAGATCATAGAACCATTTTTTTTAGAGTTATGTTTGTCTGCTAGTCATCAAGTTAAGAGAGTTACCGTATTTTCCGGACTATAAATCGCTCCGGAGTACAAGTCGCACCAGTTATAAAATGCATAATAAAGAAGAAAAAAAACATATATAAGTCGCACTGGAGTATAAATCGCATTTTGGGAGGAAATTGTGCGTTTAGTACACATGATATCCACCGAGCTACGATGGTAACATTTAGATAACATTCACACATGTAGCATACAAGAAAGTTACTGTAAGATAACTTTAAACTCAAGTATTTTATTTATTCCCGACCATGTAAAATGTCTCCAAAAGTATTTATGTATTTGGTCGTAATTATGTCTTCGTCTCCTCTGTGCTCTGCTTCTTACGTGTGTGGCTGCATGATGCAATACCCCAGCCAGAGGCAGGCCTGTTTGTGGTTCATTCTTGTTCAACCATCGTCTGTTTGTAACTTAGACAATTGTGTGTAGTGAGCATACAACATTTATATAGGAGCTGAATTGTGGATGATTGTACTGTGTTGTTGACTTAACATACTAATCACTATCGCTAATGCTAATTACGATCGCTAATCGTTAGCATGTGTGCCTGTTTGTGGTTCATTCTTGTTCAACCATCGTCTGAAATTAAATTAGACAATTGTGTGTAACGACATTTATATACGAGCTGAATTGTGGATGCTTGTAGGTTGTTGACTGAACATACTATTCGCTAATGCTAATCCTGATCGCTAATCGTTAGCATAGGCTCATCTTGTTCATGTCTATGAAAATACATGTGTATGTAATGCATAGATTGATAGTATTTTCTGTTTCTTGTGCAGTTTCACAATATAAACAGGCAACTTCGCTGCACACAGTCTGTGGAGTTTGTTTGTGAATGTTTAGCTGTTTGGATAAGCTGGCTTCCTCGACTAGCAAGGCCTTAACAGTAAAATTGTCTTTTTATCATACCATTTTGATTACTTATTTAACAAAACATTAGACTTTAACCGTTTAAATTATTCATGCATTTTAATAGCTTTTAGGATGTATCTTATATGTCTTTATGTGGGTTACAATAACATGTGAAATAACATAGTTTGGGCGGGGGTGCGATTTATACTCTGGAGCGACTTGTATGTGAAATTATTATACACATTATATTGTATCTCTTTCCTTTTCAACGTCAGCAAACAATACACCAAACAACCACAGGAAGGCGTTCTAAGGCTGCATGAATAATTTAAACGGTTAAAATCTAACATTTTTATAAATAAGTAATTAAAATAGTATGATAAAGACAATTTGACTGTCTATCTATACAAAATAGTGTACTGTTGCTTTAAGACATTGGCTGGTGTCTTGCATCAGCCACACGTACGGAGCTGAGAGCGGGGAAGAGAACAAAGAGATAATTACGACCGAGTAGATAAATACTTTTGGAGACTTGGAAACATTCAACATGGTCGGGGAAAAATAAGACTTTTTTAATCGATCTACAACCGTTTTGGTGAGTTTAAAGTTATCTTACCGTAACTTTCTTGTATGCTACATGTGTGAATGTTAGCTAAATGTTACCATTGTAGCTCGCTGGAAATGATGTGTACTAAGAGCACAATTAATTTCCTCCAAAAATGCGACTTTTTTCTTCTTTATTATGCATTTTATGGCTGGTGCGACATGTACTCAGGAGCGACTTATAGTCTGTAAATTACGGTACTCGGACTTAGAAGATGAAGGTTTTATCCTTTTTTTTTTTTAGATTTTTATAAAGCCTTCGATTCTATTGAACACAAATGTATTTTTAAGGCTTTGGATATTTTGGGATTTGGAGATGAATTTAAGAAAGCCATTAAAACATTATATGCAAATGCCAATAGTTCTGTAAAACTTCCATTTGACACAACTAAGAGATTCAATATCAACCGAAGGATTTGTCAGGGGTAGGGCTGTTCAATTTTGCTTAACAAGAAAATCCCGATTATTTTCTGTCAAACCCAATTTTACGATTACGATTTCTTTCTAAAATGAAAAATGAATTAAAAATGAAGTATTTTGAATGTCTTATTTAAACTTAATTCTTCTTTCTTAGAACTCAAAATGTCAGTCAATTTAACTTAATACACACAGAACAATCCATTTGGATTAACAGCATTTTACTCACGCAATATATTTCAGATCTGTTCTTAATTAAACCAATAATGATAGAAAAAAGTGCATATACCATCTGAAACGAAATCATCAACATGTGAGAACGTAGACAGTCAATTCTGTAAACCAAACAGTCTGTCAGCAAGTAATTTTGCCAACCTGCTAGTGACTTGCCTTTCACCTTTCTCCCTGGTCTTATTTAAAGATAAATAAATGATTAGTGCAAAACTGTCACTCAATAATACAATGCACTGTCAAGTACGGATGCACCGGCTGGCCAGAGGTCCGTTGTTGAGGAGAAAAAAAGGGACGCCTTTCAGACGTTGAGTTACTTGCTCGCGGGTTGAATTGTACATGCGGGGCACACACTACACTACAGATCTATATTTGCCCGATTTATTAACTGAACGCTCACTTGCCTGAGCAAATACCAGAATTGCAGAGAGCCATGGATGGTGTTGTAGTTTTTCCGGTATGCGCGCTCGTGAGAGGAAGCGGAAATGCAGAGGAAACTACGGTGGCTTAGATACACCGAAAATAAAAAAATCGAACGTGCCGATTTGAACGTTTTTAAAATAGTTTTATCCAGAAAATTCAGTTTCGGTTCAAAATCGCTTAATCGAGCAGCCCTAGTCAGGGGTCTCCGATTTCAGCATTTCTCTTCCCTCTTCCGATGCGATTACTCTGTTCACTTGAAAAATAGTGATGTAAAAGGTTGCAGATGACACAACACTCTTTTTAAAAGATATGTCTCAAATTGATAACGCAATTAGAGTGATAAATGTTTTTCTAAAGCCTCTGGTCTCAAATTGAATATAGCAAAATGTGAGCTTTTTCCGGTCAAAGAATGCTCTGTTAGGAGTTTCTCAAGAATTGCTGTTAAGCATAGTTAAATATCTTGGTGTCATAATTGAAAAAGACCGAAGGGAAAGATTAAGTGACAATTTTGCTCCAATTATAAATTCAATCGAGCCGCGATTACTCCACCAGCGCATGGGAGAAGAAAACAAAGACTGCAAATGCGAGCGGATCGGACGGCGCTTCCAGCAGCTCAGGAGACGCATCTTCACAGTAGGTAAAGTCAGCAACGTGTAGTTCCAATTTACTAATCATATTTATTTCATAAAGTTGTTCAAATAATATCTTTGGATTCACAGGCCTACGGCTATAGATTGCAATCTAATGACGCGTTTCACTGTTAGCATTAGTACGTGGCTAATATAGCTCTGTTTTCAACGTTTAGTTATATCTGTCACCATACTGTAGTTTAGTCATCTGCACCCACAATGCAGCACGTCACCAAAAATCTATGTATTGTATGAATACTGTTAATAGCTCTTGCTAAATTGGTTGCTCCGTTTTGATTCATTTAAGTAGTCTCGCAGAACACAAAAAAAACAAGGACATTGTCGTGTTCAAGAAAAAAACCTAAGCAAAATATGTCCCATGATTTGTTCTAGTTGGCAGACATGTCACTGAGTCCGATTGAGTTATAAACTGAAAAAAAATTGTGGTTGAATTTACTTGATTATATGTCATCAGGTGGTTGCACAAAATAAAATCATCATTAAAGGGACGATGGCCACATTTTCACTAACAAGTTCATTTTATATATATTTTTGATCAGGAAAATGAAAAAAGTTGTCATTTTCTATTTTATCAATACATTTGGGAGAAATTAGAAAATAAGCGACTCTATGAATAACGCCCCTTGTTAATGAGCAGAATTAAGCCCCTACCGTTCTATCCTTGTTCGACCGGAGTCACGGGAGGGACCGATTCCAAACTCTCCTTTGGACATCATTGTACTTTCATTGCTTATAACGTCCAAAACGGTGATCAATTGGCACCAAAATTTATGTGGACATCCCTACTAATGCCCACTAAAACATATCAAAAGGATTAACCTCTCCTTGGCTCATTTATATGAGAATGAGGAAATGTGGAAGTGAGCAGAGCTTTATGCTGGGACGAGCGCACACTGCTTCTTGCTAAAGAACTGCTTCTTTGCTGATCACTGTTAGGACGGCCAAGGCATTAAACACCAGTCAGGATATTTAAGAATAAGAAGGCCTTTATTGATCCCACAGTGGGGAAATTTTCAGCGTTACAGCAACAAGGATATAGGTCATACATTATATATAACATTAACGGCAAACATTCAGGATCAAACCTATGGAAATATATGCTGTAACTATGTGTATATACACATGTATATACACACCAACATGCACCTACATAAAAAATCTGAAGTAACACTCATTTTAGCCTGTACAGAAGAAAAATACTCTAAGTGACAGTGCTGCAGTGAAATGTAAGGAACAGCATTGGATAAAAATAAAACTAGACTAACAGTAGTGGGGAATGTTAGTTATTGCACGTTATAAGCTCAGGTGCAGGACTGCACAATTGCACTAATGTCCGCCAGTTTTTAGAGACTATACAATGTTCTTGTATAGAGTCTGACAGCAGCAGGCAAGAAAGAGCGGCGGAATCTCTCCTTTGCACAGTGAGGGCGTAACAGTCTGTCACTGAAGGAGCTGTGGAGTGCTGATAGGGTGCCCTGGAGGGGTTGGGCCGGGTTGTCCAGCATTGATGACAGCTTGGCCATCATCCTCCTGTCCCCCACTGAGCCCAGGGAGCAGCCCAGGACAGAGCCCTGACCAGTTTGTCCAGCCGCTTCTTGTCCCGGGCCGAGACGCCGCCTGCCCAGGTGACCATTCCCTGGAAAATGACCGATGCAATCACCGAGTCATAAAGGTTCCTGAGGAGTGTCCCCTGAACCCCAAAAGACCTCAGTCTCCTGAGTAGGAAGAGTCTGCTCTGACTCTTCCTATAGAGGGCGTCTGTGTTGTCGCACCAGTCCAGTTTATTGTTCAGATGAACACCCAGGTACTTGTAAATTGAGACTCTCTCAACATTTGTTCCCTGGATATTCACTGGTGCAGGTGAAGAGTGATGGCGCCTACAGAAATCCACCACCATCTCTTTGGATTTCCTTGCATTGATCTGGAGGCGGTTCTGCTGGCACCTGTCCACAAAACCCAGAGTAAGTTCTCTGTACTCCTGATCATCCCCGCCTGTGATGAGGGCGACAATCGCAGAGTCGTCAGAGAATTTCTGCAGGTGACAGGTAGGGGTGCTGTAGTTGAAGTCTGAGGTGTAGAGGGTGAACAGGAAGGGAGCCAAGACAGTTCCCTGCGGGACCCCCGTGCTGCATAGGAGCACGTCAGACACACAGTCCTGTGTCTTCACATAATGTGGCCGGTTTGTGAGGTAGTCCTGGACTACTTTTTTTTTTTTTTTTTTTACAGAGACTGAAGTGGGAATAAGTAGACGTGCGCATTTTATTTGGATAAGGAATGGCCCCAGTTTTTCGACCGACAACACGCCATCCAATGGAACGTAACAGCCTAAATGGTGCGTTCCAGTGCAGCCACACTCAGCTGTGCAGTCAGCCTCCTTGCTGGCGGCTGCAAGCGGTGTCAGACAACGCATGCGACTGCTTGGGAGGCAACCCCGCGACATGAAAATCAACACAGGCTGGACGGACAGTAAGGAGCTAATGTTGTTGTGCTAATACCTTTTGTTTTAACGGCCTGAAGCTAGTTGTTGCTAATGGCCGTGCTGTTATCCTACTGTTAGCCAGAGGGGGATAAATGTCTTGCTAGCCTGAATGTTTGACTGCTGCCAGTCACGTCTGCCTCCTGAGATTTGACACAAGTTAAGTGTAGCTAAGTGTCCGAAATATAACCATTCGGGGTTTGTGTGCGCATTCCTGCTCTTGTCCGCTTCAGCTTGTGTAAGTGGAGAAACAATCGCCACGGTATTTTTGATTTTGTGGAGGTGATCGGGTGGGATCAGGTTTTATGTCAATAAATCCAAGCTATTGTGCAGAACAATTTTATACTTTCACATAGAGGTGGGCGATATATATCGTCATCGATATCGTCAATCTTGCTTTCACGATGTGTAATTTTCAGAGCTGGGCAGTCCGTCCCTGGGCCCTACCGGATGCCCATTTTTGGGGCGGAGGGGTGGGGGGGTGACACATTTTTAAAAATGGCTGGACTAAGCATGGCCGGAAATGGATTTTAGTCCTGCCCACTAATCGGCCCTCATTCGTGTGACGTGCTTGCGAGGCGGCCAAATTTAATCTCAGCCTTCTCGGTGAATGGCTTCTTTTTAGGCTTCTTTCAAAACAAATTGTGTCCGGGAGTATATTCAAGCTGTGCGCAGCACTAAAGTATGACACTGGCACATCATGCACTTCCCTACTTCCGGAAGTACGCCGTAGCAAAACTGCTGTGTAGTTGTTTGCTGGCATACTTTTATTTTGACGGCCGGGAAGTGTGAAGGAGGGGCCGTGTGGAAAATAAGTAATTTGAATGCTTGCAGACTTGTCGTCTGTTGGACCCAAATAATTATACAATATGACAAAACCAATCCCAGGGCTCGCAATGGAAGTAAGTACACGCAGCTGGGTTGTTGTGTCTTTCACAACTTAATAACTTCTTAACAGCTTCTTTTTATTGCGTGAACGGCATTCATTCACAGACGAGTTGAATCACTGATAGCACTTGAAATTACAATCACTCGGCGCATGTCGCAGTGCACCGAGGAAATCACAGGGCGAATAACTATGCCTGGAAAAGTAGGTCCATAATAAGTACGTGAGTAATTGGTGCGTTTGAAGCGTGTCCGCAGCGTGTTTGAATAGTAAGTTATCCAGCTAATTGTCTTTAAATAAACCTCTTCCGTTAGCATCCCTCCCACGGGGGCGTCGTGCACGTTTTTTTTTTGTTTTTTTTCTCGGTCGCAGCGGGGCGGGGGTCGATGTCCAATGTTTATGAATTTGGCCGGGGGGTCGCAACTGGAAGGGTATCCAGGTCAAGGGTGGAGGGTCGCGGCCGGACGGGCAAAAAAGGGTCAAGTGCCCAGCTCTGGTAATTTTACATTATCGAGTATTAATACTGCCTCGAAAAGCATAACAAGTCAGTCAACGGCCACAAAGTATGAGGAAATGCTGAAACCCTCATTCGGCAAATCAGGTTGCATTGACAGCAAAGGAGCAGGAAGTTATCATTCAACGAATCAGCGGGCAGGACCCAGTCACGTGACTGTCCACAATGCAGCCGCTCTGTTTCAAGTATGGAGGAGTGTCCAGCGGGTAATAATAGCAAGTCCACGTTGTCCGTAGTCTGTAAATGGTTTGAGCTTGACAAAACTGACATCGGTGGGAATAACATTCTTAGATGTGCCAAAACGGTCACCGGGAAGAGCAATTCTTTTCCACCACGGGCCATATGGATTACAAGGAAAACTTGGCGACCGCGCAAGCATGCGAAATAAAAGTTTAGTAAACACACATTCAGAAAACAGTCACAGATTTGAGCCAACAAACACAAACGCACTCAAGCACACACACGCCCAGTACTTTAGCAAGAAAGTCAAACGTGACAGCCTGGATGTTCGGTTAACATTCACCTTAGACGCTTTTAGTCCGCATCATTCATAACTAGCATGTATTCCTGAGGCATGTTGCGCAAACTACTACGGCGGCTTATGAGTATGATGCCAGGATACACCCAAACACGAATAAAGTCACAAGTCTACATATCAAAGTGATGAATGAGTAGGAAAATGCAATTTTTTGGTAAGTTGCAGCTTTGTTATTCAACTTTATTCTGAATACGGTGGCCAATGTATGAGAATAGGTGTTGTCATGACGCCTTTTTTTTTCTCTCGCTGGATGACACTTCTGTCACACAAATCACGTACCAAATACATTTATTTCCCATTCTGATTGATGTAGTTGACACCCTTTTCTCATTCTGATCTACTAGTCTTGTTCTAGTAGTTGGCAGTGGTACACCAGTACTTACTTACTACAGCTCAAAATGTCATATCATTATGGAATAACAGCAGAGACATTTAAATGACATAAATATTCCCAAAAATCTATGTAAGTCTATACATAGTTTTTTGTACTTTATTGTTACATATTGTCATAGAATATCATTATGTTTTACAGAAGCTGTATTAGCAATTTAAAAGAGATGTTGTTCACAAACGCTGTCTATCCACAATTGGTCTATCAAGCAAGTGCAGATTTAAAATATTTTTTGTTGAATATCGTCAAATGATTGAGGTCTTTTTAAAACATCGCGATTTATTTCTTTTTTTGCCCATATCGCCCACCCCTACTTTCACAGGTGTAAGTGGACAAGAGTAGTAACGTGCATTTGCGTTTTAGACAACAGAACTGCTAAAGCGAGCAATATTACCACGCTTGCCTCCCTCCTGTGACATAGACTGCTACGACCGAAAAAAATAACAAGCAGAGCTCCAAAAGGGGGTGAGCCAATCTGTCGTAAATCTAATCACAAAAATTAAATCACTTAAATCACTACAGAGGCTTTTAGGGGCGGGGGGTGTTAGGGGCATTTTAATACTGATGTCATTTTTACATGCAAACCTTTTATATAAGTGCCAATTTTAAGATCATCCAAGAGTCCCTTTAATTCACCTTCCTTTATACATGGACAGCGCATTACAAAATCATCTCCACAATATTGGAAAAGAAGTTTAAAAAAAAAAAGGGAAGCCAAGGAACAGCTGTGAACTACAAGCCAGGCACTTGTTGCTAATGACAACAGCTGCTAGCCACTAACGCCGGGGACTTGTGCCGTATCATACAATGAGAGCGTAATTAACTTGCGGTTTGTTAGTGTCCTAAATTAGCGACTGAATATGACTTCGAGATGGCGTTGTGTTGATGTAGGTGGCAAGCCAAGACGTCGAAAACGGAAGTCAAGTTAGCTGTTACCACCACGGGGGTCAACTTCAAAGTAAGTCAAGTAATTACGTTGACTTAATGATAATGCGCACATTTTTTTTTTCACCAACCATTCTGCGGATCGTGCCCGGCCCGAACCGTGATTCTTGATCCGTACCGCTCATGGTTCAAAGATGATCCGTTGAACCACTGTGTACAGTACGCAAAGGCGCGTCGTGACTCACATGGCGTTACACGTTAGTGTAGGGATGTCCCAAACGATTATTTTTCTCCCGATTAATCTATTGACTATTTATACGATTAGTCGATTAGTCTAACAATTAATTTTTCGACTAATCTAGCGATTATTTTTGACTTGACGATTATTAATTCCAAAAACACTTCTGAAAGCTTATTTATATTCTTTGTTTATTAAAGTAAAAAAAAACTTTTGAAATTGAACAGTCACATCTCTTTTAGGAAGGTATCATGACGTGTGAACATGAATGAGGTATTTATCCATACATTACGGTGAAACAATGTGTGCGTGCATGTGCAGCATTCCAAGTAAAATAATTAACAAAAATAAATAACATCAGTTTGCTTAAACCTGAAACAGATAAAGCAGTGCATACTTAAATATAACAATGAAAAAGCACACATTATATATTAGTACAGTCACGGACTATGGTCAGCAGGCCAGTGTTTCCTCTAGGATTTTTTTTTTTTTTTTTTAAAGCAGTGGGAGGAGAACATCCTAAATACACTCTGCATGCTGTGCTTGCGCCCACAGAGAGCTTTACGGAGCAGATACATAAACTGATGTCATGTGTTACTGTTTATATGTACATAACGCAGCGGAACCAACCTAACATTACCGACAAGCACCAACACAATTGGACTGGAGTGAAATAGCTCGGCGAATGTTAGCAAAATAATGCACAAAGCTGAAACACAACACGGCGCAACTTTGACTGCAACCCGCTGCTTTGAGAAATGAAACTTAACGATGCACGTTAATACGTCCTACATAACAGCAATTTTGGGAAAACCGGGGGATATTAGTTAATAAGTTAGATGGATTTACGATACTCCAGCTTTCTGCTTTCTCTCGTCTTCCAGTAGTACTTGGTGACGGCGCTTAAATTATTCGTTTATGGCTGATGTGCCATGGTGACGTGACAGTAAATACAGTGTTAACTTGACTCGGATCATCCAATCTTCTCGAAATTTTACATATTTGATGATAGGCAAGGGATGAAGACATCTACGAACTTATTTTTCATAGTGGTCGTAGCGCCACCTAGTGGCCAAATGAAATACATGTTATTTTCTTTGTTTTTATCCTAGCGGGTTAATCGGGTCCACCTCATCATCAATATATATATTTTTTTTTTGTGTAATTTGTAATAAATTGATCGCTAGCGCGCCCTACAAATTTTTAAGAAATTCAGCCCCGATTGTACGTTTCTTCGACATTTACAAAAAACTGTTGTAACAGTTCAAGGCCTACAAAAGAGCCATATGCTAAACCAAACAGGAAGTCGGCCATTTAGAATTAAGTTTAAAGTATGAATTTGCTCTGATTAAAATACCTGCTGGAACTTGACCCATATGATACTTTCTTCTAAAAATCTACTGACATTTGATAAAAGTCTCTTGGAGCCAAGTGCTAAACCTAACAGGAAGTCCGCCATTTTTAATTTACTTTACAGTTCAACATCACACTTTAAAAGCAGCTGTAATGTCATCCACATGATAATATCTTTTTTTTTTTTCATTTCACACGTGATAAGAGTCTATACCTGAAGACATCAACAAACTAACTTTTCATCGTCATGGGAGCGCCACCTACTGGCTAAATGAAGTACATGTGTTATTCTTTCATGTTTCTCTCCTGGCAGATTTGCCAGATCTCCCTCATATTTCCTCGGAAGAGTGTTTAGGCCTTCATGATGTTAAAACATGAAGTTTGAGATTTTTCGCAAAAAGCCGTTGCCATGGTAACGCCCAGTTTGCCAATAACACAATGCTGATTTTAAGTAAACATGCACAAAAAGTCATGAAACCTTGCACACATAGAAGGCTTGGTAAATAAATCAATAATCAATTATTCAATTGTGCAATCTTTAAAAGATGGCTCGCTACCGCACCCTAGAAAATTTATAAATATTGGCCCCGGTTGCACGCTTCACCTACATCGACGAAAATTTGACAGTATATAAAACAGAAAAAGAACTACAAAAAAAGCCTCTTGGTGCCATATGCTAAACCTAAGAGGAAGTCTGCCATTTTGAACTTACTTTCAAGTTTGGACTCACCTTGACTACAAAAGCTGCTGTAACTTGATCCACGTGATAATTTGGATTATTCAATTCCGATGTGCGAGCATCCCAACGTGCCGGGACCCCAACGTTGCCAGGCCTGCGAGGGCTGCGTGCAGATCTTATTTAGTATTATTTTTCACAAGAGCTTTATTTTTGAGAAGTTCAAGACAATAAAATAATGCACCTGCTACTGAACACCAATTGATTGGCTAATAACCTGGTCTTGCTATAGAAAGAAAATATATATGACAAACACAACGCTGCATTTTATGGGCAAGCAAGGAAAGTCTATCTAATCTAAAATGTCTATGTAAACATGATGTATATGTATGTACATTGTTTATGTATAGGCTGCAGCTGCGTATGCTATAAGCTAAATATTATCTGGATATGTGCATTTGTGTTTTGAACTTGTTGGCTCAATGTTGCCATTAGACGTACTTAGATTAGATTCTGACTTTTGGGTCATAAACTGCATCGCGTCAGTTCCATGGCTAGGCGTCGGCCGAATGAGCCAGCCGGACCGGCCCGGGCAGGATCATCGACCCCGCGAAGGGCGACTGCTGCCACCGTGGCGGCTGCTGGGGAGATAGATCCGTGGCCAGGGCCGGGCGCACGCCCAGAACACAATCACATCACAAGACAAGCTAGTTGAAACTATTTAGCGATTCCAAAACCCAGAACAAATCATTTAAAATCTTCAACAATCTACAGAGCAATCACAGGATGGAACTCATTACTTGATACGATTAAGATTATACATACAAAGTCCACTTTCAAAAATATGTTAAAAAAACTCCTAATGGGAAAAATAGTCAAAATAATTATATTGTGAATGACATGCAACAATAACGCCCTGAAGCTGAACAAATACTTTAGGAAAAACGAAATAAAAAATAAAAAAATGGTGCGACATTAAGAGATGACATCTGTGTACGACCAAACGGCAGACCTATTTTGTAAAGATATCTATACAAATGTTTCCCTACACCACAATGACTGTTTTACATTGTTCATATGGTCTAAGATAAGATAAGATAAGAATGCCTTTATTGATCCCACAGTGGGGAAATTTTCATTGTTACAGCAGCAAAGATATAGGTCACACAGGGACGGCGGCATAATGTGGCCATTAATGTATAACATTGACGGCAAACATTTAGGATCAAACCTATGTAAATATACGCAGTAACATGTGTATATACACATGTATATACACACCAACCTACATCTACATAAAAAGTATGAGGAACACTCATTTCGGCCTGTACATAGTACAGAGGAAAAAATACTCTAAGTACGTGACAGTGCTGCAGTGCTGTAGTGAAATGTAAGGGACAGCATTGGATAAAAAATAAAACTAGACTAACAGTAGTGGGGAATGTTGAGTATTGCACGGTATTACAGTAGTGGGGAATATTGGGTATTGCACGATATGAGCTCAGGTGCAGGACTGCACAATTGCACGAATGTCCGCCAGTTTGTAGAGACTACACAATGTTCTTGTTAAAGAGTCTGACAGCAGCAGGCAAGAAGGAACGGCGGAATCTCTCCTTTGCACAGTCTGTCACTGAAGGAGCTGTGGAGTGCTGTTAGGGTGCCCTGGAGGGGGTGGTCCGGGTTGTCCAGCATTGATGACAGCTTGGCCAACATCCTCCTGTCCCCCACCGAGTCCACAGAGTCCAGGGAGCAGCCCAGGACAGAGCCGGCCCTCCTGACCAGTTTGTCCAGCCGCTTCTTGTCCCGGGCCGAGACGCCGCCTACCCAGGTGACCACTCCCTGGAAGATGACCGATGCAACCACCGAGTCATAAAAGTTCCTGAGGAGTGTCCCCTGAACCCCAAAAGACCTCAGTCTCCTGAGTAGGAAGAGTCTGCTCTGACTCTTCCTATAGAGGGCGTCTGTGTTGTCGCACCAGTCCAGTTTATTGTTCAGATGAACACCCAGGTACTTGTAAGTTGAGACTCTCTCAACATCTGTTCCCCGGATATTCACTGGTGCAGGTGAAGAGTGCTGGCGCTACCGAAATCCACCACCATTTATTTGGATTTCCCCGCATTAATCAGGAGGCAGTTCTGCTGGCACCAGTCCACAAAACCCTGAGTAAGTTCTCTGTACTCCCGATCATCTCCGCCTGTGATGAGGCCGACAATCGCAGAGTCGTCAGAGAACTTCTGCAGGTGACAGGTAGGGGTGTTGTAGTTGAAGTCCGAGGTGTAGAGGGTGAACAGGAAGGGAGCCAAGACAGTTCCCTGTGGGGCCCCCGTGCTACAGAGGAGCACGTCAGACACACAGTCCTGTGTCCTCACATACTGTGGCCGGTTTGTGAGGTAGTCCTGGATCCATGTGGTGAGGTGGTGGGCCACCCCCGCCCGCTCCAGCTTGTCTCCCAGTAGGGTGGGCTGGATGGTGTTGAAAGCACTGGAGAAATCAAAGAACATGATCCTCACAGTGCTCCCCGCCTTCTCCAGGTGGGAGAGTGAAGTGTGGAGGAGGTAGATGATGGCATCATCCACACTGATGCCAGGCTGATATGCGAACTGGAGTGGGTCCATTGAGGAGCTCACCAGGGGGCGCAGGTGGACAAGGACCAGTCTCTCCAGGGTCTTCATCAGGTGAGACGTCAGCGCCACTGGTCTGAAGCTGTTGAGCTCCTTCGGGTGGGGGGTCTTTGGCACCGGGACCAGGCAGGATGTTTTCCATAGCTGGGGGACCCTGCCCAGCTTCAGGCTCAGGTTGAACATGTGCTGGACAATTCCACACAGCTGGTCTGCGCAGGATTTGAGGAGCTGGGGGCTGATGCCATCTGGACCCGCTGCCTTCCTCGCCTTCATCTTCTTCAGCTGGTTCCTCACCTGAGATGTTGTGAAGGCCAAGGCTGGGCAGGAGGGAGTGGTGGCTATCTGGTGTAGCTGGGAGCTGGAGACTGTGGAGAAAAGGGGGGAGGGGGTGACACGCCCAGGAGGAGGAGTAGGTGGAGGCTGCAGCAGGAGAGACTGAATGGAGGCAGGCATCTGATCGAACATATTGAAAAAGAGATTCAGCTCATTTGCCCACTGCAGGTCCCCCCCAGTCCGGGTCTTGGGTTGTCCGTGGCCTGAGATGGTCTTCAGGCCCCCCCAGACTCCCCTGGCGTTATTCTGCAGCAGCTGCTCCTCCATCCTCTTCCTGTAGGACCTTTTCCCCTCTCTGATACTCCTCCTCAGCTGGCGCTGCACAGTCCTCCGCTCCTCTATGTTGCCTGACGCAAAAGCCCTCCTCTTCTTCTTCAAGAGAGCTTTTATGTCTGGTGTGATCCAGGGTTTGTTGTTGGAGAAACACCTTACTGTCCTGGTGGGTATGGTGTTCCCCATGCAGAAATTTATATAGTCTGTAACGGTGTCCGTTAGACTACTAATGTCTTCCCCGTGAGCATCGCTGAATACTTCCCACACAGTTGTGCTGAAGCAGTCCTTTAAGGCCTCCTCGGCCTCTCCAGACCATCTCTGAACCGTGCGGGTCACAGCTGGCTGCCTGCGGACCAGAGGTTTGTACACAGACTGGAGAGCCACCAGGTTGTGATCAGCTTTGCCCAGCGGGGGGAGGGGCAGTGATGTGTATGCCTCCTTGGTGTTGGCATAGAAAAGGTCCAGTGTTTTATTGTCTCTGGTGTGGCAGGTGACATACTGTGTGAATGAAGGCAGAGAGGAGGAAGGGGAGGCATGATTGAAGTCACCAGAGATGAGTACCAGGGCATTTGGGTGCTGTGTTTGTAGCCTGCTCACTGCTGCAGTCAAGACATCACAGGCTGTGTCGCCGCTGGCAGCTGGTGGGACGTGGACGGTCACCGCGATCACATGACTAAACTCTCGCGGGATGTAGAATGGCCTCATGCCAACAGCTAGCAGCTCAATATCCCTGCTGCAAAGCTGCTCCTTAATCGTGATGTGCCCAGGATTACACCATCCATCGTTCACAAACACAGCCAGCCCTCCTCCTTTCCTCTTTCCACTCTCCAGCATCCTGTCCGCGCGAATGATTTGGAAGCCGTCCAATTCTACGACCGCGTTCGGCGTTAGCGCTGTTAGCCACGACTCCGTGAATAGCATCAGGCTAGCCTCCCGGAAGTCCCTCTCGTGCCGGGTAAGCGCCGCTAGCTCGTCCATCTTGTTGGGGAGCGATCTAACATTCCCCATGATAACGGACGGGAGGACGGGATGGTATCGTCTCCTCCTTTCCCGGCGTTTAACCCCCGCACGAGATCCCCGCCTCTTCCTCCTCAGCTCACGGGGGATATCGGGTCTCGCCCCGGGAGCCGGCGCATGGTTAGCCCAAAGTGCTAACAGCTGATTCCGGCTGTAAACAATGGGGGCTCGGCTCCGAGCCAAGTCGCCGCACACGATCGCGCAAAAAATAGCTATCAGCAGCAGCAAGAATACCGCAGTTTGGGTGTCCATTTCTACGCAAGTTACGACTATCAACAATATGAAAAAGGTATGAGGTAGAGTAATATTAAAGAACAAAAACACACCAAAAGGCTCACTGATGAGCCGGAGCTACTGTAGCGGGCTGCCACTCGCGCGGCGCCGGAAACCAAAGTGAGGGGGGAAATATTGTTTGGTCATCATAGATGCCTTTTTAAAATGAATGGAACTATTCCCAACCAATCATCTAGATGCATTGACTGTGGCAAAGGCACTTTGAAGGGATTTCATCCCTAGATATGATATTTCTAAAAAAAAAATATACACTGATAACGGTACCTGTTTCGTCAACCAAATTGTGAAAAAGATAGGACTGATGGTTCACATTGATCTGAAGAATCATTGTGCTGACCACCCTCAAAGTGATGGATTGGTGGAGAGGATGGATGAAACAATAAGGGATTAACTAAAGAAGTGCATTAACAACACAGGTAGTACTTTTCATTATAAAATAACACTTGGGCAACACGGACACAAAGTTACAAATTACATTTTTGTATGGTTCATGAGCATGTAGAACAGTGATTAGAAAAAGATTTTTTTTTAAAAAAGGGGGGGGGTAAGGCACACACGCACACACACACCTACACACACACACACACACACACACACACACGAAGCAGCAGAGGAGGCAGCTGTTGGCATTTATGACACACTTTCAGTAGACCAGATAGCAGATAACACGCCACTCGACGAGACAATACTGACAGACATGCGAAGTGTGCGAACCTTTTTGGGAAAATAAAAGGGGGGAGTAAGAATTGACGGATCATATGTAGTAAAGAAGGTGACCCCATCCTTCCATAAGGCTTGTTTACATGGGCAGCAATTAAGAGTCCTGGGCCTTGCCACGTCTCTACAGGGGGGAGGGATGGTACAGATAGCGGAACATCACTTTACTGCATATCGATGTGAGCATGTGACTTGTATCAACCATAAGTCATAAGGAAATGCTAGTGAGTGTGTTTTATACAAGTCACACATACAAGCACAGTGTCCTTTAGGTGGGATTTTGGTATTCGACTGACCAACAGAGGGGTACCAACCATTTTTTCCAATGACACGTATTGGAGCTTATAAACATCATTCAATTCTAAATGTAATTAAATGTTTCCACAACATTCCAATTCTGAAATGCATTTACAAACCCAATTCCAATAAATTTGGGTTGTTGTGTAAAGCATAAATTAATAACAGAATACAATAATTTGCAAATCATGTTCAAATCTACATTTAATTGAATACACTATGTGCTGGAGCTTAGAGGAATTTCACTTTAGGGGTTTGGCGGATGCCTTAACTACTTAATTACTTGTACCAAATTCAAATGAGGTGTAGAGAGAGCGAGAGGGAACCAAATCAACAATTAGAATTTATTAAGTGATTATTAATGACAAACAAATTTAATTGGGCGCCCAAATTGAAACTAATAAAATTTTCTGGCCAACGTTGCCGCGGTTAATGGAGGAGAGAGGCAGGGAAACTTTTCCCCGCCGGCGAGTAAGTGAGTGCACCTGCTGCCAAACGTCGGGGAGGAGCTCCACTGTCGAGGGCGGCTGACCGTTGTGACGACGGGGGACTCAGAAGACGCTGCCCTGTACAGCCGAGGCTCACAGCCTGCCCTTGCAGACCGTGACGCAACACGAACGGCTGTGGGTGTCCCTTGGTGTCCGTGTGGTGAGCTAGCTGCTTCTACCTAGCTCGCGATCGTGTCTGGTGGCCGCTGTGCTTCGAACGACGAATGCGTTCTCTCCGCTGTGGTGAACAACTCCTCAAGTTCTTTAGCGAAAGGTGGAGGCACTCAGCAGCTAGTAACCTCGCTGACTGTTAGTTTCCTTCGACTCACTTGGCTTCTCGTGGTGCTCCGTACGATGGGGAAAAATGTCCAACCTTTTTATCGCGCTCGTCGCGGGCGTACTAATACTGTACAGTACAGTCGCATGACTTAACACTTAAACACAATCATTTAACCATCTGCAGAACAAACTAGAACCTAGTATACAAACAGGCGTAACAAACTAGAACCTCTTTATACGAACACAATATGACATATGGGCAAATTATAATAAACTCCCACATAAATTGCAGACCCTTCAGTACAGCCGTCCCCTGATTCGCGGTGCGAATCAGCAACTACTAAATGAGGGTGCGCTGTCTTGTAGTCAGTCGGTCAGGTCAGGCGGGTCAGGGTCAGAGTCAGAGTACGGAGGTAGCTGGATCAGTCGTGCCACTGGTCTGTTGTAAGATCTTCCTCCAGCGTCCACAACCGCTGAGCGGACTCTTCCGTCGTCCCCTTTCACGATGTTCTTCACCCGTCCGATGAGCCAGCGAGCTCGGGGAGTGCCTGATCCACGATCATGACTGGGGTTACTGGTTCTAGGTTGCCTCTTTCTTTGAGCCACTTGCGACGGCCTTGCAGGGATGGGAGGTACTCCGTAGTGAACCTCTTCCACAATTGGTCGGCTAAGGCCTGACTATACCTCCATTGTCTCCTGCCAATGATCTCAGTGGAGGCGTAGACCGCAAGGGGGAGGGCAGCGTCTCGCCACCCCATCATAAGGCTGTTCGGTGTTATTGGGTCGAGATCGGCCACATCGCTGCTGACGTACCCCAGTGGCTTGGAGTTCAGTATTGCTTCAATTTCCACCAGCACGGTGTTGAAGACTTCTGCTTTGGGGACCTGAGCTCCGAGTGCGGCACTGAGGGCAGACTTCACGGACCTGACCTCTATCTCCCAGGCCCCACCGAAGTGGGGTGCTTTTGGAGGGTTGTACGAGAAACTGACCTGCTGACTGGCCAGCTCTTTCTTCAACTCCTCACTCATCTGGTTGTAGCTCCTGATGAGCTCAGTTTCTTCTCCACGGAAATTCGTCCCATGATCGGACCAGAGGGTATGGGGTCGCCCTCTCCTTCCCGTGAATCGGCGGAGCGACTGGTAGAGGCCGTCTGCTGTCATTTCTGCAAACCCCTCGAGATGGACAGCTCTCGTGGTGAGGCACTTGAATATGATTCCCCATCTTTTAGCAGTTCCTCTCCCAACTTCTGCCCTGATGGTGAAGGGACCAAAACAGTCCATACCTGTGTTGTAGAAGGGCGCTTCTTGGAGGCGCAGGTGGCAGGGTGGAAGGTCAGCCATTCGTGGCATGACGGGCTGAGCTCTTAGCTTCTGGCAGACTGTACATGACCGTTGGTATTGTCGCACAGCCTCCCGTCCGCGAAGAATCCAAAACCTCCTGAGCTCTGCAATGAGCCGCTCCGCACCTGGATGATACAGCTTGGTGTCATGGTGGCGGATCACCACGTTGGTCACTGGATGTTTCGAGGGGAGTAGGATGGGGTGTTTGCTATCCTCTGTGAGGCCCTGAGCCCGTTGAAGGTGTCCTCCGACGTGTATGACGCCCTTATCGTCCAGCTCGGGGGCCAGTAGTCTGTTTACTGTCTCGTGGAACTCTCTACCTTACGTTCGAGACATGGAATTTCGACTGCGAAAGCCTGCTGCTGCAACCTTTGCAGTAACATAATTTCAGCTGTGGCGTAGTCGTCGGCGCTGAGGGGTCGTGTCTCCCAGGTCATGGTTCCTATGGTGGAAGGTCCGTTCCTGGAGCTCCTCTAATGTATGGCAGTCTTCAGCCTTTGGACCATCGGTCTGAATGTCTTGTAGTCCTGTGAGTCCGCAGAAGATGGACTTCTTTAGTACCGCTTCCACCTCTGCGGTATCAAAGTTTGGGGGAGGAGGCCACTTGGTTTCTGTCTTGCGAAGAAAATCTGGTCCTTGGTGGTAGAAGTTGGGACGGGCCAACTGCTCGAGGGTTGCACCTCTGGTGATCATGTCGGCCGGTTTGACATCGGTTCCTACATAGCACCAACAGCTGGTTCCCACGAGCTCTTGGATCTCCGTCACCCCAGTCCCTACAAAGACCTTGTATTTACACGAGGTTGACTGGATCCACTGGATGACGGTTTTGGAGTCGGACCACATCCAAACTTCATACAGTGGCAGGTGGAGCTCCTCCTTTAGCATCTTTCCCATCTGAGCTCCACTTAGAGCAGCGCAGAGCTCCAGTCTGGGAATTGACTGTTGCCTTTTGGGCGCAACTCTTGAGCGCGCGAGGATGAAGGAGACGTGAACTGTACCAGCGGGCTCTTCCGCACGCAGGTATGCTACTGCACCACAGGCCATCTCGGATGCGTCACAGAACACATGAAGGGAGATCTTGCTGCTGGTCAGACTCATCCCCGGAGGAAAGTAGCTCCTGGGGATCTCGACCTGTTGGGGGGTGGGGAGCTCTTCCTCCCATTCCTTCCACTTCGCCCCAAGTGACTCAGGCAGGGGTTCATCCCACCCCCTTTTCTCTGTCCAAAGCTCTCTGATCAGAACTTTGGTGCGGGTCGTGTAGGGGTTGATGCGACCCAACGGGTAATATTGACTTGCCAGTGTACTATAGATCAACCTCATGGTGACGTAATGACGAGGCTCAATCTTCCTGTGCCATTAGCACAGGGTGTCAGATTTGAAGCGCCAAAGGAGACCGAGCGTCATCTCCTGGGCGTTGTCACTGGGCTGGGAGACCCAGGTCTCACTACTGCCAGACTTCGCTTCCTCCGGGAGGTCTTGGATGACCTCATGGTCATTACTAGCCCACTGTCAGACATCAAAGCCAGCGGTGGCCAGGAAGGTGCGAAGATCATGCACCAGCTTGCGTGCCTCTTCTGCTGTCTCCACGCTGTGAAGGCAGTTGTCCACATAAAAACTGTGAGGACAACATCGGAGACCCCAGGGGGCGCGGTGCCGCCGTCGACGTGACGCTGCAGGGCGTAGGTGGCACAACAAGGGCTGCAAGTCGCCCCGAAGGGCAGCACCTCCCATTGATAGATGGACAGTTCTGGGTCGTCCGGATTTGTTCTCCACAGGAACCTCATGAGTGGTTTGTCTTTGTCGAGCAGACAGACCTGATGAAACATACGCTTCATATCACCACTGAATGCGGTCTTCTGCCTTCGAAAGCGCACCATGACGCCGAGGAGAGATGGAGTCAGGGTGTTATTGCCTGGCAGGAGGTGGAGGTTCAGGTTTTGCTGGCGTACTTGGAAGCCGCAGTTTAAAACCACTCTGTTCTTTCCGTTGTGCTTGACATTGTGGTGGGGAAGGTACCATGACTCAGCACTTCTTTCCGCCTCTGCAGGTTCCAGCTTCCTGACGATTCCCGACTCAATGAGTTTGTGCATGTCCTCAGCATAGGCGGTAGCTGTCTCGGGGTCTTTACTGAGTCTTCGTTCTGTGCTAAGCAGGCACGGCATCGCTATGCTAGGGGGAACTTTGAAGATTGGCATGGGCTTTCTTCTCAAGAGCGGTGTAGCAGATCTAAGGACACCGCGCTCCCAGACACGCTTGGTTCTCGCATGTAGAAGATCCATAGCACTCTTGTCTTCCTTGGAGCAAGTGTGCATCTTCTCGTTCTTGTATAGAGTGACGTCCATCTGTCACAATTTCTGGATGTTCTCCAGCAGTGCCCCGTCTTCATGTCCTGCTCCTATGTAGAGGCAGTGGGTCCGTTGTTCCCATTTCTTAGATGGGTGGGGCCCTGGAGGGTCCAGCCCAATGGGGTCTGCAGAGCAACAGGACATCCAGGTGGACCCTGAATGATGTGCTTGGGTAAAGTGAGACGCATGTTATCAGAGCCGAGCAGGAGGGTGGGCTTCACCTCCTTTGCAGAGTCGATCCCTAGGTTGCAGAGATGAGGGTACCTCTTCATCAGGAACTCCATGGGGTAGACGTACTGGGAAAGGCACAACTCGGCGGCAGTAAACACGTGACTCACTTCGTAGGCTTCTTTAGGTCGTCCGACCGGTGTGATGATAAGGGCCACATTCTTTCCACTGATGGTCATGCGCCCTGATTGGATGGTGAGAAGATCCATATTCTCTGCTTGGCCCTTGAGTCCTCGTGCAGTGGCAGCCTCACGCATTAGCAAAGTCTTGCCACGGTGCCGAAGGACCACTGGCACTATTTTCAACAGCACGCGGGGACTGCTACCCCTAACAGGGCCCACATAGTCGGTGCGGATCACTTATCTAGATCTAGTATCCACTGTTTCTTCTCCTCTGTAGTCTTCTCTTTGAATATGGGACAGTTGTCCAGCCAGTGGGTCTTGGTACAGCACTGGGACTGGGGTGGAGGTCTCTTCTCTCCTTTTTCTTTGAGGAGACGCCCTGTTTGCCTTTCAGGTTCTCTCATTGCTCCTTTACTGGGGTTTCAGGGATGGTCGTCAGTACCCGTGTGGACCGTCCCTTGTTGCTTGAGGTTCGGTCAGACTTGTCTCGTCCACAGCGCCTCGCCTCTTCAAGCTTGGGGAGGCGGATATGCCTCATCTCAGACCTCAGGAACTCTGAAAACTCCACAAGGTTAGACAACGGTTGGTTGGGGTAGAAACGCTCATGTTTCCGTCGGAACCTTTCTTCCCTCTCTTTTGGAATCTTCCTAACAAAGCGTTCTATGTTGGAGCCTGCGTACAACTCTCTGTGACCGGCGTCCCCTTGGAACTTCAGCATGCTCACCAAAGCCTGTATCTTCAGGGAGTACGCGTCCAGAGCATGGTCGTCCTTTATGTCTGCCATTTCTCCCAGCTCATAGAGCTCATCCAATATGCGTGCCACTCTTCTCGCAGGTGAGCCAGTCGCCCTTCCAGGTACCTCCTTGGGGGTCTGGGAGACCTCGTCGGCCGCTCCTCTCTTCCATGCTGGCAGCAGATAGGTGAGTTTTCTCTGGTGGATGCTTTCGATGTTTGCCTTGAGGCAGAGGCAAATTGCAGTTGCGCGGCTGCGAGCCGTGTGTTCTCCAAGGCTTGGGCTGCCGCTCGATCGCACTCCCGCTCCAATGCTTCTGCGGCTCTCCTTTCTCTGTCGAGCGCATCTTGCCGGAACCGCTCCTCTCTTATGAGTGCGTCCTCGCGTTGTTGTTGCAGGAGTTGGGTTAGGATTTCGGAGCTTGTGCTTTTAATGATTGACTTGCTTGAATGCTGGCTGCCACTGCTGCGTCGAGATAAGCAGGACTTTCTGCTGCCGGGCCTACCATTTCGATGGGTGTCTAGGAAAAACTCGCCTGGTTGGAAGTGATGGAAATCTTCCCCCTTGTGTGGCTTCACATTCCCCGAAAGGTGTCTTGGCTGGATTCTGAATCTGTTCCTTCTGAGTCACTCTCCTCCCTTTCCTCTTTCCTAAATTCACCTTGGTTGGCAGTGTTAAGTGGCAGGGGATTAGTAGAAATTAATCTGGTGTTACTAGTCTGGCCTGCCATCATTTGTTGCTCATCCTCTTCAGGCAGCTGGGAAGTGTTAGTAGTCATATCTACCTGCGGTGTGGTTGTAGCACCCTCTACTGGCTGGGGTGTCTCTAACGTCAGTGTGGTACTGAAGTCCACTAATGTCTGGTCAGCTGGTGTGTTTAGCACACGCTGGTCGCTCTCTGGACTAGGACTACTGTTTGTCTCTTCGTCTGGTGTTCTCATGACATAGTCATCTAGTCTCAAGGGCTTTCGGCGCTCTGACAGCGCATAACTTAACTTCAGCAGGGGAAATATGACATTTTACTGCAAACTTTTCTCTCTAGACATCCTATTCTGATACATTCGGCTTGAAGGACCAAAATTTGTGCTGGAGCTTAGAGGAATTTCGAGGTTTGGCGGATGCCTTAACTACTTAATTACTTGTACCAAATTCAAATTAGGTATAGAGAGAGCGAGAGGGAACCAAATCAACAATTAAACAAATCAATCAATTGCGTTCTCTCCGCTGTGGTGAACAACTCCTCAAGTTCTTTAGCTTAAGGTGGAGGCACTCGGCAGCTAGTAACCTCGCTAACTGTTAGTTTCCTTCAACTCACTCGGCTTCTCGTGGTGCTCTGTACGATGGGGAAAAGTGTCCAACCTTTTTATCGCGCTCGTCGCGGGCGTACTAATACTGTACAGTACAGTCGCATGACATAAGACTTAAATTCAATCACTTAACCATCCGCACAACAAACTAGAACCTAGTATTCAAACAAGCGTAACAAACTAGAATCTATTTATACGAACACAATATGAAATATGGGAAATTATAATAAACTCCCACATAAATTGCAGACCCTTCAGTACACACTACAAATGACAAGATATTGAATGTTCAAATTGATCAATTTTATTGTTTTTACCAAATAATCATTCACTTTGAATTTTATGGCTGCAACAGGTTCCAAAAAAGCTGGGACATTGAATACCCATGACCTTCAATCCCTCAGGCAGCACTGCGTCAAAAACCGCCCCTGCTTATTTCAGCAAGTCAATGCCAAACCACATTCTGCACGTGTTAAAAAGTAGGCTTGTCACGATACTAGAATATCAACTTCGATACTGATACTGGGTTCAGTATCGCTCCTCGATACCATTTCGATACCACACGGAACAAATTAAAGCACAGGCTTTTTTTTTTTTTACTGTAAAACCTTATCGCAAAAAACTTGAATTATCATTAAAACAATAGTTTTTTTAAGAGGTAGTGCAAAAAATAGTACAACTTCAGTATTTAACTTTGACAACCATCTGTACAGTCAACGCCTGGAACCAAGAACACATTTTGAGCATGGGGTAGTGCAAAACAAAGGAAGAAGTAGTGCAAAGAACAAAACACACCAAGAAAAACAATTAGTAATCTGTAAATTGTCGTAACTAGTGCAAAGAAAGAACCATACTGTGCAACACCAATGGCACATCATTTTCAAGTTGTTTGAGGTAGTGAAAAAGAATAACACCCACCACTTACAGTAACATGAATTGACAAAATCTGTAAGTTGTCTGAGTATCCAGACCCACACGTTTATCTATTAAGGCAAACCAACAAGTCACAGATAATAATAATAGTAATAATAAAAAAAATTAATAAATTAAAATACTTTCAGTTATTGGCCATCTTCTCTGCTCTTCAATTTCATGAACTTTTTACTATTTGTGAACTTTACCATGGATTACTCAAAGTGCTGTTTTCAACCAGTATTTATTTTAATACATTTTGTGCATTATTATCTAGTATTATTTTTGAGAAGTTCAAGACAATACAATAATGCAGCTGTTACTGAAAACATGCTACTGAACACTTGGCTAACCTTGTCTTGCTTTAGAAAGGGAAAAAAAAAAAAAATATATATATATATATATATATATATATGACAAACACAACGCTGCATTTTATGGGCAAGCAAGGAAGTCTATCTAATCTAAACAGTCTATGTAAACATATGATGCATATGTATGTGCAGTGGTTCTGTATATGCTGCAGCTGCGTATGCTATAAACTAAATATTAGCTGGATATGTGCATTTGAGTTTTGAACTTGTTGGTTCAATGTTGCCATTAGACGTACTTAGCCGATTCTGACTTTGGGTCATGTGCCCTACCCATTCTATGGCTCGGCGTCGGCCGAATGAGCCAGCCGGGCCGGGCGACCGCTGCCACCGCGGCGACTGCTGGGGAGACCCGTGGGAAGGGCGCACGCTCAGAGAAGCAGACGCCGCGCCCCGCGCTTGCCAGCCGGTAAGAAGTGAGCGGAGGGGCTGACCGAAAGGACCACGGCAACTCGAGTGGGGGCGAGCTTCCGTGCTATTGCGACACAGCTTCGGCTGCAGGAGCCTGGGGCGCACACTTTTTTTTTTTTTTAATCGGTCGTACTTTGTTTGTAGCTCATGCGCGCGGCTAACTAGGGAGTTGACGAGCAGTCTGCACTCGGCAGAGCAGGGAGGGACGGACGGATGGAGGGAGGGACGGAGGGAGGGATGGATGGAGGGAGGGAGGGCGGGATGGAGGGAGGGGCAAGCTTCGCGAGTGTGTGCGGGAGCAGCAGACCATTGGGAGCAGACGTTGGCAAACCGCTGTTGGTATCGAAGTCAGTGGTTTGGTATCGGTAATATCGATGCCACAGCAAGCTAGTATTGTATCCGTTCAAAATGTTAAGTATCGAGTAAGTACCGAAGTATTGATATTTTTGACAAGCCTATTAAAAAATGTGTGGGATTTAGACTGGCCTGCTTGCAGTCCAGACCTGTCTCCCATTGAAAATAAGTGGCGCTTTATGTTTTTGTCTTCATAATTTATTTGTTCGTTTGTTGTATGACTTGTTTTCGCTCCTTGTTCAGCACTTTGTATACAGCGGTGGTTGTCTTAAAGTTCTCTATAAATACAGTTGAGTTGAGTAAAATACAACCTGGTTTATAAACATCTGGAAGGCAGTAAGAACCATGTCAGACTGCTTTTCGTTGATTCCTCATCAACTTTTAACATGATACAGCCTCATGTTCTAGCTGATAGGCTTTTGTTTTCCTTTGGTCTACGTGCGCATTTGGTCGCCTGGATTTTAGATTTCCTCACAAATAGATCAACCGGTTCCCCTCAAGTGTGTGTTTTATCTGCACTTCTTTGACTTGAATAACTGTATAATTGAGGTCTTTGAAGACTTAATATTTCATTTTTTCTTAAATTGCAGTGCATTGATTTTAGTGAGATTTTTATATCGCCATAGCAATAAATGCATTTGCAACAATAGTTTATTAAAGCAGCTTAAATGATACAGTGTAAAGACACAAAATATGAAATCATTAGAACCTATTGCATTATATCATGAATATACGAAGCCGGTACCGCTTTTGATAGGGCCACCACTAAATAAGGTGCAATGTCAGACCATGTGCAAGTCTTTTCACAAATAACCAAAGACTAAATTTTAAAAAATGCATCAGTAAGTCAGTTTGCTAATACCAAACAGTATTTTGTAATCGTAACTCATCTGGCTGTCCTAATCACCCTCATTCTTCAGATAAACCATAATACCATGTGTATTTGACTTCTTGTCTTGCAGACATCAGTCAAGATGTTCATCCTGAGCGGCAGAGGCCAGAGCACCCTCATATTAAAGAAGAGGAGGATGAGGCAGTCCGCCATTTCAAAGAGGAAGAGGAGCAGATGTCTCTTTGCATCGAAAAAGAGGAGGAGCCAGAGCATCCTGACATGAAAGAGGAGAGAGAAGACCCCCACTATATTAAAGAGGAGGAGGAGGAGGAAATGTGCAAGCTGCCATCGACCGGTGTCCCTTTGAAGAGTGAAGATGAAGGTCAAAATAAATGTGAGGTGAGCAGAGGGGAGGAGCCTCCAAGCAGCAGCTCATGTCAACACATGACAACAGAAGGTGATGGTGACCACTGTGGAGGATTGCAAGCAGACGGCCTCTTAGCTCCACTATCAGAGAGTGACGACATGTCGTCACATGCTGCTGATGATGATGATGATGATGATGATGATGATGATGAGGAGGAGTTTATAGGTGATAACGAAAGCTGGAAATGTTCTCACTGTGGGAACACATTTGCTTGTAAGAAGAGTTTGAAACAACACATGAGAATACACACTGAAGAGAAACCTTTCGCCTGCACAGATTGTGGCCAAAGATACTCTCAGAAGGGAAGCTTAAAAAGACACACAAGAACACACACCGGTGAGAAACCTTTTTCCTGCTCAGTTTGTGGCCAAAGATTCCCTTACAAGGGAGCCTTAAACACACACACAAGAACACACACTGGTGAGAAACCTGTTTCCTGCTCATTTTGTGGCCAAAGTTTCTCTCACAAGGGAAGCTTAAAAAGGCACACAAGAAGGCACAGTGGTGAGAAACCTTTTTCCTGCTCAGTTTGTGGCCAAAGATTCTCTCAAAAGGGAAAGTTAAAAATACACACAAGAACACACACTGGTGAGAAACCTTTTTCCTGCTCAGTTTGTGGCCAAAGATTCTCTCGGAAGGAAAGCTTAAAAAGACACACAAGAAGCCACACTGGTGAGAAACCTTTTTCCTGCTCAGTTTGTGGCCAAAGTTTCTCTGAGAAGGGAAACTTAAAAACACATGCAAGAAGCCACACTGGTGAGAAACCTTTTTCCTGCTCAGTTTGTGACCAAAGATTCTCTCACAAGGGAAGCTTAATAGTACACACAAGAATACACACTGGTGAGAAACCTGTTTCCTGTTCAGATTGTGGCCAAAGATTCTATGAGAAGGGACACTTAAAAAGACACACAAGAAGCCACACTGGTGAGAAACCGTTTTCCTGCTCAGTTTGTGGCCAACGTTTCTCTCAGAAGGGAAACTTGAAAATACACACAAGAAGCCACACTGGCGAGAAACCTTTTTCCTGCTCAATTTGTGGACAAAGATTCAATCGGAAGCAACGTTTAAAGACACACACAAGAACACACACTGGTGAAAAAAACGACTTCCTGCTCAGTTTGTGGCCAAAGATTCTCTCTGGAGCGAACCTTAAAAATACACACAAGAACCCACCTTGACTTTTGATGGGGAAAGTGGGGGATTGTAAATATGATTCTGATTGAAATACAAATGATTAATGAGTCTTCTTTGTCAATGAAAAAGGTTGAATACAGTATGTTGACCTATGAGGTCCTTGTTTGATTAAGCTATTCAGTGTTCAGGTATTTAGTTGTTTGCTCTTATTATTATTTCTTGATACATAGTACTGCTTCCTTTATTTTTTCATTGATACGTTTTTTATTATTTCCCCATCCACCAAGATTAAGTAATTCCTTTTGTCGGTCAAGGTTTTTTTTGTGTGTTTGTGATAGTCTTTCACTGGACAAAATCAGGGTTCATTTGGACGTTAAAATCCTGTGAATACGGAACCTGAAAATTCATTCTCCTAATGCTTCAAATGTAATTGAAAAATAAAATCTTCTATAAGCTTTTGGAGAGGTCATGAAAATTTTGTGTGGATATTAAGATATTAGTTTAGATTAGAGCCATACACACCACACATTCCTGCATCACATAGTGATATTGTTTCTACCGAGGTGGTGCAATGTGTTAATAATAGTACTCGAGAGCTGATAAATAACTACCATATTCCGACAGTCTTACACTCCCGCCGCGCTTACAGTTCGAGGTACAATACAGGACCTGGGGAACGCAATCTTATTCATATTATGATTAGGAATCCTGATATAGGCAATTATCCGGATAAACCTATTTTACTGAAACTCGGTCTGTTTAATATTCGATCACTCTCTTTGAAAGCCCTGTTAGATAATGACCTCATAAGAGACCAGAAACTTAACATGATTAGGCTTTGCGAGACCTGGTTAAAACCTGATAATTTTTTACCGCTTAACGAGGCCATGTCATGTCATGTCATCTTCCAAACCGCTTATCCTATACAGGGTTGCTGGAGCCTATCCCAGCCGTCAATGGGCGAAGGCAGACTACACCCCGAACTGGTCGCCAGCCAGTCGCAGGGCACACATAGACACTGTCACTGAGCGGGAATCGATCCCACGCTGCCCGCACACAACTCAGGCATGTGTACCACTACACTATCAGCGGACTGCTTAACGAGGCCTTGCCTCCAAACTTCGTTAGCTCACATGTTGCACGCCCTGTTAAGAAAGGTGGGGGTGTAGCCCTTATTTATGAATCTGATTTCAAACATAGCCTGCATTCTAGCGACGTCTTTAAAACATTTGAAGTGCTCATTACGCGATCTATAGCCTCATTTCCGGTTTTTCTCGCAGTTATTTATCGTCCCCCCGGCTCGTACGCTTGATTTTTAGATGAGTTCTCTGAGCTTTTGGCGGATTTGGTAACTCATGCAGATAATATAGTGATTATGGGTAACATTCATATGAATCTCCCATCGGAACCACTTACAGCGGCGTTTCAGAAAATAATTGATAGTTTTGATTTTATGCAGATAATTAACAAGGCAACGCATAAAAATGGTAATACTTTAGATTTGGTACTAACCCGAGGTTAGAGCGCAAATGCCGTGCGACTAAACTTGAGGTCTTCCATCAGGCATGGTGTGATAGCTTACTAATATACAAAGAAGCGCTCGCCTTAGCCAAAACTAATTACTTTTCCAGATGAAGTGTTCTAAATAAAAACAATCCTAAATATTTATTTGATACAGTGGAAATGCTAACGCAACAGCTGCCGACTTCAAATAGCTCCTCCCATTCAGCCTATGACTTCATGCAATTCATTGCGCAGAAGATTGAGCGCATACGGGATGCGATTAAGGACACCGCTCCTAAAACCCTGTTGAATTCCACGAATACTGATGCTAGCAGGGGTATTATGGCTGACAACTGTCTGACAACCCTATCTCTTTTTAATATAGTATCTCTTGAAAGCCTAGCAAAATTAGTTGGTGCGGCAAAACAGACAACTTGCGTGCTCGACCCGCTTCCTGGTAAACTCATCAAATAACTGTTTACAACCCTAGGACCCTCCGTCTTAAATATCATTAACATCACTCACCTCGGGCACTGTACCAACAGCTTTTAAGACAGCTATTATTCGACCCCTGCTTAAGCGGCCAAACCCTGATCCAGAGAACCTCAGTAATTATAGGCCAATTTCAAATCTCCCGTTTATTGCGAAAATTCTTCAAAAAGTTGTAGCGCAACAGCTTAGTGACTATATGGCCGCTAATAATCAATTTTAAATTCTTCAGTCAGGATTTAAAGCCCATCACTCTACTGAGACGGCTCTCGCTAAAGTAACTAATGATCTTCTCCGAGCTATGGACTCCGACACCTCATCAATACTACTTTTACTTGACCTTGGTGCTGCTTTTGACACCGTCGATCATAACATACTATTAGAACGCCTTGAGGGATGTGTTGGTATCTCAAGCTCAGCACTTTCTTGGTTTAATTCCTACCTCTCAGAAAGGACACACCGTGTAATTCAGGGCAATACGACTTCTGAGTTTTGTAAAGTTAGATGTGGAGTCCCGCAGGGATCCGTACTAGGACCCCTATTGTTTAGCATCTACATGCTTCTGTTTGGTGATTATTTATTATACGTAATTATAACATTAGTTTTCATTGTTATGCTGACGATACTCAATTATATATGCTGCTCGAGATAACGAATCCGGCCAATTGCTGTAATTTAGAGGCGTGCCTTGCCGAGATTAAACAACGGATGTCTCTCAATTTTTTGCTCTTTAACTCCGATAAAACCGAGATGTTGATTATTGGCCCTGCTCGTCATCAGCACCTATTTAAGAACACCACTTTGAGGCTCGATAAATGTACTATTACCCAAAGTGATTCAACAAAAAATCTTGTGTTATGTTCGACCCAACTCTGTCTTTTCAAATGCACATTAAGAATATTACTAGAACTGCATTTTTCCATCTCCGTAATATTGCTAAAATTCTGTTGATCAGTGATGCATAGATTTTAATCCACTCGTTTGTTACATCTCGCCTCGATTATTGAAACGTTCTGCTCTCTGGTCTTCCCATGTCTAGTATTAAAAGTCTGCAGTTAGTCCAAAATGCCACAGCAAGACTCTTGACAAGGACGAGAAAGTTCGATAATATTACTCTGATATTAGCCAATTTGCATTGGCTCCCAGTCCACTTGAGATGCGATTTCAAGGTTTTGCTACTTACCTACAAAATACTGCACGGCTCAAAAGTGCTGCTGCTGTTGAGCATCGGTGAAAAAAAGAAACTATTCGCTTGACACGTCTAAACAAACATGATACGCGGCCAACTTTGGACCAGCCGCACTAGCGTTGAGTTCATTGCCTGCACGATAAGCACTTGATGTGTGGCTCAAAGCCAGCCTCAGGTATCGCCACATCCATGTTGCGAGCGTTGTCGGTCACAATAGCGACTCCGTGATTAGGCCTCGGAAGTTCCCATTCAGTGACAGCTCCTTTTAGGACATCTGCTATATTCACCCGGACTCAAAAACGCCGTCAAAAGAAAATAGATCTCGTGCTGTGCAGGGACGAGAAATCTCGTGGCGTTCTAATCCACGCACGAGATTTCGTCCCATCCCTAATGAATATGTACATTTGTTTTTATCTACAAGTTATTAACGTCTTTATTGACCTGTGCGATCTCAAAACGGCGGAAAAAGGCAACATCTGAGGCTAGCAGTTCTCCAGCCTTGCGGTAGGGGCCGCGACTGGGTAGCGCCGGGCCAAGCAGCTAAAGGCTAGCCACAGAAGCCAAGTTACAATATGGTAGCGGGTCAAGTGCAGCCATCCATCATTCTTTTTTTTCCACGCTCGCCTGGCCTTACTATATAATGGAGGATTACATTTTGAAACTTAAACAATTTTCTAAACTGGACTTTCGATCAAAGCAGGAGGTCATAAATAAAGGAAGACCAACGGCGGGCCTACACTGTTTGATTCAGTCGCCACAACAGCAGACCCGCTCTTTTCAAACGGAATGGTATACACGAAAAGATTGGCTGTGTGGATGTCCAGCGAGAAACTCTGATGGGATATTGTGACTTGAAGAACTTGCAAAGGAATCTCGTTAAACATGAGCAGTGGACCAATCATATTCAAAGCCAGATTGCGCTCAAGACGTTTGGGAATTCCAGGATAGACTTAGCATTGGATGAACAACGAAGACTCAACATTAGCGTTCACAATGCAAAGGTAAGGGAGAACCGAGAGATTTTAAAATATCTCATCAATGTCACCTGCTTCCTTGCCAAACAGAAACTAGCATTTCGTGGAAATAATGAAAGTACAGACTCTTCTAATCGTGGCAATTATGTTGAACTCGTGTATGTTTTTGCAGAAATCGATGTCAGGTTAGCTAAACACTTGGAAACATCCACTGTATTTTCTGGTTTGTCAAATAGAATACAGAATGATTTAATCGAAGCACTTAGTGATGTTATTCGAAATTACATTAAAAAGGAGCTCAGTGAAACTCCATTTTTTTGCGGTAGAAGTCGATGAGACCACTGACGTCACAAACCACGTTCAAATAGCATCATTTTTTAGCAAATCCACAAAGCGTATTCACTTGCTGGATGTTGTCAAGAGGAGTTTGCCCAGGACAGGGCCTACAAGATGGAACTATAACTCTAGACTGCTGCAGACAATAAGCATGCACCAAAATGATCTGCGCGCTTTGTCTCATGTCATTATAGAAAATTCTGACAGTTGGGATAATGACACGCTGATGATGGCAGCAGGATACGATCGGTGGCTGTCAAAAGCATCAACCTGCTTTCTTCTCAGGGGTGGAGCCAGATTGGCACACTGCCCACCCAGTGAGATTCATGAAATATATACTTTTAGCACACTTTTTGGAGCGAGGAGGAAACCGGCTGCTTCATTCCTGTGGTGAGTGACATCAATATCAAGTGTTTTATTGACAGTAGGACTGCCACAAACGATTATTTTTCTAGTCGACTAATCACAAACAGTAGTCGCAATTAGTCGACTAATCGGATAATATATAAATCGCAGCAACAAGCTGCTGCTCTAATAATAACCATCACTCGCTTACAGGTTGAATTCTTTATGTACAAACTAATAATGACAATTAAGACAATAGTAGATTCAACTTGTATTAAACTTTGCAACTCAATCCATCATTCCTGACATGTTTATAAATAAGGGAGTGACTTAAATTGATGGTGATACTCTGGCCTTAAAATTTTTAGCTGTAATTCTTTAGTGCATTTTAAAATGGAACCGAAACTATACACTATGCAGAATTGTACTAATACAGTGAAATTATCTATAAATACAAAAAGAAGTACAGTAATTGTATACATATTTCACTCTGCTTGGGCACCAAGACTTTTTTTTTTTTTAAATGGAAGGTAGTGAAATCAGAGGAGTAAATTGGGAAAATGTTCTGTGCTAAAGTAAACTAAAATGAACACTTGTATTGGTTTTTAATTTGGTCTTAATTTAGACTTTATCGAAAAGGTTTTGTTTTTCTTCACTAGTATGCATAATTTTAAAAGTAGTACCGGAAGGATATGAAATCAGGCATAAGGAAGGACCTTTTTTTTTTTTTTTGCACTATAGCGTATTGCAACAAATGTAATAATGGGTTTTATTGTTATGTGATGCCGATGAGTGGCACATATGTCGTTTTTGTGTTGAGTGCTGATATTTCCCAGTTCATGAACGCATCACTCCATTCGCGAGTAAGAGAGAGAGAGACAGCAAGCGTGCGCTTCCTGCTTCGATGTCCAACACGGGCATAAACACACACAGTTTTGGTTGTTAATAAACACGAATTTACTGAATAATGGCTGCTTAATCCATTGAAGATGCTACGATACGTACCAAATAGGACATTGTGTTACAGTGTTACATCAAACACACACCGTAACGTGTGTGCTAACTGCAACGAGCTTCCAGACACAACTGTGCCTATGCCAGGTATTAAATCAGGCATAAGACATAACTTGCTTTCTTTTTTTAAAATTATCCGGCGTCCCCATCGTGCTGCCATGAAAGGCAGGTTTGCATTGTATTGAGTGTATTTGGTGAAATGCGACGTAACTTTCCGACTCTGTTGCCAACACGAATTAGAACCCCCGAGACACTACTTTACCCACAATGCTTCTGATGTTTACAACAGAAAGGACCCGGATTACAACCACTGCTTATGCGTGTTGCAGATAGGAAACCAGCCAGCGGGAGAAGAGCGAGACGCGGATTGTCGACGTCGTCGTGATTAGTTGACTAATCTTGGCAGCCCTAATTGACAGTTGAGAGTAAGCAAGCCTTTTGCTGGAGACAAAAGAGAAGAGGAGCAGGCACGGGCGTCCATCCATCCATCCATTATCTCCCGCTTATCCGAAGTCGGGTTGCGGAGGCAGCAGCTTCAGCAGGGAAGCCTAGACTTCCCTCTCCCCAGCAACATCTTCCAGCTCTTCCGGAAGGATCCCAAGGCGTTCCCAGGCAAGCCGGGAGACATAGTCTCTCCAGCGTGTTCTGGGTCGTCCTCGGGGTCTCCTGCCGGTGGGACATGCCCGGAACACCTCACCAGGAGGCATCCTAATCAGATGCCCGAGCCACCTCAACTGGCTCCTCTCAACGCGGAGGAGTAGTGGCTCGACTTTGAGTCCCTCCCGGATGGCCGAACTTCTCACCCTATCTCTAAGGGAGAGCTTGGACACCCTGCGAAGGAAACCCATTTCGGCCGCTTGTATCCGAGATCTTGTTCTTTCGGTAATGACCCACAGCTCATGACCATAGGTGAGAGTAGGAACGTAGATCGGCCGGTAAATTGAGAGCTTCGCCTTTCGGCTGAGCTCCTTCTTCACCACGACAGACCGATACAGGGTCCGCATCACAGCAGACGCTGCACCGATCCGCCTGTCGATCTCCTGTTCCATCTTACCCTCACTCGTGAACAAGACCCCAAGATACTTGAAATCCTCCACTTGGGGCAGAATCCCAACCCCCCGACCAGGAGAGGGCACGCCACCCTTTTCTGACTAAGGACAATGGTCTCAGATTTGGAGGTGCTGATTTTCATTCCGACCGTTTCACACTCGGCTGCGAACCGCTCCAGCGAGAGTTGGAGATCGCGACTTGAAGAAGCCAACAGTACCACATCATCTCTACTTCCGGTTCCGGCGCCGCACAAGTGGCAGCCCGCTACAGTAGCTCCGGCTCATCGGTGAGCCTTTTCATGTGTTTTTGTTCCTTAATATTACTCTACCTCATACCTTTTTCATATAGTTGATAGTCGTAACTTGCGTAGCAATGGACACCTAAACTGCGGTATTCTTGCTGCTGCTGATTGCTATTTTTTGCGCGATCGTTTCCGGCGACTTGGCTCGGAGCCGCGCCCCAATTGTTTACAGCCGGAATCAGCTGTTAGCACTCCATGCTAACCCTGCGCCGGCTCCCGGGGCGAGACCCGATATCCCCGTGAGCTGAGGAGGAAGAGACGGGGATCTCGTGCGGGGGTTAAACGCCGGGAAAGGAGGAGACGATACCATCCCGTTCTCCCGTCTGTTATCATGGGGAATGTTAGATCGCTCCCCAACAAGATGGACGAGCTAGCGGCGCTTACCCGGCATGAGAGGGACTTCCGGGAGGCTAGCCTGATGCTATTCACGGAGTCGTGGCTAACAGCGCTAACGCCGAACGCAGTCGTAGAATTGGACGGCTTCCAAATCATACGCGCGGACAGGACGCTGAAGAGTGGAAAGAGGAAAGGAGGAGGGCTGGCTGTGTTTGTGAACGATAGATGGTGTAATCCTGGGCACATCACGATTAAGGAGCAGCTTTGCAGCAGGGATATTGAGCTGCTAGCTGTTGGCATGAGGCCATTCTACATCCCGCGAGAGTTTAGTCATGTGATCGCGGTGACCGTCTACGTCCCACCAGCTGCCAGCAGCGACACAGCCTGTGATGTCTTGACTGCAGCAGTGAGCAGGCTACAAACACAGCACCCAAATGCCCTGATACTCATCTCTGGTGACCTCAATGATGCCTCCCCTTCCCCCTCTCTGCCTTCATTCACACAGTATGTCACCTGCCACACCAGAGACAATAAAACACTGGACCTTTTCTATGCCAACACCAAGGAGGCATACACATCACTGCCCCTCCCCCCGCTGGGTAAAGCTGATCACAACCTGGTGGCTCTCCAGTCTGTGTACAAACCTCTGGTCCGCAGGCAGCCAGCTGTGACCCGCACAGTTCAGAGATGGTCTGGAGAGGCCGAGGAGGCCTTAAAGGACTGCTTCAGCACAACTGTGTGGGAAGTATTCAGCGATGCTCACGGGGAAGACATTAGTAGTCTAACGGACACTGTTACAGACTATATAAATTTCTGCATGGAGAACACCATACCCACCAGGACAGTAAGGTGTTTCTCCAACAACAAACCCTGGATCACACCAGACATAAAAGCTCTCCTGAAGGAGAAGAGGAGGGCTTTTGCGTCAGGCAACATAGAGGAGCGGAAGACTGTGCAGCGCCAGCTGAGGAGGAGGATCAGAGAGGGAAAAAGGTCCTACAGGAAGAGGATGGAGGAGCAGCTGCTGCAGAATAATGCCAGGGGAGTCTGGAGGGGCCTGAAGACCATCTCAGGCCACGGACAACCCAAGACCCGGACTGGGGGGGACCTGCAGTGGGCAAATGAGCTGAACCTCTTTTTCAATAGGTTCGATCAGATGCCTGCCTCCACTCAGTCTCTCCTGCTGCAGCCTCCACCTACTCCTCCTGCTGGGCGTGTCACCCCCTCCCCCCTTTTCTCCACAGTCTCCAGCTCCCAGCTACACCAGATAGCCACCACTCCCTCCTGCCCAGCCTTGGCCTTCACAACATCTCAGGTGAGGAACCAGCTGAAGAAGATGAAGGCGAGGAAGGCAGCGGCCCCGGATGGCATCAGCCCCCAGCTCCTCAAATCCTGCGCAGACCAGCTGTGTGGAATTGTCCAGCACATGTTTAACCTGAGCCTGAAGCTGGGCAGGGTCCCCCAGCTATGGAAAACATCCTGCCTGGTCCCGGTGCCAAAGACCCCCCACCCAAAGGAGCTCAACAGCTTCAGACCAGTGGCGCTGACGTCTCACCTGATGAAGACCCTGGAGAGACTGGTCCTTGTCCACCTGCGCCCCCTGGTGAGCTCCTCAATGGACCCACTCCAGTTCGCATATCAGCCTGGCATCAGTGTGGATGATGCCATCATCTACCTCCACCACACTTCACTCTCCCACCTAGAGAAGGCGGGGAGCACTGTGAGGATCATGTTCTTTGATTTCTCCAGTGCTTTCAACACCATCCAGCCCACCCTACTGGGAGACAAGCTGGAGCGGGCGGGGGTGGCCCACCACCTCACCACATGGATCCAGGACTACCTCACAAACCGGCCACAGTATGTGAGGACACAGGACTGTGTGTCTGACGTGCTCCTCTGTAGCACGGGGGCCCCACAGGGAACTGTCTTGGCTCCCTTCCTGTTCACCCTCTACACCTCGGACTTCAACTACAACACCCCTACCTGTCACCTGCAGAAGTTCTCTGACGACTCTGCGATTGTCGGCCTCATCACAGGTGGAGATGAATGGGAGTGGCGGAGATGATTGGGAGTACAGAGAACTTACTCAGGGTTTTGTGGACTGGTGCCAGCAGAACCGCCTCCTGATCAATGCGGGTAAATCCAAAGAAATGGTGGTGGATTTCGGTAGGCGCCAGCACTCTTCACCTGCACCAGTGAATATCCAGGGAACAGATTTTGAGAGAGTCTCAACTTACAAGTACCTGGGTGTTCATCTGAACAATAAACTGGACTGGTGCGACAACACAGACGCCCTCTATAGGAAGAGTCAGAGCAGACTCTTCCTACTCAGGAGACTGAGGTCTTTTGGGGTTCAGGGGACACTCCTCAGGAACTTTTATGACTCGGTGGTTGCATCGGTCATCTTCCAGGGAGTGGTCACCTGGGCAGGCGGCGTCTCGGCCCGGGACAAGAAGCGGCTGGACAAACTGGTCAGGAGCTCTGTCCTGGGCTGCTCCCTGGACTCTGTGGACACGTGGGGGACAGGCTGGCCAAGCTGTCATCAATGCTGGGCAACCCGGACCACCCCCTCCAGGGCACCCTAACAGCACTCCACAGCACCTTCAGTGACAGACTGTTGCACCCTCGCTGTGCAAAGGAGAGATTCCGCCGTTCCTTCTTGCCTGCTGCTGTCAGACTCTTTATCAAGAACATTGTGTAGTCTCTACAAACTGGCGGACATTAGTTCAATTGTGCAGTCCTGCACCTGAGCTCATATCGTGCAATACCCAATATTCCCCACTACTGTAATACCGTGCAATACTCAACATTCCCCACTACTGTTAGTCTAGTTTTATTTTTATCCAATGCTGTTCCTTACATTTCACTACAGCACTGCAGCACTGTCACTTACTTAGAGTATTTTTCCTCTGTACTATGTACAGGCCAAAATGAGTGTTCCTCATACTTTTTGTGTAGATGTATGTTGGTGTGTATATACATGTGTATATACACATGTTACTGCTTATATTTACATAGGTTTGATCCCGAATGTTTGCCGTCAATGTTATACATTAATGGCTACATTATGCCGCCGTCCCTGTGTGACGTATATCTTTGCTGCTGTAACAATGAAAATTTCCCCACTGTGGGATCAATAAAGGCATTCTTATCTTAAAAAATAGCAGGAATGCAATACTGGGGCCACCAAACATGACCCCTCGACACCTTGGCTGCGCCTAGAAATTCTGTCCATAAAAGTTATGAACAGAATCGGTGACAAAGGGCAGCCTTGGCGGAGTCCAACCCTCACTGGAAACGAATCCGACTTACTTCCGGCAATGCAGACCAAACTCTGACATCGGTGGTACAGGGACCGGACAGCCCTTATCAGGCGGCTCGCTCCCCCATACTCCCGAAGCACGCCCCACAGAACTCCCCGAGGGACACGGTCGAACGCCTTCTCCAAGTCCACAAAACACATGTAGACTGGTTGGGCAAACTCCCATGCACCCTCGAGGACCCTGCTGAGGGTGTAGAGCTGGTCCACTGTTCCACAGCCGGGACGAAAACCACATTGCTCCTCCTGAATCCGAGATTCGACCTTCCGACGGACCCTCCTCTCCAGCATCTCTGAATAGACCTTGCCGGGGAGGCTGAGGAGTGTGATCCCTCTGTAATTGGAGCACACCCTCCGGTCCCCCTTCCTGAAAAGGGGGACCACCACCCCGGTCTGCCAATCCAGAGGCACTGTCCCTGATGTCCACGCAATGTTGTAGAGACGTGTCAACCATGACAGCCCCTCAACATCCAGAGCCTTTATGAACACCGAGGAGCTTTTTGACTACCTCGGTTACTTCAACCCCAGAGATTGGAGAGCCCACCTCAGAGTCTCCAGGCTCTGCTTCTTCAGTGGAAGGCGGAATTGAGGAGGTCTTCGAAGTATTCTCCCCACCGATCCACAACGTCCCGAGTTGAGGTCAGCAGCACCCCATCTCCACTATAAACAGTGTTAATGGTGCACTGCTTCCCCCTCCTGAGACGTCGGATGGTGGACCAGAATTTCCTCGAAGCCGTCCGGAAGTCATTTCCATGGCCTCCCCGAACTCCTCCCACACCTGGGTTTTTGCCTCAGCAACCGCCAGAGCTGCATTCCGCTTGGCCAGCCGGTACCTGTTAGCTGCCTCCGGGGTCCCGCCGGCCAAAAAGGCCCGATAGGACTCCTTCTTCAGCTGGACGGCATCCCTTACCGCTGGTGTCCACCAGCGGGTTCGGGGATTGCCGCCACGACAGGCACCGACCACCTTGCGGCCACAGCTCCGATCGGCCGCCTCAACAATGGAGGACGTTCCCAGCAAACCCTCACAATACGTTTGGGTCTGACCGGAATCTTCCCCCACCATCGGAGCCAACTCACCACCAGATGGCGATCAGTTGACAGCTCCGCCCCTCTCTTCACCCGAGTGTCCAAAACATGCGGCCGCAAGTCTGATGATACGACTACAAAGTCGATCATCGAACTGCGTCCTAGGGTATCCTGGTGCCAAGTGCACATATGGACACCCTTACGTTTGAACATGGTGTTCATTATGGACAATCCGTGATGGGCACAGAAGTCCAGTAACCGAACACCGCTCGGGTTCAGATCGGGGGGGCCGTTCCTCCCAATCACACCTCTCCAGGTCTCACTGTCATTGCCCACGTGAGCATTGAAGTCCCCTAGCAGAACGATGGAGTCCCCAGGTGGAGCGCCCTCCAGCACACCCTCCAAGGACTCCAAAAAGGGTGGGTACTCTGCACTGCTGTTTGGTGCATAAGCACAAACAATAGTCAGGACCCGTCCCCCCACCCTCAGGCGGAAGGAGGCTACCCTCTCGTCCACTGGGGTAAACCCCAATGTACAGGCGCCAAGCCGGGGGGCAATAAGTATGCCCACACCTGCTCGGCGCCTCTCACCCTGGGCAATTCCAGAGTGGAAGAGTGTCCAACCCCTCTCGAGAGGACTGGTACCAGAACCCAAGCTGTGTGTAGAGGTGAGCCCGACTATATCTCGTCGGAACCTCTCAGCCTCACACACCATTTCAGGCTCCTTCCCTGCCAGAGAGGTGACATTCCATGTCCCAAGAGCTAGTTTTTGTTGCTGGGGATCGGACCGCCAAGGTCCCTGTCTTCTGCCGCCGCCCAGCTCACACGGCACCCGACCCCTTTGGCCCCTCCCACCAGTGGTGAGCCCAAGGGAAGGGGGACCCACGTGTCCTTTTCAGGCTGAGCCCGGCCTTTGTAAGATCGAGGCAAAAATGGATGGAAGAGGGGGAGAGAAACTAGACATACATTTTTAGATTAGAAAAATCAAACTCTAAAATTAACACTATCCGGCAATTTTAAATTGATAACGTTATCTGTGTAGCTGGGATAGGCTCCAGCACGCCCCGCGACCCTTGTGAGGAGAAGCGGTACAGATAATGGATGGATGGATGGACGTTATCTGTGATGATCCGAGACAAATTGCTATATACTGCTCAAATTTTTACAGCAAATTATACACTTCACAGTATTGTAATAGGACTGCGTCTGCTCTCCTAGATTCAATTAAAGTGAACAGTGTTGACGACATAGAGAGATCTGTGACGCTCCTTTGACTCTCCAAGAAATTACCGACTCAATTAATAGGCTTAAACCTAATAAATCTCCCGGGGTAGATGGAATTATTTAAGAGTTTTATAAAGCATCCGCAGAATGGTTAGCTCGCTTCTTGTTAAAAGTATTTACAGAAAGCATTGATAATGATTCGCTCCCTCCTACATTAACACAAGGTCTGATTACGCTCATTCCTAAATCCAAAAAAGACGTGTTGCTGCTGGATAACTGGTGCCCTATTTGTCTTTTAAATAACGATTACAAGATATTAGCAATTGCACTTGCCAAACGACTCAAACCAAACTAGTATTGGATGCGATCATAGACGAATCTCAGTCCGGATTTATGAATAACAGGCACATATCTAATAATATTAGATTGGTGCTAGATATTCTAGATTACTCTGAACTAATCAATGACAACAGTTATATTCTATTTCTGGATTTCTGTAAAGCTTTTGATTCAGTAGAACATGACTTTATTTTTAATTCTTTAGAAAAATTTGGTTTTGGGCAATTTTTCCGCAAAGACATTCAAACCCTATATGCTAAAAATAACTGCTCCATTAAATTGAGTACAGGTGTACCACACCTCGTTTTGACGTTAATCGGGGAATCCGGCAAGGAAGTCCGATTTCTCCTTACCTCTTCCTCCTTGTCACGCAACATTTGGCTAATCATATTAAATCAAGTGTACTGAAAGGTAAAAAATAAGAATATTCCCTTTTGTCAAACTTTTGACAGGTGTGACGTCACGCAGGAAGTGACGTCAAACTTTTGACAGGTGTGACGTCACGCAGGAAGTCCCGCCTTAACCACGCCCTTTAATGACATCATTTTGCTGTCCATAAGTCGCACCCCTAACAGCGCGCTTTGATGACGTCATGTTGCAGTCCATAAGCCCCATCCCCACCCCAAAACACGCCCAATACCTCATCTAACCGCACCCCTCTGTAGTCCGGAAACGCAATTTTACCCCTAACCCCGCCCGGTACCTCACATCCGGTCGGCCATTTTACGTTGCCACGCATCGTTTCCTGTCCGCCATTTTGGCACTTCCTAGTCCCCACCCCTTTAACACGTCATTCATGATTAACGCCTCCTTCCGGTATGACCAAATATGGACATGATGCTTCCGCCTCGTTCAAGACATGCCGGGCATGTTTTGAACAGTGATGTCACCCTGGTCCAGGCCTGTCCTGGCTGCAGCCATCTTTTCCGGCATGCCCAAATATGGGCATGGATGAGATCATACTTCCGCCTCGTTCAAGGCATGTCCAGACATGTTTTTAGGCTGCCGCCATCTTTTCCGCATGCCCAAATATGGGCATGGATGACATCATACTTCCGCCTCATTCAAGGCATGTACAGACATGTTTTTGGCTGCCGCCATCTTTTCCGGCATGCCCAAATAAGGGTATGGATGAGCTCACACTTCCCCCTCGTTCAAGGCATGTACAGACATGTTTTTTAGGCTGCCGCTATCTTTTCCGGCATGCCCAAATAAGGGTATGGATGACATCATACTTCAGCCTGTAACATGAAACTCATTGTATAGCCTAGGGTAGGTATCTGGGCATGTTCAGACATGTTTTTAGACCCCCCCCCCATATGCAGCGCACTACCACACACTAAAACAGAAAGTAAAACAGATCTTCATGAAGGCATCATGATTGAGGGGATGTGTATTTCTATTCATAAAGGCTGTGGATCAAACGCTCATCAAAAATCAAGGATTTATTTGGAAAGAAGACATCACCCGCCCACTGAATCATTGACTCAAACCTGGTCTTTGTTCGCCCCTGCCGCTGGAATATTGGGTTACACATTTGCCTATGAAACACCTGAACTACACCTGTACACCATTTAGCATGCTTGGTTATGTTTTTTTAATGAGAATCGCAACCCTTATTGTTCTACTACACTTTGTTAGGACGTTTCCCATACAATTATGAAGTGCCCACTTGATTGAATTCATCTTAGCGCAATACCACGTCATCTACACATGTACCTATGAAACAGCAGAACTACACTTGTACACTATTGTGCATGATTGGCTTTGTTTTTTTAAGATTGAGAATTGCAACCCTTATTGTTCTAATACAGCTTTGTTAGGGCATCTTCCATACAATTAAGACAACATAATTGTGAAAAGTCTGAGTGCGAAATACCACACATCTACAAATGTACCTATGAAACTCCTGAACTACACCTGTACATCATTGTACATGCTTGGCTATGTTTTTGTTTAAAAGACTGAGAAGTGCAACCCTTGTTGTTCTAATACAGCTTGTTAGGACGTATCCCATACAATTATCAGGTTAGTTTACAATTAAGGCAATATAGGTTGGAAAGTCTAAGCGCAGGTCTCTTCACATACCACGACACAAACGGCTCTCCCCCCACTCCACCCCTCCTTTTCTGCCTCCTTAAAATGCAGGCAGAAGGGCCTCATTCAGGTGTCTATGGGCTCCCCAGAAAGGTGTGTGCGTATGATAAGTCTTACAAAGAGGTGCTTTGTTCATCAGTGGTAATACTTTTGCTTTCACGTTGTTGATTAGGAAGTTAGCCTTGGAAAAATGTGTGGGTGTAAGCCTACACAGTTTTTATCTCGTCAGGATGGGTGAGAAAACCCAATATTCCAAATAACCCATGACCTTTCAAATCGTAAATTAAGAGTCAAATGCAGAGAGGTATGAACGATATGAACGGAGTGGCACGAGAAGAAGAATCTCAGTGGAGCACCATCTCAAAGAAACTCAGAGACAAACAGACCATAAAAAATGGACAGTAAGTACATACTTTAAAATACTTCTCCTAGTTTCATGACTAACATGAGTTTATGTCATCTAAATGTGATCTTGTTTTACATCTAACTGAACGCGCATGAATAACACTTGTACATGTTGTCATTAGCTATTGTTTTAGGATTTTAGCTACCCATGCATTCATGAATAACACTAGTTTATGTTATTATCTATTTGTGTGCGAGTGTGTTTGTGTGTGTGTGCGTGTGTGTGTGTGTGGGCGTGCATGCGTGTTTAGCGTGTGTGTATGCATGTGTGAGCACATGTGAGCAATGCAGTCGCGGGAGTCAATCAGAGGAATGTAGATAAGCGGTGGCTTACCGGCGATTTCTTGAGAAGCTTTGTGTATCAAAATGCGTGTCCATTTAGGATGGGTGGGGGGCAACTAGTCTATAATAATAATAAACTCACTTTTTACAAATTCTGAATGATTAATATGTATTCTTTTTCTTTTCAGAACAGTACTGAGGTGTAACAAGTTCCCTACATATGAGCATATGAGGTAAGTGACAAAGGGACTCTAATCACTAGCTTGTCTGTAAACAGAGCGTACAATGTAACTTGGTGTGTGGTTTTTTTTTTGTACCTTTAAAAAAGTCCCCTTCCTCTGTTGCACGCCTAAGAGAACGTACCCAAATGGTCTGCTTATGAACCTCCAACCGTCAGCAACCATAAATGCAGACGTGTCAGGTAGTTAAAACCATTATTGTGGAAATAATATTTCATTAAAAAATGTATTCATTTATTTAAAATCATATTTAATCACTTACATAAGTTTTTTTTAAAGATGGTCAGCTTCAATGTTTAAAAACTTTAACATTGACTAATGTTGACCTTTATTATTAATGCAAATTAATGTGTAGACTAATTATATAGACTCTATATTTGATCATTATCTGCTATTGTTGACCTTTTCTTTATTAATAATGCAAGTATTGTGTAGTCTTATATTTAAACACCTACATACCGTTTTTACAAATTAGCCAGTCTCAACATTTAAAATCATCAACATTTACTTGATGAATCCCTATCTTTATCAATAATGGGCAACAGTAGGTAAAAAACACAGGACACAGACAAACTTGAGATACATGCAATCTAGGCAGTGTTGTGTGTGTGTTTCATGAAGTATCTCGATGCATATAAGAATAGTTTTAAGAAACTTTTAAAGAACTTTTAAGAAAATAGGTGGCTACATCTAGAAATGTTAAATTCACATTGAGTTCACAAGAGTTACTTGAGTACATCCAGAAGTGTTAAGTACAAATTGCACATGAACAGGTGAACATATTTTGTTACATCTGGTATTACCTTTACCTTTTTACCCTTAACTGATTTAAAGATATTCAGGGAATTTTCAAAAAGTATTTATTGATAGAAATAAAAAACATCTAAAAAATGACAAATCAAGGCACTTTGGACGAAAGCAAAACACCAGTCCACGGACCCGCCTGGGAATAAACTCGCCCTACTGGGAAACCAAACAATTCTCTGGGAAACCTGACTGAAGATGTCGTGAACACTAACGATGCTCATGCAACTCTATACAAGTAGACTGTTGAATGGTTGAGAAGGTGTTACTGTTTGACCTAAGGGACAGGGTTGATGAGAACAACATCTGACAAGCGAAACAAGGTAAGCGTTTATTCCAAACAAAAAAAATATAGATTGCGACACTTTCCCTCAACAAAATGACTTTCTCTCAACAGGTTCATCAGTGTTGAAGTCTATGGCTTGTCACTTCTCGTTGTAATAGTGATCCTCCAACAACTTTCTAGCCTTGTCAGAGATGTTGACGTCGGTAGGGGGCCATGTACTCCCTCGGAGCTTGTCAAAAATCTTCTTTTCCGATAACTCTCTCTCTCATCTGGGCCGTGTCTTTAACTTGTTGATACTTGGTGGGCACTTGATACAGGTTCAACATGTAATCAAGGCTTAGGGAGAAATTTGTTGTTACAGAGTAACCTTGTCACATCATAAAAGTGTGTGTCATAATAATAATCTTCCCCCTCCACAGTCGGACACGTGTGATGACTCTGACTAGGGTGATCATTTTTACAACCTCCACATTCTTCTTTAGTATATTTCACTAATACACCTTGCAACAAGTGTATGATTGACTGTTTGATACATTTATATCTAGATGCAGTCATCCAGCCATTTGGAGGCATCATCCATGCGAGATCCTTCTCCTCCTCTGACTCCGACTCCTCCTTCTCGGGTTCCTCCTCCTCATCCTTTTCTGACTCAAGCTCCTCCTCCTCTTCTTCCTCCTCTTCCTCTGCGTCTGTGTCATCCTTCAATTCATCGTCATCCTTCTCCTCCCCCTTTTGGTCCCCTTCTTCAGTCAACGTCTCTTTTGGTAAAGTCTTGACAGCTCCGGGCAAGGATGTTTAAGGGATGTCCATGGGGGTATGTTCTCCTTCTCAGCCTCCTTGAAGCCCGACAGCTTCTGCTGAGGGCACTCCGTTGTAACAACGTGGTCAGCGGTCACCGTTGGTTCCACCGTGAGGTTTACGTCAGCCACATTCACTGCCGTTTCTTCACAATCATTATTGTCTTGGTTGCCGATTATCCGTGTCAGAGGTTTGCAGGTGGTGGGCATTTGTCTCAACATTTTAACCCCGGGTCCACTCTCCATCGGCTGACCCCTTTGAGGTCCCAATGGTGCCCATACCGTTTCTATGCGTCTGGATGTCTGTTGGGTCACTGGCATTGTGGATGGGACAGGTTGTTATGGGTTGGTTTGGAGGTCTGCTGTCTTATACCTACCAAAAGGGGTTGTGGATGACACGCCTCTTCGTCATAGGCGTGGTTTTCTCGTTAGAGAGATAGAGAGAGAGAGAGAGAGAGAGAGAGAGAGAGTGCATGTGAGAGATGGACGGGGCGTGGTTAATTGAAGGACATTGATGTACCCACCGTATGAATTCGTATGCGGCTCGAGGTGGAAAAGTTCAGTAATAACCCAATATGACAGAACTGTGGCCCCTTTCACTGAAACGATATATTGTGTAGGTTTTACTTCCTGCTCTGATAAATTAGATGAACTCTCATAACGACTTTTGAAATATCAGGATTCTGTATTCAAACGTGTGCTCATAAAAGTATACGTGAGGAAGTCTGCGTAAAACTGTGATAGTCATAAAAAGCATGTAAAACCTGAGTCACAGTTCTACACTATCAAAAAGTAACTCTAAAAATACTTGCTTTAATACATCAATGCATGTTAAACATGTGAATCATTGCGCTAAGCATGTTCAAATAACATTGATAATGACATTCACTTCATTCAAAACTTTTTAACTTTTATGGATTGACCTCAATTAACATGGATCATGACATTCACTTCATTTAGTCTGCATACTCACATTGTATTGTTGGTTAGCTGAAAAACAACATTCAAGTTGACATAACTTCATCAACTTAGCTTGATACCTTCATTTTTCTCCACATGTGGTTTCCTTTTTCAGGGCCCAGCTTCATCCTTCTTGCTAAGGTGGATGTGAGGAGGTCATAAAAAAGATAAGGCATCTTGAACACTCCAGTATGTGGGGTCTACTCATGCACGTACTGATTCATTGTTGAGGAACTTTTATTTCATGATGTCTGTACATGAATGTACAAATAGGGTGAAACAAGGAACAGTATATTGTATAGGTTTTACCTCCTGCTTTGATTAATGAGTTTACATCAATCTCTAGCCATGATTTTAAAACTACCAGGATTCTAAACAAACATTTACTAAAAGTATCCATTAAAGTAACAGGTCGATGTTTAAACACTGGAGATGTAAGAAAACATGAAGTTCAACAATAGCAGATGATCAATTACACATTATAATTAGTCTCTACATTAATTGCATTATTAATAAATATAGGGATTCATCAGGTAAATGTGGATGACTTGGTTGAGACTGACTCATTTGAAAAAACGTGATGTGATTAAATATGAGTCTACACAATACTTGCATTATTAATAAATAAAAGGTCAACATTAGTAAATGTTAAAGTTTTTAAATGTTGAGACTGACCAATTTGAAAAAAACGTTATGTGATTAAATATTAATCTACACAATAACTGCATTATTGATAAAGATAGGGATTCATCAAGTAAATGTTGATGATTTTAAATGTTGAGACTGGCTAATTTGTATATAATAAAGAAAAGGTCAACAATAGCAGATAATGATCAAATACAGAGTCTATATAATTAGTCTACACATTAATTTACATCAATAATAAAGGAGGTCAACATTAGTCAATGTTAAAGTTTTTAAACATTGAACCTGACCAACTTTAAAAAACCTTATGTAAATGATTAAATATTATTTTAAATAAATGAATGAATGTTTAAATGAAATATTATTTCCACAATAATGGTTTAAACTCCCTGACACGTCACTTATGGTTGCTGATGGTTGGAGGTTCATAAGCAGACCATTTGGGTACGTTCTTCTTAGGCGTGCAACAGAGGAAGGGGACTTTTTTAAAGGTACAAAAAAAACCACACACCAAGTTACATTGTACGCTCTGTTTACAGACAAGCTAGTGATTAGAGTCCCTTTGTCACTTACCTCATATGTAGGGAACTTGTTACATCTCAGTACTGTTCTGAAAAGAAAAATAATACATATTAATCATTCAGAATTTGTAAAAAGTGAGTTTATTATTATTCTAGACTAGTTGCCCCTCACCCATCCTAAATGGACACGCATTTTGATACACAAAGCTTCTCAAGAAATCGCCGGTAAGCCACCGTTTATCTACATTCCTCTGATTGACTCCCGCGACTGCATTGCTCACATGTGCTCACACACGCATACACACACGCTAAACACGCATGCACGCCCACACACACACACATACACACACACGCACACGCATCCCTTCAAGGGAGGGCTGCATACATACACACACGCATGCCTTCGAAAAGCTTGTTGTAGCTGTGCTGTTTATCAGAGTTTGAGCTACACTACAAATTCTACATGGATTGAAATCACTCCCTTTGAAGAACACAGGTCAAACATTTACACGTCATCTGGTTACAATACGTGCTATGTGCATATGATCTAACTTGGAGAACTTGGATGTTTACAAATACATCATACCAAAGTATTGTATTTAAAAAATATAGCGATATATAGATGGCATAACTTAATGTTCTATTTGGCATTTTCATGAATATGCACGAAGACATAGTTACATCTGAAACAGGTATAATGATTTCACAGATTCTTATTCAGGAATGCATGGACGGCTAAAATCCTAAAACAAGTAGATAATAACATAAACTAGTGTTATTCATGAATGCATGGATAGCTAAAATCCTAAAATAATAGCTAATGACAACATGTACAAGTGTATTCATGTGCGTTCAGTTAGATGTAAAACAAGATCACATTTAGATGACATAAACTCGTGTTAGTTATGAAACTAGGAGAAGTATTTTAAAGTATGTACTTACTGTCCATTTTTTATGGTCTGTTTGTCTCTGAGTTTCTTTGAGATGGTGCTCCACTGAGATTCTTCTTCTCATGCCACTCCGTTCATATCGTTCATACCTCTCTGCATTTGACTCTTAATTTACGATTTGAAAGGTCATGGGTTATTTGTAATGTTGAGTTTTCTCACCCATCCTGACGAGATAAAAACTGTATAGGCTTACACCCCCACATTTTTCCAAGGCTAACTTCCTAATTAACAACGTGAAAGCGAAAGTATAACCACTGATGAACAAAGCACCTCTTTGTAAGACTTATCATACGCACACACCTTTCTGGGGAGCCCATAGACACCTGAATGAGGCCCTTCTGCCTGCATTTTAAGGAGGCAGAAAAGGAGGGGTGGAGTGGGGGGAGAGCCGTTTGTGTCGTGGTATGTGAAGAGACCTGCGCTTAGACTTTCCAACCTATGTTGTCTTAATTGTAAACTAACCTGATAATTGTATGGGAAACGTCCTAACAAGCTGTATTAGAACAACAAGGGTTTTAAACAAAAACAAAGCCAATCATGCACAATGGTGTACAGGTGTAGTTCTGCTGTTTCATAGGTACATGTGTAGATGACGTGGTATTGCGCTAAGATGAATTCAATCAAGTGGGCACTTCATAATTGTATGGGAAAGGTCCTAACAAAGTGTAGTAGAACAATAAGGGTTGCGATTCTCATAAAAAAAAACATAACCAAGCATGCTAAATGGTGTACAGGTGTAGTTCAGGTGTTTCATAGACAAATGTGTAACCCCATATTCCAGCGGCAGGGGCGGACAAAGACCAGATTTGAGTCAATGATTCAGTGGGCGAGTGTTGTCTTCTTTCCAAATAAATACTTGATTTTTGATGAGCGTTTGATCCACAGCCTTTATGAATAGAAATACACGTCCCCTCAATCATGATGCCTTCATGAAGATCTGTTTTACTTTCTGTTTTAATGTGAGGTAGTGCGCATATGAGGGGAGGGTTTAAAACATGGGGTCTGAACATGCCCGGATATCTACCCCAGGCTATACAATGAGTTTCATGTTTCATGTCTGTACATGCCTTGAACGAGGGGGAAGTATGAGCTCATCCATACCCTTATTTGGGCATGCCGGAAAAGATGGCAGCAGCCAAAAACATGTCTGTACATGCCTTGAACGAGGCAGAAGTATGATGCCATCCATGCCCATATTTGGGCATGCGGAAAAGATGGCGGCAGCCTAAAAACATGTCTGTACATGCCGTGAACGAGGCGAAAGTATGATCTCATCCATGCCCATATTTGGGCATGCCGGAAAAGATGGCGGCAGCCAGGACAGGCCTGGACTTGCCCAGAGTGACATCACTGTTCAAAACATGCCCAGGCTTGTCTTGAACGAGACGGAAGCATCATGTCCATATTTGGTCATACCGGAAGGGGGCGTTAATCATGAATGACGTGTTAAAGGGGTGGGGACTAGGAAGTGCCAAAATGGCGGACAGGAAACGATGCGTGGCAACGTAAAATGGCCGACCGGAAACGAAGCATGGCAACGTAAAATGGCCGATCGGATGTGAGGTATCGAGGCGTGGTTAGGGGTAAAATTGCGTTTCCGGACTACAAAGGGGTGCGGTTAGATGAGGTATTGGGCGTGTTTAGGGGTGGGGATGGGGCTTATGGACTACAACATGACGTCATCAAAGCGCGCTGTTAGGGGTGCGACTTATGGACAGCAAAATGACGTTATCAAAGGGGTGTGGCTAGGGGAGGACATCTTCTTCCGGACTACAAAATGACGCAATCAAGCAGAATATGACGTCACAAAGTGGGCGTGGTTAGGCGGGACTTCCTGCGTGACGTCACGCCTGTCAAAAGTTTGACGAAAGGGGAATATTCTTATTTTTTTAAGGTATTATGGTGGCGGAAAAGGAAATAATTATTAGTCAGTTAGCAGATGATACCACTGTTTTTCTCAAAGACTCTCTCCAGATACCCCGTGCTCTGGAGATAATTTCCATGTTTTCCAAGTCTTCTGGTTTATATCTGAATGTGAATAAATGTGAGCTCATGGCAGTAAAAGACTCAGTTAGGGACTCAATATCAAACATTCCCGTCAAAGACAATGTAATATATTTGGGAATTTTTAAAGACATCATAAACAGAAGTACTTTGAATTTTGCACCAATTATCGAAAATACTAAAAAAAGATTTACTCTGTGGCTTCTTCGAGATCTGTCTTTAAGAGGTAGAACTCTAATTAAAGCAGAGGGAATTTCAAGACTGACTTATGCTGCACTTTCATTGCATGTAGATATGAAAACCATTAGAGACATTGATCAGATGCTCTTTAATTTTTTATGGAAGAATAAAACACATTACATTAAAAAATCTGTTGTTATGAATACATATGAGAGAGGGGGGCTTAATTTTCTGAACTTTGACTTGCTGAACAACACTTTCAAAATTAACTGGATCAGATATTTTCTGAATAATCCAAATTTGATTTGGAATTGCATTCCAAATTATATATTTTCTAAAATTGGGGGATTAAAGTTTCTTTTGATATGCAATTATAACATCGAATTATAACCTCTACGCTTGTCAAACTTCCATAAGCAAGCACTCCTTGCTTGGTCAATAATTTTTTTACTTTACTTTAACTTTACAATACGCCTTTATTCTATTTGGAATAATAGAGATATACTTTATAAGAACAAATCCATATTTTTTGAGAAGTTCATTGAGTATAATGTTATTTGGGTGAGTCAATTGTTTAATGATAGAGGAGTTTTATTTAATTTCTTCAATGCTTCCAGATACCTGTGACCTCTAAACAGTTTGCTGTAGTTTTTGATGCTTTTCCTTCTGGTGTATCTGTGCTGTTTAGGGGCTGCATTGCCTATGGCTCTGTATTTGACACTCCTATTACTGATGTTATTGATTCCCGAATTGGTAAAATAAGCCTCAACCCTTTCATTCATAAAAACAATCGCAAGATCCATGCTCTTTTCCAAGCTGAAGTTGTATCTAACACTCCTATAATATCATACTGGAACTGCCGTGTAAATAACTTGCGTTGGAAAGAAATCTGGACCCTGCCTCAAAAATATTTTCTAATAAATAAGGTGAAAGAAGTATCATTTAAAATTATACATCGATTTTACCCTGTGAGATCCTCCTTTATTAAGTTTAATTGTAATATTGAACTGGACTGTGCCTTCTTTGACTCCCATTCAGAGACTGTTACACATCCATTCTGGAAATGTGACTATACTCACAAATTCTGGCAAGACATTTGTAGATTCATCTTGGACAACATCTTATGTAACTTTGAACTTTCTTTACGGAATGTATTTTTTTTTTTTTTTTTTAATTATGACGTGTCATTTGAAAAAGAATATTATTTAATTAGTATTGTATTGTTTCTTACAAAAGAGATTGAGATATATTTATATCTGGTTGTAAAAATAAGAAAGCTGTTAAAACTGAAATTGTGTTCCCATTTTAATATTTTCAATACGTCTTAGCTTTTATTTAGGACCCCTGGCATTTTTTATGTTTACCTATTTAATTTTTTATTTTATTTATTTAATTTTTTATTTTATTGTATATGTCTTCTGTGTGAAATTAGGTCCAAGTTGTTAATTAAAAATTGTCAAAAAAACCCCCAAAAACCACCAAACGCGGATGATGCGTTACTGGCGGTGCGTTTGTATTGGAGTCAATGTAGTTCGCGCGGGCGGGCGCGGTTGCGCGCAGGGCGAAGCAAATGATGCGTTTGGAGCGGTGGGAAGCACCAAAATTCCGTCCATTCGCCCCATTCGTTACGTATTAATCAAGTAAACGTTTTGAGCAGCCAATCAGCATCGGTCATACTGTGGCAGCCAATCAGCATCGGGGATACTGCGGCAGCCAATCAGCATCGGGTATACTACGTCACACACAGCCAAACAGCGTCCTGTTCACTCGGCGGCTTTTTTTTTTTTTTTTTTACAGTTCTTGAACTTTACCAAGACAGCAAAAAAAAAAAATAATTTACCAAGACGGGCAATATTGTTAGCATTAGCATAGTGTGTCGGTCTGATTGTCATGTTGAAAAATGCTGTCGTAGTCTACTACCAAGCGAAGCCCCTCCCGTCTCCGCTGTGAGCGAATGAGCGGCTGCAGCATTTCAGGTTTCAAATTTCCCGCGGTCAAACGCGAGCGAATCAAGCGACTCGGAACGCTTCATTCGCATTTGGTGTGAACGTAGCATTAGCAGACACATTCAAAGAAGTGACTACGACGTCTTTAGAGAACGGTAAGTGACACTTCATTATCTGTGAAAATCAACGTATTTAAAAAGTTATTACAGTGGTACCTCTACTTACGAAGTTAATTGGTTCTGGAAGAAATTTCTTAAGTAGAACATTTTGTAAGTAGAGACACGTTTTCCATGTAAATGCCATAATCCGTTCCAAGACCCCCAATATTCAGACATAAATGTTTTATAAAGCATAAAAATGCTGAAAACATGTAACAAATACATGTTACAATTAGATTATTGCACAGTAAATTAGGAGTTGTGCATAATGTAAAAAAAACAAAGAATAGAGTAAGTAATAAAAATGATGGTCGTTTACCTTTTAATTGCTGTCCTCATCACTTTTTGCCCTCTTTGGTTCATGTTCTCTCTCAGAAGTGTTTTTTGCCTGGCGTTTTGTAAAGAACTGATTTAATTACGTGGCGACTGTCGATACATTACGGTCATATTCTTTGGCGAGATCAACCAAACGCATCCCTTTTTCATCCCTTTCAATTATCTCTTGCTTTGTTTGTATGGACAAAAAAAACGATTTTCTCCTTTTTTTTTCTTTTCCTCGTTTCTAATTCACGTAAAACTATCGGAAGACCTCATGGCCCGAGGGGCGAATGATGAGGATGCTACGTAGAAATATCCATCACATATATATCTATCTACCTGTCAATCTACACACATAGACACCTGCGGTAGAGGTCCCTCTTAGACAATGGGATGCCAGGAAGATGCTAGGTAATAGCCAATGGCAGAGAAGCTATGATTATGTTGCGTTCAGGAAACTCCAGAGCTGCAATTAGCAGCCCATACTGTATTTTTACCTTTCGTATCCTGAAATTTCTTTCATAACAAGAGGCAATATTTTCCTGTTGAGGTGTTTCATCACTTGAAAATTTCGTATGAAGAGATGTTCATAAGTAGAGGTAGAGGTCCCACTTTACCTCGGTTAAAAAAAATGATTGAGGCATTTTTTTCTGCCTTGTGTACTAGTTTATTTATGCGTGCACTGTGAAGAAGAAGAAGTCAAGATAACAATAGCAACAATTTTAATGCTCTATAAGCCAGTAAAGGCCGAGATACACCAATCGGACGTCAGTAAGCGTCGGGGCGTCTGATTGTGCCGTTTCATTGATGTAGCGAACCCCGTTATAACATTGGACCCCTTCAGGAAGCGTCTGGTGGGCGTTTCATGTTGAATCGGCGTCGTGAGTCGGGACATTTGGTCACTCTGATTGGCTGTTAGCTAGCGAATCAGCACACGGGGCACGAACGGGAAGTGACAAATGCGGACAAACAGTGAGCATCCCTTCGCTGCCTTAATCTTCTTACAAGTACAAGAACGAGGGTTGACAATATAAGTATTTCACTATACTGTGTCAAGAGTGTGAGAGTTTGCGTCGCGTGGGAGTTCATTGTGAGTGAAGAATATGGCTGAATGCATTGTTTAAGTTTTTTCTAATCCGTCTCCGGCCAAGAGCTTTCCGGTTGGATTTTTCTAACCATGAGGAATATTGACTACCGCCGCCGATGGTATTACATCTCACGCATGCGCAGAACATACTTTAATGGTCAGAGTCGCTGTCTGTCGTTGCTTTGTTTTTGTTTTTTTTTCCAGCGTGACGTGCCGAGTCGGCCGAACGCCACGGGGTGTAAGCGTCTGTCACTGTTGGCCAGCATCTTTTTGGTCTATCTAGGCCTTTAGTGCCGGTCACTGTTGGCCAATGTCGGATTGGTCCATCGAAGCCTCTACACACGGCCAACACGCTAAGGTCAACTTCAAAATAAACTTTATCTTACTGAATAATATATGGACATCAATGCCTGGGCATACTTTTATTTTGAAGTTGTTCCCAGCAGCGTGTTTTCTATTTAAATTGTATTTATCGGTGCCTGTTGCCAGTGTTTAACACTAGCATTGCTATAGAAGAATTATAACAATGTGTTTTCATAGTTGACCTCAGTGGTTGTGTTTCTTGTGGTTCTGATTCTTCGTAACTGCATTTAAATGTTATGTTGTTTTAGTATTTTGGTAATGTCTTTTTGCAATCTTTGCTTTAAAATGCTTTAAATTTTATTTTGCTGTAAAATGTTGTGTTATGCATTTACACGTGTGAAGCATATTGTGTTTCCTGTTTGAAATGTGCACAAAACGGGGCCTGAAATATTCTGACGCAACTTGTGCGCAAAGTATGTGACCTAAACTTGATGGGAAAAATTGCGGAAGTATACAGCCGTTACCACAAAACAAAACTTCCACAGCATACCACACATTATTCAATAGCAATGCAGTCGGGTACGCTCGACGGAGTCCATGAAAAAGTGTACTGAAGAAATTCAAGGGGGGGAAAAAGTGACCATCAAGGTTAGGTCACATACTTTCAGGATGCTGGGAAGGACGCTTCACTCGGTGTGGCACAGTTTGTTCTAGTGGACTTGCCGTAATTTTTTTCCGCTGCCGATTGACTTTTACCAGAGCACAGGCTTCACTGTATCTTCCTGATTTTCTATCAAGATTTACTCAAAAGATTCAACGCAGACGCCCATCGCTACTTTTGTTTACTTAAATATATTATGTAAAATCTTCGTCCTCGCTTTAAGTAGTCTCGATGCGCGTTGGTGCTTCTCGCTTTAGTTTAGCATGGCTTAGCTTATTTTAGCTTACCTTAGCTTTGCTTGCCACTAACAAAAAGACGCGTTTGTAATCAACACATCGCTCAGCAGAGATAGAGTGTGAGCATCGATTCTTGTGATTGCTGTGTGAAAATGTGCGGAAGAAAGACAACAGGGTACGAGGAGGAACTTTGCGGAGCAAAAGAGGACAACGACGCCGTTTTCGGGAAGTCTCCTGTTGGCTCATGCAGAGCAGGTTTGTTCACTTAAAGTTCTAACTCGATTGTTTAGAGTCGTGCTTCCACAGAAGGTCGGCTATCTAGAGCAACCACGCGGTCCAAATACAGTACTGTATGTTTGTAATGTCTACACAATCTGCGGTGCGCGTTTGTAAAAAGATAAAGTATACAGTAAGAAACGTCTAATATATTTTAAGCATCTTAAAAAGTTCTATTAAAAGCATCCGATAAAGAAATTAAGAGTTGGAATTAGAACGAAATTCCCAAATCTACCCATACTGTATTACAAAAAGTAGAGGAACACCATTTTAAAATGTTAAATTATATCTATCCATGTTGAATGATATCTATCCTTGTAATGATTTTCTGGGACAAACTTCAGAGCAAACTTGGTGTGTGTGTGTGTTTTTTTGTAATATAATAAAATCGGAGTCCACGACATGATGTCAGCGCGCATGCGCAGCAGGTCGGCCATGTTTTGCTCTTGAAGTGGTTTATTTTATTTGTATATATATATATATATTTCCGTGCAACAACCACAGTATCTATCTATCCATCTATCTATCTATCATATATCTTTTTATATGCTTGTCGTTCCAGCTCCATATACTGTATACATATATTTTATTAATCACTAGCTGGCACAATTTGACAAAACACTGTGACTGAAGCATGAAAAATACAAAACCGAGCAAACAACTAACATGTTGGTGTAAGTGCAATCATAAAAAACATGACCTGAGGTCTCTGTTTCATCGTTACAAAAATCACAATTCATTTGCAGAGACATTAGACATTATAATGGTTAGCTATGCTCTCGGGGTCTCTCTTGTTAGAATGCACAGTTTGAGGATGTTGCTTGTGTGCTCCATTTTTTTAATTCTGTGTAATTCTTTTCTATGGAAAAAAATGATTGGTTGCTAGTTTTGATTGACAAAAATAAAAAGATATACATCCATCCTTGTAATGATTTTCTGAGACAAATTTTAGAGCAAATTAACTGTGGTTTTTATTTGTATTGATGATATATAGAGACATTAGGTCATATTTTTATTGTACATATTACATACACCCAAATGTTGGTGTTTGTATTTGTCATGCTTCACTGAGAAGTGTTTTGTTGAAATATGAACCATATTGATTAATAAAAAAAATATATGTAAAAAACATGAAAGAAAATATATACCATAGCTAGATAGATAGCCCACTGTGGATAGTTGCATGGATAATAAAAGTAAAACACTTTTCTATTGGAGCAAGACTATGTGAAAGTATTGCATGTGTCTTTCATATACTATATTTCAGGAGTAGGAAACCCCGGTTTCTCAAGAGCCATATCCTGCCTGATTTTCAATCTCTCCCTACTACAACACAACTGATTCAAATGATCATGTTCAGCATGTTCGGTCGAAGTCTGAAACGATCCTGATCATTTGAGTCAGGTGTGTTGTAATAGGGAGACATCCAAAGCAGGCAGGATATGGCCCTCGAGGAACCTGAGTTCCCTACCCCTGCTATATATTGCAGAGGCGGCACCAATCTTTTTTGTCCCAATGTTGTTTCCATAGGCTAGCGAACAAACATGGCCGACCCGCTGCGCATGCACACTCAGATCGTGCCGGGTACTCAGAATACATTTTATGTAATTATTATTCGATTTTATTACTTTAAAAAAAGCACAGTTAGTTTGCTCTAACTCAGAAAATCATTACAAGGATAGATATCATTGAACATCTTAAAATGTGTTTCCCTACTTTTAGTCGAGTTGAGTATTTTGTCCTAATCCTGACTCAGATTTCTTACGTGTACTTTTTTTAATAGAACTTCATTTTTAAACATAATGAAAATATATGTGACGTGAAGGTACGTAGATTGTATGTGTACGTTTCTCATACATTTAATCTTTTCACGAATGTGCACAGCAGATCGTTTTGGCATTAAGTACTTATTTTGACCAGGTGTCGTTGCCGTAGTTAGCGATCAAAGACGTTGACCTTCTGCTTATGTGCGACTCCCATTGTGCTGGGGTCCCACGTGGCGTATTGACAAGCACTTTTACAACATTCCCGTTTTTACTTTTAATGGGGAGACTTTAATCAGAGCAGTGTATGAATATGACATTATTAACATCAAAATCACGTGCGGCTTGATCCAATTTCTGTACATATTTTGCACCGCAGACAGTAATAAATCCTTTTTTTTTAATAGCCAATTAATAATCCCAAAAAGTAGAAATATGAAAAAAACTGTTTCATAAAACAAGACAAAAAGCAATCAAATGAAGACTATATCACTTAATTTCGCCAAAATTATCTGCCACCAGAAAAGTAAATTTCTAAACTTTTTTCTTTTTTTTTAAATTAACTGTCGCTTGATGTCTTAGAATGGGTATTTACATTTCTGCTCATAAGTTTTACAAACACTGGAAGGATTTGTGAAATACAGTACTGGCAATAGTTTGGACAAAAAGATAGTGGTTGGGTGAAGTCTTATGTTGTTCCATACAGTGCCTTGAACCAGTATTCATACCACTACAACTTTTTCACGTTTTGCCACCTTTCAGCTCAAATTCAAATGTTTTTATTTAGATTTTGTGATCCACCAACACAAAGTAGCACATAACTGAAAGTGAAACACAAACGATAGGTAGTTTTCCAGATGTTAAGCAAATAAAAATAGAAAAATGTAGTTTGCATTTGTGTGGGTGAAGAAATAATTATAAAATAGTTATCACACATTTGCTGATTAGGCTAAATGAACATATGTTTGAGTGATTTAGTTTATAATATATATGTGTATTGTAAACTAAATATAAGAACGATGTGATATTTGCCTGCAATGAAGAATATTGCTTCCGCTCTTGTATGTGCTCGCAATGAAGAAATTGCTTCTGCCTTCATATCTATCAATAGCAGACTTGTTGACACCATCTGATAAGGTTTAGAAGGTTGTGGATGTTACTGAATGTTTTTGCAATGTAATGCTTTGGCCTAATTATGACACATGGACAGTAATCTTTCACTCACATACACACACAGAGAAACAAGTCCAAGTGTTTCCAATGGCTTGCATAAGTTCCCTGCCCCTTAGGTTGGAAACACCCATGTAACCAGGGACTCCTGAAAGTTAATAAAGAGAGGTTACGGAGAGATAAGGTTAGAACGTATGGGGCGTTCTCCTCACGAGGACAGTGGGAAGCAGAAATGGTGTGATCTCTCCGCTCTCCTCATGACCTGGTAACAAGGAACTGAGAGTCTTCCTCTTCAATGGTGTTGTGTTATGAAATGTCTAATTGATGAACCTGACAATGGGCAAATAAAAGATGCCCGGGATATACCCCTTGCACAACTGCAGCTTTAATTGTAGTGTTGTTGTGTGGACACACGTGAGTTTTGTGCTAAATATCTCATGAAATATGCTGCAAAGGGGGATTTGTACTTGTGGAGTGAGGGGCGGGCACTGTTGATTTTTCTGTTACTGACTTTATATTTTTTGCTCCCAACATTGTATTTATTGTACTTTTCCACAAAATTTTAAACTTACCAAAACAAAATTGTTCTCATAACAAAAAAATCTATCTAAACTATTGACCAACATTCGTATTTCTCTTGTAATATATGTATAGCATGCACACACAGCTCAGCAAATGACAAATGAATGCAATAGTATATGAAAACAAAACAAATATCATAATAAACTAATAATAACAAAACAAACAATACAATAGGTCTCTTAACCTAGCAAGCCCAAATGATGTCAACAACACGGGTAAAGTTATGAACACTTCCTTAAAGCGGAAGTCGACCAAAGCATATTTTTTTCAAGAATGCAGGCCCACTCGTTGAAACACGGCATTCTGATTAATTTTGCGTTTGTGGAATATAAGTTAAGCAGCAAAATGCACTCATTTTTAGCCATCTCTGGGGGCGGACATTTTGTCTTCTGTTGACTGAAAATGACATCACAACTGCTCACAACGACCAATCACAAAAAACAAAAAAAAACACACATATAAACACACACGTAGTTTTCCAGATGTTAAGCAAATAAAAATAGAAATATATATATATATATATATATATATATATATATATATATGAACTCCCAAAAAAACAAAAAAAAAACGGGTCGCGGCCGTAGATACCGCATGTAACGTTCACATTGTGGTGACAATTTTTACTCACCCACCCAAGTTGATGTCAAATCTGTGGGAAACACTGATATGAAATATAATAATACCATGTGTGTTTGTCTTCTCGTGTCTTGCAGACATCAGTGAATGTGTTCGTCCTCACATTAAAGACGAAGACGAGGACGAAGAGGTCCTCCAATTTAAAGTGGAAGAGGAGCAGCAGTCCCCTTATGTTAAAAAAGAGGAGGAGCGAGAGCACCCCTGCATAAAAGAGGAGGGAGAAGAGCCCCCCTACATCAAAGACGAGGAAGAGGACCAGGATATCTGCAAGTTGCCATCGACTCGTGTATCTTTGAAGAGTAAAGATGAAGGTCAAAGTGAGGCGGGCAGAGGGGCAGAGCCTCCAAGCAGCAGCTCATGTCAATACGTGCCAACAGAAGGTGATGGGGACCACTGGGTAGGATCACAAAGAAACGGCCGCCGACCTCCACTATCTGATAGTGATGAGATGTCATCGAATGGTGATGATGATGATGATGAAGAAGGTGGTATGACATGTAGCAATGACAACAAATGCTGGAAATGTTCTAAGTGTGGGAAAACTTATGCTTTCAAGGGACGTTTTGAACACATGAGTCTACACTCTGAAGAGACACTTTTTTCCTGCACAGTTTGTGGCATAAGCGTCTCAGAAAAGTCAACTTTAGCAAAACACCAAAGAACCCAAGCTGGCGAGAAACCCTTTACCTGCTCAGATTGTGGCCAAAGATTCTCTTTTCATGAAAGCATAAAAATACACACAAGAACACACACTGGTGTGAAACCTTTTGCATGCTCAGTTTGTGGCAAAATATTCTCTAAGAAGGTAAATTTAATAATTCACACCAGAACCCACACTGGTGAGAAACCTTTTGCATGCTCAGTTTGTGGCAAAATATTCTCTCGTAAGGGAAATTTATTATGTCACACAAGAACCCACACTGGTGAGAAACCTTTTGCATGCTCACTTTGTGGCGAAATATTCTCTCGGAAGGGAAACTTACTAAGTCACATCAGAACCCACACTGGTGAGAAACCTTTTGCCTGTTCAGATTGTGGCCAAAGGTTCGCTCGGAAGGAAACTTTATTAAATCACACAAGAACCCACACTGGTGAGAAACCTTTTGCCTGCTCAGTTTGTGGCCATCGCTTTGCATGGAGGGGTTCTGTCAAGAGACACAAGTGTGCTGGTACAATCAAGAAGCCTTAAATGAAAATGTGAGAGACACTCGATTAAGTTTTAAGTTTCCGTTGATTATGGCGGCACCATATGGACAAAGGCGGTAGTGTTTCGCCTGAAGTCGACTACATTTCACATGAGCTTCAGCGGTGCTTAAATACCAACCATGCACAATTTGCGCTAATATACATTTCGGTCTCCCAGGGAAAGTATTCCTCTTCATTCGTTTCTTCACATTGTATAGTTTCATCTTATCATACCTCTATGCACATTGCGGTTAATTTTGTTGATTTCCAGCAAGCAACACGCTGACTTGTTTTGCAATCACTGTAGTCAACTCAACAAAAAAACACAAGAATCCCGTTTTTCTCTCGAACGATTACGCAATCATCAGAAACTATTGTCATGTACACAAATTACATGGTAATATCACAAATGTGTATAGATGGTTTCACCTGGTGTAATAGGAGCTTGCATGGCGGGAGTTGGTTGTTGCCCCGCCTCCAAGGAAAGGGCTTTAGACTTCATAACGGCAGTGTGTGGTGACGCACGAGCAGTGCATTTCCTTTTAGACTGTAATTTTAACTTCGCTGCCAAATACTGTAATCGTGTGCATTTAATCGACATTGGATTACAGTACAAAGTGCAGAGTTCGAGCGACTTTTGATTTCACTTTCAACATCCCGGACGAGATAACAGGTCCTGCGTGCATTGTTGTCTGGTCTGGCAGCCACCGCAGGCGTTGGAGGTTGGAGGCAACGTAAATAAAAGCCGGGCTGCCGAGATGTACTCACTAATGCCAACTTTATCGCATGCATGTGACCCTGCTTCTCATGCAAGGTTGTAGTATTTAACGTGATAATTATTGACAAAATCTGCATTGTTTTATTCAATGTAATATCTTTTTTTTAAATTTGGTCCTCGTCTCTGTATCTACTAAAATCCGGTGTTTTTAACCACTGTTTTTACCAAAACCACTGTTGGTCTGTTTTTAAGCAATGTATGCGCTATGTACAATGTTTTTGTGATTTCCATATGAAGTAACTTCTTGATTTATTACATGGACTGTGAAGAAATTTTGACTTTTGATAGGAAGGTTGGAAAGTGTACATACAATTCTGCATTTAATACAAATAATGAAACTTTTTATTATCAATGAAATAGGCTGTTTATGTTGACTTTGGAGGTTTGTTGAAGCTATTCAGTGTAACCCGAGTTCCTTTTATATTTCTATTTTTTTCATATATTTTTGTTCTTCTAAGTTGTTTGCTTGTCAATTTTTTTTAATCGTACTGTGTGTGTGTGTGTGTGTGTGTGTGTGTGTGTGTGTGTGTGTGTGTGTGTGTGTGTGTGTGTGTGTGCGTGCGTGCGTGCGTGCGCGTGCGTGCGTGCGTGCGTGCGTGGGCGTGGGTGGGTGGGTGGGTGGGTGTGTGTGTGTGTGTGTGTGTATATATGTGAATGTATATGTATATACAGAGCTGGGCACTTGACCATTTTTGTGCCCGTCCGGCTGCGACCCTCCACCCTTGACCTGGGTACCCTTCCGGCCGTGACCCCCGGCCATATTCATAAACATTGTCGGCCCCGCCCCATTCCGCCCTCCGACCAAAAAAAAAAAAAAAAAATCATCCATGATTGACGTCGCCGCGGGAGAAATGCTATAACGGCAGAGGCTTTTTAAAGATCATTAGCTGGCTAATTTACAATTTGACAATGCATTTAATTTTATTGCAAAAACGATCTGGAAGGTGGCGGCTAAGGGGGAACGTGGGTGAGTAAATTCTTTCGACACACAACGCTGCTAGACTAGTTCCTTTGCAGCAGCAACGAGCTGCGTGGAGCATCCTCTACGTGTGGGAAACTGTCATCGCAAAATGCGATATAATGGACCGATCAGAGCAGCAACAAATCCTCATGTGTGCGTGGCATGTATTGCAGACCTGTCACCAACAGCACAATGCATCAGTCATGTGAATGAATGTGGCAGTTTGTATAAGAAGAGACGTGAGACACCAACGTGCGTTCAAGTGTGTTTGTATTTCCTTATTTTCACATCACGTAACCCGCGCCTCCTACCTGCAACTGGGGCATACCATTACAAGAGGGGGCGGCGGGTGCTGGGGGGGGCAATACCACAATCCAGATAACATCGGTTGTCGCTGCGCCGACGCGGGAGTAGAAAGAAGCCTTTCACTAAGTAGACTGAGATGAAATTTTGCCGCCTCGCGAGCACGTCACACGCATGAGGGCCGATTAGTGGACCGGACTAATATAGACTCCCGGCCATGCTTAGTCCAGCCATTTTTTTCAATTTGTCAGCCGCCCGCCCCAAAAATGGGCATCCGGCTGGGCCGGAGAGTCCGACCGGTCCGGCCCAGGGACGGACTGCCCAGCTCTGTGGATGTATGTATATATATCGATCCCGGCCCTGGCCTCCCTGTGTGGGGTTTGCATGTTCTCCCCGTGCCTGCGTGGGTTTTCTCCGAGTACTCTGGTTTCCTCCCACATTCCAAAAACATGCTTGGTGGGTTAATTGGACACTCTAAATTGCCCCTAGGTGTGAGTGTGAACGTTTGTTTGTCTCTGTGTGCCCTGCGATTGGCTGGCAACCAATTCAGGGTGTCCCCCGCCTACTGCCCGAAGACAGCTGGGATAGTCCCGCGACCCTTGTGAGGATAAGCGGTATAGATAATGGATGGACGTTTTAGCCCTTTAAATTGATCAATATTGATCTTTCTACCACGCTGTGTATTTTTTTTTAATGCCCATCAGGTTAAGTCCTTCTGTAAGGAATGGCTTGAACAAGTGTTAAATATTCTCTTCAATTTTATACTGAAAAAAAGAAAACATAATTAGATAAAACATTTTACAAAATCTTGAAGGTTTAAATAATACAATATACAGATGCTAAATGTAAAATAATTATTTAGTATTCCAATACAATATACCTGTAATTAACTTCTATAACAATAGTACGGATCTGCGATTGGCTGGCAACCAATTCAGGGTGTCCCCCGCCTACTGCCGAAAACAGCTGGGATAGGCTCCAGCACTCCCCGCGACCCTTGTGGGGATAAGCGGAATAGATAATGGATGGATGGAATAATATCTATCTTATTCTTAAGAATAGTATCTTATTTTGACAGAGTTGGTACAGCTACATTTTTAAATGGTAAAATAACACTAATGCTGACTTAACAAAACAAGTCAACAAAAAATACTGTGAATCAAAATTTAGATGTAAATACACAGACTTGAGTTTTAATAGAACTTTATTGCACAGAAAAGGCAAACAAAAAATAAGCCTCTCGACTCCATTAAAAAAAAGTGCTTTTTTTGTGCGAAATCTTAGTTTACATCCAACATTCATTTACATGGTTCATAAAACAAACAAAAATATAACTCAGAATTGAGCCATTTTGGTAGTCCTGTCAGGTTCTCCATGATGACTAATCTTATAAGGAGAATGTGGAAAGCAGCAATGAGCAGCATTTGAACAACTAAACATGACTGCATATATATGGATCACCTTTCCTTGAAAATACTTGGTTAAGTTTACATTATTCTTGTGAGCATTTTAGTTCAAAGTCCTTTAGCTGTTTTAAACATAATATCCTCAAAATTGTGCCATTTTTGAAACCCTGTCAGGTTCTCAGTGATACGAAAAAGCTACTACATATAAGGTTTTCTTGATAAAACTTGCTTCAATTTAGGTCTACACAGGATGACTTGCGTAAAAGCGTGGTTTTCAATGTTTGAGCTTTTCTTGGGAGTCTTTTTCTACCAAGCTCCAGATCTTCTGCAGAGCCTCAATGTTGTGCGCAGACCAGAGCGAACAGCATCAAACAGCAAATGGGACATTCCCCAGTTCATCCAGAACATTGACAGCATCTATGATGATAACCACATCATCTCTGACTCTGCCCCATCTTTTCGAATGGCATAAATTCCAAAGATCATCTCCTTAATTTCAGCATGGTTGCTTTCGACAGCTGCACCCACTAAGAACAAAAACATTCATGACTCATCTCTTTAAATAAATATGAACATAACTACTGTGACAGATTATTCATTGACATTTCAAAGTTAAATACTATATTTGAAGTGCACAATTTTTAGTGAATGACAAATGCCATAGGATAAAAAATATAATTCTATACCCATAACATGTATTCTTTCACCAGCTTGTCTCCTTGAGGTACATGCACAGGGTGTTGAGGATACACTCTCTTCTGACATCAACAACGTTGGTCTGAGCAGTGTCAGTCAGTATGCCACAACAACTAAAATAAACAAATGAAAAAAATCTAAAAAAACACATTTTAAATCATGAGGAGCGTAGGTATCACAACACATACATAAGTATTGGTAAATCACTCTAATGTCTCACATTATTTAAACTCATTCACTGCCATTGAGACATTTACTTGTCTTTTCAGTCCAGCCATCCAATCACAGGAACGTATTTATATTATTTTTTCAAAAGTTAGAGTAAAATAGGGTCTGAAAATGTCTGGGAGTGAATGACTTAAAGACTAAATCCAAACTTTTCAAATTTTAGATTTGTGCAAATCTGTAATTTAATTAATTGAATCTGCAATCTATCAGAGATGGATTTTGTTGTAATCAAATTTCTTCTTTTTAAATGTTAACCTTTTTTTTTTAAAGATATATAGGTTTGACAGGCTATTTTTCCATTAACATACTGGAGATACGGGAACCAAGATGCTCCTAATATTTCTTCCTTGAGTGCCACCTTTCTCGCCAAACACCCTGATCAAGTCTTGTGAATTTAACAGACATGTGAACAAAAAATTGTCGTTCAATTATTAATTTACCAACGTACCAATAAGTGTACAGTACTCCCACTGGTCTATATCACGCGCCGTGTTTAACATTTGTGAGCAGTTTAGGCTTAACCAAAAGGCAACAACACACTAAAGCTAAAATTGGTGGTCATACATCTAAAATAATTAAGAAAACAAAAATAAACATCACAGAGAATAAAAAGTGAAAATGAATTTACTGACTGATATGTTTCTCCCCCGTAGCTGGTTTAAATAAGATGAATGCACGGAGCTTCAAATTGCGTGAGACAAATATGAGTCTCACAACTTTCTGTAATGTAACTGCACGAAAGCACGCAATCTTAGCTGATGAAGATGGTATCTCGTACGTTACTGCCACCTATTGCTCTGGAGCGGTATTGCATATGGGTTTCCTATTTAAGACAATTGGGTTGTGTTGGCATAAAGCAATCATGCCGTTTTAAGACTTTTGCCTGTCAGGTTAAAACTACATGGTTGAAACACGTTTAAGCACTAAACATGAATAAATAAAGCAGAAGCTACATGTCACAATTTTGTTGATAAAACGGACACCCATGTTGATTTTTTTTAGTTTAGCAAATGCGGCCAACTTTTTCACTGTGTGCTGGTAAAAAATTGGTGTGTTTTATAGTCCGGATAATACGGTAATCCAAACGTAACTAAATATAGTCAAGTTATATTACTTCAGTATTATGGCACTTGGATTACATTACTAACTACAGTTTTTTAACAGGTAACTGTAACTGTATATATCCACTTTGATGTCAGCCGCAACCCCCACACACGCGCACAGATATTTTCAGGCCATGAATATTTGTTATATCGGATTGAGGTGGGAGCACTTTTCAGTTTAGGGGACTCAAAGGGGTAGCAATGGCCCTGCATCCGCAGATTTATCCCTCAAGCCAATAATTTTCAGTCAATCCTGTGATGTAAAGGAAATTCCTGTTATAGAGCTCCCGACATCACGTGACTAATCCCCGCGTGCATTTGTTTACACAGCCAAGATGACAGAGCCGCAGCGGCAGCAGTTTCAGTTATATTCTGTTTCTGTACAACTAGTGAACTCACATCTAAATTGGATGACAAAATGAGTGGACCAGGAGTGCTTTTTCAACACGGGCAGATGCAACTGAGTACTTGCGATCGACTCGGAAGGTTACAAAGTTTAGTTTACTGGCTGTGTGGACTTAAAACTTCATGGCTTTAATATTTTAGCCAAGCATACTAGCAGGATCAACCAGACTCCTGATTGGTTAAGAATTGTAACACAATAATAACACCTGTATTGCAAGTGTGAATCAGCGAGCAGTAGAGCAGCAGAGAGAAAACAATGAGTCAAAACAATCTTCTGCATGTGTGTTAGTTATGTACATGCGAAACACATTTTTGAACTCACAAAACGTGCTTTTGTACACAGTATTTCACATTACATATAGGCGAGAAGCATTTTTGTACGCGGTATTTGCCATTACGCTTACGTAATTGTGGTATGAATGAAATTGTCTGCACCTTCAGTCGCGCGCATGTAACCGGATGTGGCGCTAACACGTGCTCACTTCCTGTATACATACAGTAGCTTTAAAAACTGCATGATGTTTGTCTCAAAAATAATTTCGCGTTCCCGCCAATCCGCAACCACGCATTCAAGAATTCACAAGTATAAGTGAATATCTACAATGATAAGTCATGATAAATGCAAACACACATTTAAAAAGCATGTGTAAATCATGTATATATTTTGAAACAAAATGTCTCGCCATACTATAGGAGATGGCTCCTATAAGTAGAACAAAAATAATGTTCCCATAAAAGCAAAGCCTTTGTTTTTGTTTATATTTCTTCTTTTAAAATTAAATGAAATAATTGACCTGTTTTATCGGCCACCGCTTGTTGCAGACAAACCTCTTGTGTGTTAACAGAGAAGTGGTTCAATTTGCAGCACATTTTTTTGTGTGTTTTTTTTGTTTTTAATATCGTTGTTTGATAAATGCCGAATACAATAACAAAGTGAACACAATTTGCATTTTAACACACACATATAAAAAGAAAACAACGCTAGGGGCTAAACATAAAATGCCATACAGGAAGGAAATTAGTTATTTAAATAAAAACATTAGAATTCAACACACAATGGCGACATCTGTCAGTGACTTGATGACAGTGCTCCACACAACCTTCGCCGCCTCCCCCCAATTTCCAGCAGCCAATCATATCGCAGCAGGGCGTGCCCTGCCCCCCTCTACTCCGGCCGCAGTCAAAAACACCCTCCCCGCTAAATAATTCTTTCCGATTTAGTGCTGGACGGACTGCACCCTCCACACGGGACCTCCATCACTACTTTAAAGGGCTACAACATCATTTATTAAGTCTTTGTGCCCGGATTAACTCGTTTTGGCGCGCGTTGATGCTTCTCTGCCTTGTTTCTCTTATTTTACCTTATCTTAGCATCGCTCGCTAGCCGCTAACAAAGAGAAGCACTCTACTCATCGTCAAGTAGAGATCAAGTACCAATTTGTTGGGATTGTCATGATAAAATGTGTGTGAGAACAACACCAAAGTACGAGGAGGAATTTTGTGGAATAAGAGAAGAGAACGCGCAACATCTTCCACTGCTGGGCAAAGTTTGTAAGCACCCTCGTGTTGTGTGCACGAAGCAAGTTTGTACACTTCTTACTCTCATTTGCTTTGAATGACTTCGTGTCATTAAAAAGATGCATGTCACGGGTTTGTATTTCAATGTAATCTTCGTTACTGTATGGTGATGATTTAATAAACCCTTGCTTCAGGTCCCAGAGATTAATTGGAAAAAAAGCTCCTCAAAATGAGTAATATGTTCCTCAAAGGAAGTCATTTATTGGGGGAATTGCCCATCAAAGAAAAAAAGGTATTTCAAGCAGTGGTTTGTTTTCGTGTCATGCAGGCGTCAGTGAAAAATATCTTCGCCCTGAGCAACATATTAAAAAGGAGGAGGAGGAGGAAACTCCATTTCACATCAAAAAGGAGGAGGAGAATATCACCAAGTCACGACTGACTTTTTCTCCTTTAAAGAGTGAAGATGAAGACAAGGTCGAGAGTGAGGAGGACAGAGGGGCGGAGCCTCCAAGCTTCAGCTCGAGTCAACACATGACAACATAAGGCGATGCAGAACACTGTGGACAAACACAAGCACATAGTGAGGACACATCACACTCTACTGACACTGATGATGATGACGAAGATTAACAAGCTAAAGGTGATGAGGCATTTAACACTGACAACAAATGCTGGAAATGTTCTAAGTGTGGAAAAAAATTTGGTTCAAGGTGGTCTTTAAAAGGGCACACAAGAACACACACTGGCGAAAAACCTTTGTCCTTCTCAGTTTGTGGAAAATGCTTCTCTGAAAAGTCAAGCTTAAGAAAACACAAGAATACACTGTGGAGAAAAACATTTTTCCTGCTCAGTTTGTGGCAAATGCTTCTTTGAAAAGTCACGTTTAACAAAACACACAACGCACAGTGGAGAAAAACCTTTTCCTGCTCAGTGTGTGGCAAAAGCTTCTCTCGAAAGTCAAGTTTACCATAACACACAAGAGCACACAATGGATAAAAACCTTTTTTCTGCTCAGTTTGTGGCAAAAGCTTAAGATAAGATAAGATAAGAATGCCTTTATTGATCCCACAGTGGGGAAATTTTCGTTGTTACAGTAGCAAAGATATAGGTCACACAGGGGCGGCGGCATAATGTGGCCATTAATGTATAACATTGACGGCAAACATTTAGAATCAAACCTATGTAGATATACGCAGTAACATGTGTATATACACATGTGTATACACACCAACCTACATCTACATAAAAAATATGAGGAACACTCATTTCGGCCTGTACATAGTACAGAGGAAAAAATACTCTAAGTGACAGTGCTGCAGTGCTGTAGTGAAATGTAAGGAACAGCATTGGATAAAAATAAAACTAGACTAACAGTAGTGGGGAATGTTGAGTATTGCACGGTATTACAGTAGTGGGGAATATTGGGTATTGCACGATACGAGCTCAGGTGCAGGACTGCACAATTGCACTAATGACCGCCAGTTTGTAGAGACTACACAATGTTCTTGTTAAAGAGTCTGACAGCAGCAGGCAAGAAGGAACGGCGGAATCTCTCCTTTGCACAGCGAGGGTGTAACAGTCTGTCACTGAAGGTGCTATGGAGTGCTGTTAGGGTGCCCTGGAGGGGGTGGTCCGGGTTGCCCAGCATTGATGACAGCTTGGCCAACATCCTCCTGTCCCCCACCGAGTCCACAGAGTCCAGGGAGCAGCCCAGGACAGAGCCGGCCCTCTTGACCAGTTTGTCCAGCCGCTTCTTGTCCCGGGCCGAGACGCCGCCTGCCCAGGTGACCACTCCCTGGAAGATGACCGATGCAACCACCGAGTCATAAAAGTTCCTGAGGAGTGTCCCCTGAACCCCAAAAGACCTCAGTCTCCTGAGTAGGAAGAGTCTGCTCTGACTCTTCCTATAGAGGGCGTCTGTGTTGTCGCACCAGTCCAGTTTATTGTTCAGATGAACACCCAGGTACTTGTAAGTTGAGACTCTCTCAACATCTGTTCCCCGGATATTCACTGGTGCAGGTGAAGAGTGCTGGCGCCTACCGAAATCCACCACCATTTCTTTGGATTTCCCCGCATTGATCAGGAGGCGGTTCTGCTGGCACCAATCCACAAAACCCTGAGTAAGTTCTCTGTACTCCCGATCATCTCCGCCTGTGATGAGGCCAACAATCGCAGAGTCGTCAGAGAACTTCTGCAGGTGACAGGTAGGGGTGTTGTAGTTGAAGTCCGAGGTGTAGAGGGTGAACAGGAAGGGAGCCAAGACAGTTCCCTGTGGGGCCCCCGTGCTGCAGAGGAGCACGTCAGACACACAGTCCTGTGTTCTCACATACTGTGGCCGGTTTGTGAGGTAGTCCTGGATCCATGTGGTGAGGTGGTGCGCCACCCCCGCCCGCTCCAGCTTGTCTCCCAGTAGGGTGGGCTGGATGGTGTTGAAAGCACTGGAGAAATCAAAGAACATGATCCTCACAGTGCTCCCCGCCTTCTCCAGGTGGGAGAGTGAAGTGTGGAGGAGGTAGATGATGGCATCATCCACACTGATGCCAGGCTGGTATGCGAACTGGAGTGGGTCCATTGAGGAGCTCACCAGGGGGCGCAGGTGGACAAGGACCAGTCTCTCCAGGGTCTTCATCAGGTGAGACGTCAGCGCCACTGGTCTGAAGCTGTTGAGCTCCTTCGGGTGGGGGGTCTTTGGCACCGGAACCAGGCAGGATGTTTTCCATAGCTGGGGGACCCTGCCCAGCTTCAGGCTCAGGTTGAACATGTGCTGGACAATTCCACACAGCTGGTCTGCGCAGGATTTGAGGAGCTGGGGGCTGATGCCATCTGGACCCGCTGCCTTCCTCGCCTTCATCTTCTTCAGCTGGTTCCTCACCTGAGATGTTGTGAAGGCCAAGGCTGGACAGGAAGGAGTGGTGGCTATCTGGTGTAGCTGGGAGCTGGAGTCTGTGGAGAAAAGAGGGGAGGGGGTGACACGCCCAGCAGGAGGAGTAGGTGGAGACTGCAACAGGAGAGACTGAGTGGAGGCAGGCATCTGATCGAACCTATTGAAAAAGAGATTCAGCTCATTTGCCCACTGCAGGTCCCCCTCAGTCCGGGTCTTGGGTTGTCCGTGGCCTGAGATGGTCTTCAGGCCCCTCCAGACTCCCCTGGCGTTATTCTGCAGCAGCTGCTCCTCCATCCTCTTCCTGTAGGACCTTTTCCCCTCTCTGATCCTCCTCCTCAGCTGGCGCTGCACAGTCCTCCGCTCCTCTATGTTGCCTGACGCAAAAGCCCTCCTCTTCTCCTTCAGGAGAGCTTTTATGTCTGGTGTGATCCAGGGTTTGTTGTTGGAGAAACACCTTACTGTCCTGGTGGGTATGGTGTTCTCCATGCAGAAATTTATATAGTCTGTAACAGTGTCCGTTAGACTACTAATGTCTTCCCCATGAGCATCGCTGAATACTTCCCACACAGTTGTGCTGAAGCAGTCCTTTAAGGCCTCCTCGGCCTCTCCAGACCATCTCTGAACCGTGCGGGTCACAGCTGGCTGCCTGCGGACCAGAGGTTTGTACACAGACTGGAGAGCCACCAGGTTGTGATCAGCTTTGCCCAGCGGGGGGAGGGGCAGTGATGTGTATGCCTCCTTGGTGTTGGCATAGAAAAGGTCCAGTGTTTTATTGTCTCTGGTGTGGCAGGTGACATACTGTGTGAATGAAGGCAGAGAGGAGGAAGGGGAGGCATGATTGAAGTCACCAGAGATGAGTACCAGGGCATTTGGGTGCTGTGTTTGTAGCCTGCTCACTGCTGCAGTCAAGACATCACAGGCTGTGTCGCAGCTGGCAGCTGGTGGGACGTAGACGGTCACCGCGATCACGTGACTAAACTCTCGCGGGATGTAGAATGGCCTCATGCCAACAGCTAGCAGCTCAATATCCCTGCTGCAAAGCTGCTCCTTAATCGTGATGTGCCCAGGATTACACCATCTATCGTTCACAAACACAGCCAGCCCTCCTCCTTTCCTCTTTCCACTCTCCAGCGTCCTGTCCGCGCGTATGATTTGGAAGCCGTCCAATTCTACGACCGCGTTCGGCGTTAGCGTTGTTAGCCACGACTCCGTGAATAGCATCAGGCTAGCCTCCCGGAAGTCCCTCTCGTGCCGGGTAAGCGCCGCTAGCTCGTCCATCTTGTTGGGGAGCGATCTAACATTCCCCATGATAACAGACGGGAGGACGGGATGGTATCGTCTCCTCCTTTCCCGGCGTTTAACCCCCGCACGAGATCCCCGTCTCTTCCTCCTCAGCTCACGGGGGATATCGGGTCTCGCCCCGGGAGCCGGCGCATGGTTAGCACGGAGTGCTAACAGCTGATTCCGGCTGTAAACAATGGGGGCTCGGCTCCGAGCCAAGTCGCCGGACACGATCGCGCAAAAAATAGCAATCAGCAGCAGCAAGAATACCGCAGTTTGGGTGTCCATTGCTACGCAAGTTACGACTATCAATTATACGAAAAAGGTATGAGGTAGAGTAATATTAAAGAACAAAAACACACGAAAAGGCTCACCGATGAGCCGGAGCTACTGTAGCGGGCTGCCACTCGCGCGGCGCCGGAAGTCATTCAAAGGTCAAGTTTAGCACAACACACAAGAACACACAGCGGAGAAAAACTTTTTTCCAGCTTGATTTGTGGAAAATGCTTCTCTGAAAAGTCAAGTTTAACAAACCACACAAACTGTTGATAAATCAGATTTAATTGAGCACATGAGAACACATACTGGGAAGAAACCATTCAGTTGCAGTGCTTGTGCTAAAAGATTCTTCACTAAAAATGGTGTGAAAAACACAAGTGTGCTGGTGAGAATAGCAGCGATCATTGAAGCTTCAAAAAAAAAAAGAAAGAAAGAAACTGAAAGAACTGGTTCTTTGTGGTAAGCTGTAAAAGTGAAAATGATTTTTTATAAAATGTGATATATTGAATTTTGCAAAGGTCGTTTAAAGACACAAAGACAATTTTATCAGTGACAGAAGAACCATTGTCTTAACATGTAAATGAAATCGGATGTCAATATTCTTTGCCTGTAACATCATTTGTGAACATTATGGTTTTTGGTTGTGTTTATAATCCTGCATGAGAAGAAACACTGCTTCTGAAATCGCAGCCCTTTTCCACAATCATCAATGAAATCACTTGTTCCACTTGCTCAACTGGCCTGCCAGCATTACACTGTGTGAAAATGTGAAACAAACAACCGAGCTAGAAGGTGAGCTACAAGAAAAATAAGAAAGATTAAAGCAAGTAGTCCCAGTATCTCTCAATGGTTTTTGAAGGTCAGCGCCCATTTGGCTGGCCTGGAGACGAGTTGGCGACCTGATGGCAACTGGTGTGCTGGAGCTTAGAGGAATTTCGCTTTAGGGGTTTGGCGGATGCCTTAACTACTTAATTACTTGTACCAAATTCAAATGAGGTGTAGAGAGAGCGAGAGGGAACCAAATCAACAATTAGAATTTATCAACAAGTGATTATAAATAGCAAACAAATTTAGTTGAGCGCCCAAATTGATACTAATAAAATGTTCTGGCCAACGTTGCCGCGGTTAATGACGGAGAGAGGCGGGGAAACTTTTCTCCGCCGGCGAGTGAGCAAGTGCACCTGCTGCGAACGTCGGGGAGGAGCTCCACTGTCGAGGGCGGCCGACCGTTGTGACGACGAGAGACTCCGAAGACGCTGCCCAGTACAGCCGAGGCTCCCAGCCTGCCCTTGCAGACCGTGACGCACCACGAACGGCTGCGGGTGTCCCTTGGTGTCCGTGTGGTGAGCTAGCTGCTTCTACCTAGCTCGCGATCGTGTCTGGTGGCCGCGGGCTGAGAACGCGCTTCAAACGGCGAATGCCTTGTCTCCGCTGTGGTGAACAACTCCTCAAGTTCTTTAGCTGAAGGTGGAGGCACTCGGCAACTAGTAACTCGCTGACTGTTAGTTTCCTTCGACTCACTCGGCTTCTCGTGTTGCTCCGTACGGTGGGTAAAAATGTCCAACCTTTTATCGCGCTCGCCGCGGGCGTACTAATATTGTACAGTACAGTCGCATGACGTAACACTTAAACACAATCACTTAACCATCCACAGAACAAACTAGAACCTAGTATACAAACAGGCGTAACAAACTAGAACCTATTTATACGAACACAATATGAAATATGGGAAATTATAATAAACTCCCACATAAATTGCAGACCCTTCAACTGGGGTCTGCGCCTGTTGGCTCCTGGACAATCGCGATGTCACCACAGAGTCTCATTTAAGATGTATTTATGTATTTATTATTTTCCGAGACTTTTAAGGTTTTCGAACTTTGTACGAACGGGTCTGGGAGGCGTCACGGAAAATTGTTTCGATTAAAGCAAAATTATATTTGTGTTTGCTCATTGTTGATATACACATTAGTATTTTGTACATTTGTTTTTTTTTTATTGGCTTATTAGTTTATGTATAAATAATACATTAATAAATGAAATCATTCATTCTCAGTTTTACATGTAATCATGTATGATTAACCCAATATTTAGTCAAATTCTTTTTTTAGGGTAAATGTGTAAAATATTATTTATTTTTGTGTACAATAATTCAATTACCCAATCATTTTATTTGAAATGCATATGTAAAATTGCTTTAATGAAATAGTAATCCCTTAATGCATTATCTGCAGTGTTGGAAAAGTTCCTTTTCTACGCAAACTAATTCAAAGTTCAGCTCACAAGTTTTAAAATACAGTAAAGTAGTTCAAGTCATTGTTGATTTTTTTTTCATTGTTCAGCGTTCCATCAACCAATCAACTACTTCATATCATTTGTTTTTGGACATCTGGTTAGATGCTTTGTTTTATTTACCGGCAACGGACAGCGGTAGCCAAACATCAAGTGTCAATGAGGGCAATGAGCTCCGCAGCCTGCGCTGAGAGGTGACATGGAAGAGGCTCCAAAGCAAAATCAGATGCAAGAGAAAAAACATTTGCCGTGTCCAAAAGACACGTGTGCATTAAAGATACCTGGAGGCAGACAAGTGGGATATTTTCTGCTCCATGAAAAGGAGTAAAACACACCAAAAGCACACCAAAAGTGTGAGGGAGGAGACTATCATGTTTGGTTCAAGGACCCAAATCCTCCACTGATAAGCGTGTGCCTTTGAGTAGTGAAATATGTGGCTGGTGCCAGGAACTTCATAAAATTGATGTTGTGTAGGTGTGAGTGAGACAGAGAAAACACTGCGTACAGAATTCCAAGAGGGTGCACAACGTGAGATGATCATCAATCACAAATCGGCATTTAAGAAGGTCAGACTCTTTTACAACAGAATGCATGGCTCCTGAGTCCACAAGGAATGGGACATCTTTCCCAACATGTTTGAAACATGTCATGTCATGTCATGTCATCTTCCAAACCGCTTATCCTATACAGGGTCACGGGGAGTTGCTGGAGCCTATCCCAGCCGTCAATGGGCGAAGGCAGACTACACCCCGAACTGGTCGCCAGCCAGTCGCAGGGCACATGTTCGAAACAATCGATGGAAATTGTTGGAAGGCCTCGGGAGCACAATTAAGGTCTCTGTGGGTGGCATACTTTGCCGTTCAAGTCTCTGGGTTGTCTGTGTGTGCGTGTGTGTGCGTGTTTGTGTTTGTCACTCCCTTTTCAAATGCTCAAGGTCTATTCCTGGCGCCAGGCTGCATGCTTTCATGTCATGTGGCAAAAAAGGGTCTCCACACACCACCCCCAATTCCCAGTCAGTGTTGTCTCCCATCTCCACATTCCAAATGTGTGTTGCTGAGGTCAGCGCAGGGCCAAGTGCATCGTTCCAATTGAACCGCTCTGGATTCTTTGGACACTGCTGTCTTTTTCCAAAAGTCACGCTGGTCAAATCAGAAGAGAGATTCTGTCTTAAAAGTAGCATTAAAATCCAAACAAATACATAACAAGCGAAAGTACATAACACTCAGAAATAAAGTAGTAAAAGAACTAACACACGCCAAAGCGTCCCGAAGAAACTGACAGGGAAGGAACATAAATCTGCAGAAAGTCAATTTCAACTACACATAAATGGATGCCTGACTGAAAAACATTACAAATTGCTTCTGCTCTTGAGCATTTTGTTGGGTTGGTTAAACTCCTCACACACAGTCCACTCAAAGAGCATACAGATACAGAGCCGATGAATTCAACCAATGCTTTATTTTGTATCAAGGAAGTTTCACAGTCAGAGGTTGTCAAAATTATAAATTGTCTCAAAAACTCAAAATCAACTGTTTAGGATTGACTCTATATTGTTCAAGAAACATAAAGAGATTTCTAGTCTGGTCCCATAACTAAACTTATAAATGCATTGCAATGCAAATGCGTTTAGACAGGCTCTGTGCCCTCCAGACTGGAAGCCAGCTGTAGTTACACCAGTTTTCAAGTCAGGAAACACGAGTGAGGTAACAAACTACAGGCCTATCAGCATGCTCCCTGTGGTATCACAGATTGCTGACTAGTGTGTAGCAAACCAGCTAGTGGCCCATCTTAACCATAAAAGCCACAAACCAGGCAGTTTGGCTTTAGGGCCAACCATTCCACCACTTATGCTACTTGCTTTTTTTGATTAAAATGTTAAATCCAAGATGGATGGGGGGGTTGTTGTTGGGGCTGTATTCCTGGACTTGAAAAGGCTTTTGATACCATTAGTCACAAAGTTCTGATTTGCAATTAGTGCAACTGGCGGACATTAGTGCAATTGTGCAGCCCTGCACCTGAGCTTAATCGTGCAATAACCAACATTCAACACTACTGTTAGTTTAGTTTTATTTTCATCCAATGCCGTTCCTTACATTTCACTGCAGCACTGCAGCACTGTCACTTAATTAAAGTATTTTTCCTCTGTACTATGTACAGGCTAAAATGAGTGTTCCTCATACTTTTTATGTAGATGTATGTTGGTGTGTATAAACATGTGTATATATACATAGTTACTGCGTATATTTACATAGGTTTGATCCTGAATGTTTGCCGTTAATGTTATACATTAATGGCTACATTATGCCGCTGTCCCTGTGTGACCTATATCTTTGCTGCTGTAACACTAAAAATTTCCCCACTGTGGGATCAATAATTCTTATTCTTATTATGTCAAAACTGTCACGGTTGAGCTTCTCACCTGAGGCCACAAAATGGGTCCAATCTTATCTGGAACATAGAACACAAGGGTAAAATGGCTAATGGTAAAAGGGCTTTCACGAGAGCGCTTTTCTACCTTTGGTACTCAAAGCGCCTCACAATGTAGGTACCTTATCTACCGACTGATGATGCAGCATCAGGAGCAAATGGGGTTCAGTATCTTACTTAAGGATACTTCGACATGGTCACAATGTCCAGGGACCGAATCCACAACCTCCGGGTTGGGAGACGACCACTCTACCACTGAGCTAGGGCTGTTCGATTTTGCCGAACAAAAAGTCCAGATTATTTTCTCTCAAACCCGATTTTCCGATTATGATTTCTTTGTAAAATAATGAAAAATTAAGTATTTTGAATGTCTTTTATTGAAACTTAATTTTTCTTTCTTTGAACTCAAAATGCCAGTTAATTTAAATTAATACACATAGAACAATCCATTGGGATTAACAGCATTTTACTTACACAATAGATTTCATATCTGTTCTTAAAGAGATGGGATGGCCACGTTTTCACTAACAAGTTCATTTGATATATTTTTTGATTAGGAAAATGAAAAGAGTTGTCATTTTCTATTTTATCCATTAATTTTGGTGAAATTAGGAAATAAGTAACTCCATGAATAATGCCCCTTGATAAAGAGCACAGTGGCCGCGCCCCCTACCGTTCTAGCCTTGTTCGGCCAGAGTCACGCGAGGAACCGATTCCAAACCCTCCATTGGAAATCATTGTACTTTTATTGCTTATAACGTCCAAAAACGGCCATTAATTGGCACCAAAACCTATGTGGACATCTCTACTAATGCCCACTTCAACATATCAAAAGGATTAACCTCTCCGTGTCTGATTTAATATGAGAATGAGGAAATGTGGAAGTGAGCAGAGCTACATAGATTTAGGCTGGGACGAGCGCACACTGCTTCTTTGCTTAAAAAAAAATTAAAATAAATACACTGCTTCTTTGCTGATCACGGTTAGAACGGGCGAGGCATTAAACACCAGTCAAGATATTTACAGAGACTGAAGTGGGAATGAGTAGACGTGCACGTTTATTTGCATGAGGAATGGACAAATTTTTTCGACTTAGAACGCGCCGTCCAATTTGGAAGGTAACAGCCGAAATGGCACATTCCAATGCGGCCTCACTCGTCTGTGCAGTCAGCCTCGCCGAAACTTTTTGTTCGCTGTTTGATGAGGGCTTTCGTCACTCTCACGCCGCTTCACTCAGGCAGGTCGCGGCTGCAAGCAAGCAAGCAGGGACACCACGCGCGACTACTTGCGAGGCGACATGAAGACACAGGCTCATCTTCACCTCCACATGTTGGGCGGACAGTAAGGAGCTAATGTTGTTGTACTAACATCTTTTGTTTTAGCGACCTGAAGCTAGTTGTTGCTATTAGCCGTTACGTTATCCTACCTTTAGCTGGGGAGTTAGGCAGGGGGCTCCAATCTGCCTGCTGCTGCTGCAAGCCGCCGTCTCTCTCCCTCCTGAGACACGAGTTTAGCATCGCTAAATGTCCGAAATATAACCAGTTGGGGTTCGTGTGCGGATTTGTGCTCTTGTCCGCTTCAGCTTGTGAAAGTGGAGGAGCAATCGCCACGGTATTTTTGATTTTGTAGAGGTGATCATGATGAGATCACGTTTTATGTCAATAAATCCAAACTATTGTGCAGAACACTTTTATACTTTCACAGGTTGAAGAGGACAAGAGTAGTAATGTGTATTTGCATTTTGGTGGCGATCGGTCACCGTTTTAGACAACAGAACTGACAAGGCGAGCGATATTACCAAGCATGCCTTCCTCGCGTGACGTAGACCGCTGAGACAAAACATAACATAAGCCACGCCCCTTTTTGGGGCAGGGAAATTTGTCATAAACCTAATCACAAAAAAAGACCTTAAATCACTACAGAGTCTTTTGAGGTGGTCATTTTAGTACTAATGTCATTTTTACACGCAAACCTATTATATAAGTGCCAATGTTAAGCCTACTCAAGTGTGAAAGAAGAGAGTGCATATATACCATCTGAAACGGAATCATCAACATGAGAGAAGGTAGACAGTCAAGTCTGTAAACCAAACAGTCTGACAGACTGCTGACAGCAAGTCATTTTGCCAACCAGCTAGTGACTAGCCTTTCACATTTCTCCCTGGTCTTACTTAAACATAAATCAATGATTAGTGCAAAACTGTCACTCAATAATACAATGGACTGTCAAGCTTAAGTACGGATGCTTAGTCCATCTGGACCAGAGGTCCGTTGTAGAGGAGAAAAAAAGGGACGCCTTTCAGACGTTGAGTTACTTGCTCGCGGGTTGTATTGTACATGCGGGTTACACACTACACTACAGCTCTATATTTGCCTGATTTATTAACTAAACGCTCACTTGCCTGAGCAAATAGCAGAATCGCCGGTAGCCATGGATGGTGTAGTTTTTCCGGTACGCACGCTCGTGGGAGGAAGTGGAAATGCAGAGGAAACTACGGTGGCTTAGATACACCAAAAATAAATAAAAAATCGAACGTGCCAATTTGAACGTTTTTAACATCGTTTGATCCAGAAAATTAGTTTTCGGTTCAAAATCGAACAGCCCTACACTGAGCCATGCCACCCTGCCAAGAAACAGGCTGTCTTCTTTTGTAGATGACGATTGGTGTGTGCCTCAGGGTTCAAGTCTGGGTCTGATTCTATTTAGTCATTTCATCTTCCAGACTGCTTATCAGGGTCGCAGGGAGGTGTTTGAGCCTATCTCAGCTGACTACAGGCGAAAAGTGGACTACTACACCCTGAACTGGTCGCCAGCCGGGCACACACACAGACAGACCCCGTCACTAAGTGGGAACCGATCCCACACTGCCCGCACACCACTCAGGCAAATGTACCTCTACGCCATCAGCAACCCTGATTCTAAGTGTGTACATCAATGACTTGCCGTCAGTATGCTCTGGATGTGAGATACAAATGTACGCTGATGATACTGTAATTTATGTACATGGGAAGGATAAGGCCGAAGTGGCTATCAAACTTTCAATAAATATGGATCTTACGCCTAAATGGCTCGAAAAAAAAATGCTCACAAAACAGAGTGTATGTGTTTTACAAAGAGACTCCCCAGATCCTAATGTGTTGCAGGGCAAAAGATGCGGTAACAGAATATAAATATATGGGAATAATTTTAGATTCCCAGTTCATATTTAAAAAGCATGTAAAAAAAAAAGTTAACCAAACAGTTAAATACAATTTGGCAAATTTGAAGTATATCAGACAGTATTTAAACACTGAAGCTGCTAAATTATTTTGTTCATGCAATGATCATGCCGCATCTCTCAAACTGTGTGAGCAGCTGGTCGCAAGACAACAATGCACTCAGTTTATAAGCAGGCTCTAAAAGTCCTCGACATGAAACCTTTTCGGCATCACCATTCCAGCATGCTGGACAAATACAAGCTGCTAAATTGGGAAAATTTTGTCAACTTCCAAGATGATATTCTTGAGTTTCAAATTTTGCATGGCATGGCCCCACCTAGCTCAGCTCTCCAACTTCTCAAACCTGAGCAGGAGACAGACTAGATCTGCCTCCTCCAATAATTTGTTTGTCCCTTTGAGGAAAAGGTCCTTCCGCCAATCGGCCTTTTCAGTAAAAGCAGCTCATTTTTGGAACACCATTCCTCCCCATATACATAATGTAGACACTCTTGTATGTTTTAAAAATACGTTAAAAACATGGTTATTTGAGAAATAAATTTGCACACATAATGACCAGTGATTTAACCTTTTACTTGGACTGTTTTGTGCTTCCTGCCTGCAGCTATTGTAACGTTGCTTGTTTTCTGGTGGTATTGAAGCAGCATCTGGCACAAAAATTGAAACAGCACCTGGCTAAAGTGTGAGGGAGGAAACTGTCATGGCAGGAACTTCATAAAATTTATGTTGTGTGAGTGCGAGTGAGACAAAGAAAACACTGCGTACAGAATTCCAAGAGGGTGAACAACGTGAGATGATCATCAATCACAAATCTGCATTTAGGCAGGTCAGACTCTTTTACAACTGAATGTGTGGCTCCTGAGTCCACAGGGAATGGGACGTCTTGTTTCAACTCAATGTGTTTGTGATGTGTCACCTACAAATTCTGGGTCAAATCAACTACAATGCTAGGTTATTTCAACTACATGTGTTTGTTCTTTATTATCCCCAAAAAGTTGCGTTGACCAGTGGATGCTGATATCCAACCAGTGCCTCAACTGCAGGCCAGATGATTTCTCTGTCGATGCACACAGTCTTGACAGTGTTCTCTCTCCAAATTGTTGTGGTCTAACTAAAATGGATTAACCTTTTCTACCATATTAACGTATTACGTTCTGTGATTTAAAATTCATTACCTCTGTAATAGTACATCTGGCTAATTGCCTTGTTAAAAGTCAAGATGAAATTTTGCACTCTATACAGCCGTAGGGTTACAGAATGTGTTTATTATAAAGTATTTCTTTTGCACTTTAGAAAAATATGTTTCCTGGTTGTTCAACTGTTGTTACAACTTACAATGAAAGGAAAGTAACAAAATATACAGTATATCCAGAAGCAGAAGGTATATTGGATATATGCATATTGTTGCATACTGTTTATCAGATACAGCAATGCACCCTGAAAAGATACTAAGTTGCAGTTTACCACATTTTCTAATCAAACTGAAATATCGGGGTACTCCTCTGCAAAACATTGTTCTGCTGACAGTTTGTCCTCCTCAGTTGATAAGGGGTCAGGTCCAACACAAGATACTCGAGTAAGTGAAGGCCCAACATCCTGGAACTTGGTACATGTCTGTATCTTGCCTGATGATGGATTTTTGTGTGAAATTGGCTAAGGACTTCCATCGGTCACATTTGCTGTTAAAGTAGTACTCTCAACTTTCAAAATGGAATTCTCTTCCCTTTTCCTGTTAACCGCCGCTCTTTTCTACTCCTCCCGCTGTTCTACTTTCTCAGTGTGCTCTAACTGTGTTTCTTGCTGCATGCTTTCTGCCGTACTAGAAGCCCTCTCAGTATCTTGACACCTCCCCTTTGTTTTTGTTTTTTGAGAACAGTAAACTTTTTAACTGTTGAAATGTTTTTTAGGTCTGGAGTCCATAAGCCCAATTAGCTATGTTCAAAACAACTAGTTACTCAAAGCGTGTTCGTTTCATTTTTCAGAAAGGTATCCAATGTAAATAAAGGCTCACACCAGTCGATTGAATTTTCTCGTCAGTTTCAGGTTCAAGTTCAGGAATCATATGATGATCAGATCTGGGCAGCTTTTCCATCCCCGCGAATGCTCTCACCCAAGATGGGTGAGCGCAGAAAAGGGGCCTGGTTCAACATGCAGCCCTAACATTTATAATGTCTTCATGTCACGAGGCGTGTTGGGGGAGAGGACCCAGGCGCAGAAATGGAGAAAGGCAAGTGTAGTGGGCAAACGTTTATTAATGAGCTCTTGGGGGTGAGGGCTTGTGAAGGGGCTGGCAACCGCGATGCAGGCAGACTGGGAGGCAGGCGAGCAGAGAGGGTCGAAACACGGAGTAGGGTGACCTAGAGGAAACGAAGACGAAGACTTGTAAGTACAGCAATTTCTTGAACACGACAAGAAGGGGGCTAGGAGGTACAAACTTGACTTGGACTGAAGACGAAGTGGTCTGCATCCCAGAACCGCTAAAGTAGGCGCTGCCTTAATTGGGAGGAATGGATCACAGCTGCTGCCAATCCCCATGTACCTGCTCCCGGATGCACACGCACACACATACACACACACCTCAGGGCGCTGAGGCAGCGGCCCTGACAGTACGCCCCCTCCCATGGGCGCCACCAGGCGATCAGGCTGAGCGTGGCGAAAGTCACAAATCAATGACTTGGACAGGACCTGCCAGGCGGGGATCCAGCAGCGCTCCTCCGGCCCATAGCTTTTCCAGTCAACGAGGTACTGGACGCCACGGCGACGCACATCCAGGAGCCTGCGCACCGTAAAGGCAGGGTGGCCATCGATCACCAGCGGAGGAGGAGGGGGAGGCAAAGGGGGGGACAGCGAGGACAATGAAACGGGCTTGACCTGGGATACATGAAAGGTGGGGTGGACATGCAGAGTGGCCGGGAGCTTGAGACGCACCACAGATGGGTTCACTACTGCTGCGACCTCAAAAGGTCCAATGAAGCGGGGGGAACTTCGACTTCGACTTGGCCTTGAGCGGCAGGTTCTTGGAGCTGAGCCATACCCTCTGCCCAACAGTTTGAAGGGGCAGAGATGCGGCGGCAGGTTGGCCTGTTTCTGAGAACCGGCAGAGGAGCGGAGCAAAGCGGAATGGGCCTGCCTCCAGACCTTGTGGCACTTGCGGACATGGAACAGCTAGATCGCGCTCCTGCGAAGGGAACAGAGGTGGTTGGTAGCCCAAGGAGCACTGAAATGGAGACATGCCTAACGAAGAGCTCTGTAGAGAGTTATGGGCGTACTCAACCCATACAAGTTGGAAGCTCCATGAGGATGGGTGTGATTGAGACATGCAGCGGAGGGCAGCCTCTAGCTGCTGGTTGGTGTGCTCACATTGTCCATTGGTCTGAGGATGGAAACCTGACGACAGACTGACACCGATCCCAAGGGCTGCACAAAAACACTTCCATACCCGCGAGGTAAACTGAAGGTCACGGTCAGAGACTATGTCAGCGTGAATGCCGTGCAGGCGGAAAACATGTTGGACAAGGAGGTCAGCAGTCTCTTTGGTAGAAGGGAGCTTAGGGAGCTCTAGGAAGTGTGCTGCCTTAGAGAATCTATCCACTATGGTTAGAATGACAGCGTTACCTTTAGAGGGTGATAGTCCAGTGACGAAGTCCAGAGCAATGTGTGACCATGCCTCTTGGGGATGGGAAGCGGCCCAAGTAAGCCAGAACTGGGTTTGGACGAAGACTTGTTCTGAGCGCAGACTGTGCAAGCTGATACGAACGCCTGTGCGTCCTCCTCCATAGTGGGCCACCAGAAGCGCTGCCGCAGGAAGGCTAGCGTGCGGCATTACCCTTGATGGCAGGTAAGTCTTGAGGAGTTCCCCCACTGCAGCACCTGAGAACGGACGGAGTACAGGACAAACAAGGAGTTCGCGGGGCAACCCCCAGGAACAGGGTGGTTCCCCAGGGCATCCTTGACCACCTTCTCCACTTCGAGGGTGATAGAAGCTACCAGGCAGGTGGGTGGCAAACTGGTTCGGGACCGGTACAGGGCTTGTCAACCGCAAACAGGCGAGACAAGGCATCGGGCTTGTTGTTCTTCGACCCTGGACAATAGGTAAGAGTAAATGTAAAGCGGTCAAAGAACAATGCCCACCTGGATTGGCGGAAACTCAGTCGTATGGCGGAGCGGATGGTCTTGAGGTTCTTATGATCAGTCCAAACAATAAATGGGTGTTCTGCTCCTTCCAGGAAGTGCCTCCATTCCTCCAGTGCCATCTTAACGGCTAGGAGTTCCCTATCGCCGACACTGTAATTCCTCTCCGCCTGGGAAAGCCTGTGTGAATAGAAGGCACAAGGGTGGACCTTACCATCCCCAGAGGACCGCTGGGACAGCACAGCTCCAACCCCCACCTCAGATGCATCCACCTCGACAATGAATCGCCTACCAGGGTCAGGGTGGGCCAAGACAGGTGCGGATGAAAACAATTTCTTAAGTCTCTCGAAAGCAAGGCTGGCCTCCACAGACCAGCGGAACGGTATGGCGGTAGAAGTGAGGTTGGTGGGGGGTGGGGGGGGGGGTGGGGGGGGGCGCTACATGACTGTATATTACGAATAAAGCGCCGGCAGAGGTTGGCAAAGCCAAGGAACCGTTGCAACACTTTGCGCGTCGAGGGACTGGGCCATTCTGCAACTACCTTCACCTTGGCCGGGTCCATTTGGAGCCGTCCTTCGGCAATGACATAGCCCAGGAAGTGTGTTCACAACACATGGAATTCGCACTTTTCCATTTTAACATAGAGCTTGTTCTCAAGCAGGCGTTGGAGGACCTGGCGTACACTGTATTTCATGTTCTGAGCGGGAACTCAAGTAAACCAAAATGTCATCCAAATAAACAAAAACAAATCTTCCAATCATGTCACGCAAGACATCGTTGACCAGGGCCTGGAAGACAGCAGGGGCATCAGTCAAGCCGAAAGGCATGACGAAGTACTCATAGTGGCCCATTGGTGTGTTGAAGGCCGTCTTTCATTCATCACCCTCCTGAATGCGGACTAGATGAGCTTAACACAGGCCGCAAAAGATATTTACTCTACATCCATCATACTCATGTAAAAAAGTGCAACTTGTCAAACATTCGATTAAAAGTACGTTCTAAACATTACTAACCTGAAAAACACAGGTAAATGTGGAGAAGGAGTGAAGACACGAACCGCTTTCTTTCCATCCCAAATTTCCTCTGAAGGGAGGGGGGAGTCACTTAACTAGGAACCTGGGTGCAACACTTGACAACAATGGTTCCGTTCTTTGTTTCCTATCCACAGTTATCAAAATGAATTTGAAAAAATATGGTTTCATTTAGATTTACGTGTAAAATAAATTCTGAGTACAAAATATGCTCTTATTAACAAAACAATTGTGACCACATATTTTTGAGTGTCACAATATAGCGAATTTTGCACGGGCACGACGCGAAAACCACCCGTGGGCCGATGGACCTGTAATAATGATATACAGGTAATAATGTGTTCATTATTTCACACACAAGTCGTTCCGGAGCATAAGTCGCACCCCGGCCAAACTATGAATAAAACCGCGACTTATAGTCCGGAAAATACGGTCAAACGACATCCATCTGTAAGTGACCTACAGTTTATTACATTTCATTGTCCATCCAAAAGTTGACATGCATCAGGGCAGCTGTCTACGTTTTCACATTTCATTAGCTCTTTTCCTTGCTTTTTAATGTCCAAGACATAGTCTAGTTGAAAACACATACACACACACCCACGCACACAAAATCTATTTTTAAACAAATATACAATGTAACACTGTCTTACCAGGTACTTTTGGCTTCAATCTACAGTACTATTCAATAATACGTACCAGCTGCTCTTGGGCAGAATGTAATTCTAGTGTCCATGAAGTGTCCACAGATGCATTTTAGCTAGAATTACACAAATTGGCATTACCTTGAAACGTAATTGCATTTTTTTGTGTGCTGGAGAACTTTACAGAGACAAGTAGGTTTAAATTAGGGGCAAAGCGGGCAGTATATTTGCAGCATCGAGTGCAGTGCTGCATTGCAAACTTCACATTCCCCTGAATGATCGAGTGATGCATTGCAAACTTCACATTCCCCTGAATGATCGAGTGATGTATCTGCAAACATTGAATGTAAAGATGTAGTGAAAATAAAAATATATAACGTGGCCATTGCATTTTACTATTTGGTAAAACGACACGTAACTACACGTTTGAGATTCTGATGATGAAATAAATAATAAATAAATGATTGTAGGGCGGCACGGTGGTCGACTGGTTAGCACGTCCGCCTCACAGTTCAGAGGTCGTGGGTTCGATCCCGGCTACGGCCTCCCTGTGTGGAGTTTGCATGTTCTCCCCGTGCCTGCGTGGGTTTCCTCCGGGTACTCCGGTTTCCTCCCACATTCCAAAAACATGCATGGTAAGTTGATTAGACTGTCTAAATTGCCCTTAGGTGTGATTGTGAGTGCGAATGGTTGTGTCTGTGTGCCCTGCGATTGGCTGGCAACCAATTCAGGGTGTCCCCCGCCTACTGCCCGAAGACAGCTGGGATAGGCTCCAGCACGCCCGCGACCCTTGTGAGGATAAGCGGTATGGATAATGAATGAATGAATGAATAAATGATTGTAGTGATTATTACATAAAGAACAACATTACAATAATCAAGCAATAAAGTTATCCACGTCCACTGGCCAACAACACGGCATTCTTACTGAAATATGATGAACTTTACACGGGTAACGATAGCCAAAGTTATTTTTGATGAAGTTGCAACCATAAACAGTCAGCTTTATAATTTGTGTTGGAATGTTTTGTAGGTCTGGAGTCCATAAGCCCAATTAGCAATTTACAAAACAACTACTTAATGCGTGTTTGTTTTATCTTTCAAGAAGGTATCCAATTGAAATAAAGGCACACACAAGTCGAATGAATTTTCTCGTCAGTTTTCTTTACCATCTCCGAAGTTCAGCAATCATGCAATGACCAGATCTGGGCAGCTTTTCCATCTTGGCGAATGCTCTCAACCGAGACGGGGATATTCGACAAAAATAAGCCGAACTCCAAAAGGGGGCGGGGCAATTTGTCGTAAATCTAATCACAAAAAAAAACCTTAAAATAATCCCCACAAAGTCTTTTGGGGGGGCATTTATAACTGATGTCATATTTACATGCAAACCTATTATATAAGTGTCAATATTAAACTCATCCAAGTGTCGCTTTAACCTTTTGCAAAAAGTATCGAAATACATATTGGTATCGGTATCGAAACAGAAATTTGATATCGTGACAACCCTAGAACAAAGAGTGATCGCATTTCAGAACAGAATGTTTTACCTGTGACAAAGTGTTCCAAGCAAATTCAAACATAGTCGGTAGGGCTGCTCAATTAAGCGATTTTGAACCGAAACCAAATTTTCTGGATAAAACGATGTTGAAAACGTTCAAATCGTAACGTTAGAATTTTTTATTTTTGGTGCAACTAAGCCACCGTAGTTTCCTCTGCATTTCCGCTTCCTCCCACGAGCGCGAATACCGGAAAACAACACCATCCATGGCTACCGGCGATTCTGCTATTTGCTCAGGCAAGTGAGCGTTTAGTTAATAAATCAGGCAAATATAGAGCTGTGTGTGCCGCGCATATACAATACAACCCACAAGCAAGTAACTCAAGGTCTGAAAGGCGTCCCTTTTTTTCTCCTCTGCAACGGACCTCTGGTCCAGCCGGACTATGCATCCGTACTTAAGTTTGACAGTGCATTGTATTATTGAGTGACAGTTTTGCACTAATCATTGATTTATGTTTAAATTAGACCAGGGAGAAAGGTGAAAGGCTAGTCACTAGCTGGTTGGCAAAATGACTTGACTGTCTACCTTCTCTCATGTTGATGATTCCGTTTCAGATGGTATATGCACTTTCAGCTTTCATTATTGGTTTAGTTAAGAACAGATCTGAAATAAGTAAGTGTAAGTAAAATGCTGTAAATCCCAATGGATTGTTCTGTGTGTATTAAGTTAAATTGACTGGCATTTTGAGTTCAAAGAAAATTAAGTTTAAATAAAAGACATTCAAAATAATTAATTTTTCATAAATCTTTCATTTTACAAAGAAATCATAAAATCGGGTTTGAGAGAAAATAATCGGGATTTTCTTGTTAGGCAAAATCGAAAGTGACATGTTGCCGGCTTCATTAATCGCCATCTTGCATATTATCAACATAAAATTTCCATGACTTCTCCAAAAGTTTCGAGAACATTTTATTTTTCAATTACATTTAAAGGATTTGGAGAATTAATTTTCAGGTTACGCATTTTTTTTTACAGGATTTTAATGTCCATATGAACCCTGATTTTGTCCAGTAAGAGACTATCACTCACACACACACACACGCGCACACAAAAAAAGGTGATAAAAAGCCCTTGGCCTACAAGGAATAATTCATGCTTGGTGGATGGGGGGTCATGGTGGTGGAGGAATTATAAAAAATATTTATCAATTCTAAAATAAAGGAAGCAGATCTAATGATAGGTTCACACCACAGGCGAATGCGACCCAGATTGGGATTTTTTTGCCCATATGCAACCAGTATCTGATTTTTTTATGTCAGTCTGAACAGCTCAATTCCGATTTTTTCAAATGCGACCTGGGTGGCTTTCATATGTGGTCCTAGATCGGATACGTATCCGATCTTCCCCAATGCCTTCGCGGTCTGAACGGCGAGGTCGCATATATCCGACATTGACGTCATCCGGAGCCCAAATGTGCTCCGCGCAGGCAGAGTGAAACTGCTGGCAGCAGGGGATCGAATCTGCAAAGTTGTTTTGAGTAAAAATATTGACTTTATATTTTACTTTAATTTAATCCACTTTGAAACATGAAGCATAAAGTGGACATTTATGGCGATTGTAGTAATTCAGCCATGGCTCAGATAGATTCATTTTTTACGCACGGGTAAGACATGACGTCATCGTTAGTGATGTCTCCATGAAATGAGATAATAAAGCCTCGCTTCATAATTTCCCCAAAATACTGTATTTATTTCTACCTGCTACCTAATCGCTTGATTGTTTAAATGCCCCGGCACGCTGGGCCACATTTAATTCCGCAAACACAACGTTGCGTGTGACGTCGTCTCTTCTCCTGCGCATGCAGGCCACTTTGACAACGCATGTGTTCATACAGCAGACAAGACCGAGGTCGCATTTTTAATGTAATATGAACGCTTACACAAAAAAATCGGATTTGTTCAAAAAAAAAGAATTGAGATCTGCGGTGTGAACCTAGCCTAAGATAAATATATACATAAATCAAGAAACAATGATAAGAACAAGCAAACAAATACCTGAACATTGAATAGCTTAATTAAACAAGGACCTCAGATGTCAACATACTCTATTCAACCTTTTTCATTGACAAAGAAGACTCACTGGTCATTTGCATTTCATTCAGAATCATATTTACAATTTCCCACTTTCCCCATCAAAAGTCAAAGTTTCTTCACAGTCGATTTCGTCAATCATTAACTAAGTTCATCTGGCGATCACTAAAACATTGGACAAGGCATGTGCATTACTTCAGGTGTTTTAGCGCCTGTGCTGATTCTCAACACTTGTCCACAAAGACCACAAGACGACAAAATAAAAGATCCCATATTAAACAAAATGCAGCTTTTTCAAACACTTATTATTAAGATATTAAACATTTAAATGTTAATTGGATGCTTTTTGATGACTGCATTTCTCACTAGCACACTTGTGCCTCTTGACCTGAAACTTATGAGAGAATTTTTGGCCACACAGTGGACAGGAAAAAGGTTTCTCACCAGTGTGGCTTCTTGTGTGTATTTTTAAGTTTCCCCTCTGAGAAAAACTTTGGCCACAAGCTGAGCAGGAAAAAGGTTTCTCACCAGTGTGGCTTCTTGTGTGTATTTTTAAGTTTCCCTTCTGAGAGAAACTTTGGCCACAAACTGAGCAGGAAAAAGGTTTCTCACCAGTGTGGCTTCTTGTGTGTATTTTTAAGTGTCCCTTTTCATAGAATCTTTGGCCACAATCTGAACAGGAAAAAGGTTTCTCACCAGTGTGTGTTCTTGTGTGTGTTTTTAAGCTTCCCTTCAGAGAGAATCTTTGGCCACAAACTGAGCAGGAAAAGGGTTTCTCACCAGTGTGGCCTCTTGTGTGTGTTTTTAAGTGTGTCTTTTCAGAGAATCCCTGGTCACAAACTGAGCAGGAAAAAGGTTTCTCACCAGTGTGGCTTTTTGCGTGTGTTGTTAAAGTTCCCTTCTGAGAGAAGCTTTGGCCACAAACTGAGCAGGAAAAAGGTTTCTCACCAGTGTGTGTTCTTGCGTGTGTTTTTAAAGTTCCCTTCTGAGCGAATCTTTGGCCACAATCTGAACAGGAAAAAGGTTTCTCACCAGTGTGTTTTCTTGTGTGTATTTTTAGGTGTCCCTTCTGAGAGAATCTTTGGCCACAAACTGAGCAGGAAAAAGGTTTCTCACCAGTGTGGCTTCTTGTGTGTATTTTTAGGTGTTCCTTCCGAGAGAATGTTTGGACACAATCCGTGCAGGCGAAAGGTTTCTCTTCAGTGTGTATTCTTATGTGTTGCTTCAAATTCTTCTTCCAAGAAAATGTGCTCCCACAGTGAGAACATTTCCAGCTTTTGTTGTCATCATCTCTAAACTCGTCATCATCGTCACCATCGTCATCATCATCATCAGCATGTGAAGACATGTCGTCACTCTCTGTTAGTGGGGCAAAGAGGCCATCTGCTTGCAATCCTCCACAGTGGTCACCATCACCTTCTGTTGTCATGTGTTGACATGAGCTGCTGCTTGGAGGCTCCGCCCCTCTGCTCACCTCACATTTATTTTGACCGTCATCTTCATTCTTCAAAGGGACACCGGTCGATGGCAGCTTAAACATTTCCTCCTCCTCCTCTTTTATGTAGTGGGGGTCTTCTTTCTCCTTTTTCATGTCAGGACGCTCCGGTTCCTCCTCTTTTTTGATGCAAAGAGACATCTGCTCTTCTTCCTCTTCCTCTTTGATATGAGGGTGCTCTGGCCTCTTCCGCTCGGGACGAACATCTTCACTGATGTCTGCGAGACACAAGAAGTCAAATGCACATGTGATTATGGTTTATCTGTAGAATTGAACGTGATTAGGACAGCCAGATGAGTTACGATGACAACATTCTGTTTGGTATTTGCAAACTGACTGACTGATGCATTTTTTTGTTGGGGAGCCCATCTTTGGTTATTTGTGACAAGACTTGCACCTTATTTAGTGGTGGCCCTATCAAAAGCGGTACTGGCTACTAGGGTTGTTCCGATATCACTTTTTGGCCCCCGATACCGATTCCGCTACCTGGCTATTGCATTGCCATATGAAAAATCAAAATATAAGCACTATTTTTCTTGTAATTCTAAAGAATTGCATACTCAGTTGAATGTAAAATTATTTATATTTAAATCATCACTTGTGAAGTATCTGTTGAAACAGGGCTGCTCGATTATGCAAAAAATATTAATCACGATTATTTTGGTAATAATTGAAATCACGATTATTCAAACGATTATTTTTTGCTACAAAACAAGAACAGGTTTGAACATGGAAAAAATATTAAGACAAAATTCTTTGAAACACTATAATAATTTAAGTTCGTTTTGGACCTAACAATATCTATTAAATTATTTTTTTAAATTTTAAAAGAGCAAATTTATAAATTAAAGTATGGCTTCTTTGTATAAACAAACAGAGCATTGGAGTTAACTTGCTATGCACTTATAAATTGCCAAAGTAGTTAACTGCTTGGAGTAAAATGCCAATTTTGACAGAATAACAGATATGCTATTCATCCATACATTTAGACCTTTGTCTGGAGCCTTTTTTGTTTTGTTTTTAAAGTAATATTTAAATAATTTGTTTCTGAAAATTTAATATGCTGATATGGTCAAACTAATTTAAATGTTGACTATTACATACTAGTAATCTTTACAATACTTCTAAGTTACAGTAGGCCATATATAAATTGCATTACAATATAATAAGATAAGATAAGAAGGCCTTTATTGATCCACACAGTGGGGAAATTTTCAGTGTTACAGCAGCAAAGATATAGGTTACACAGGCCATTAATGTATAACATTAATGGCAAACATTCAGGATCAAACCTATGTAAATATACGCAGTAACATGTGTATATACACATGTATGTACACACCAACATACATCTACATAAAAAGTATGAGGAACACTCATTTTAATCTGTACATAGTACAGAGGAAAAATACTCTAAGTAAGTGACAGTGCTGCAGTATGTAATGTAATGCAATGTAAGGAACAGCATTGGATAAAAATAAAACTAGATTAACAGTAGTGGGGAATGTTGAGTATTGCACGGTATTACAGTAGTGGGGAATGTTGGGTATTGCACGATAGAAGCTCAGGTGCAGGACTGCACAATTGCACTAATGTCCGCCAGTTTGTAGAAACTACACAATGTTCTTGTTAAAGAATCTGACAGCAGCAGGCAAGAAAGAGCGGCAGAATCTCTCCTTTGCACAGCGAGGGTGTAACAGTCTGTCACTGAAGGAGCTGTGGAGTGCTGTTAGGGTGCCCTGGAGGGGGTGGTCCGGGTTGTCCAGCATTGATGACAGCTTGGCCAACATCCTCCTGTCCCCCACCGAGTCCACAGAGTCCAGGGAGCAGCCCAGGACAGACCTGGCCCTCCTGACCAGTTTTTCCAGCCGCTTCTTGTCCCGGGCCGAGACGCCGCCTGCCCAGGTGACCACTCCCTGGAAAATGACCGATGCAACCACCGAGTCATAAAAGTTCCTGAGGAGTGTCTCCTGAACCCCAAAAGACCTCAGTCTCTTGAGTAAGAAGAGTCTGCTCTGACTCTTCCTATAGAGGGCGTCTGTGTTGTCGCTCCAGTCCAGTTTATTGTTCAGATGAACACCCAGGTACTTGTAAGTTGAGACTCTCTCAACATCTGTTCCCCGGATATTCACTGGTGCAGGTGAAGAGTGATGGCGCCTACCGAAATCCACCACCATTTCTTTGACCAATAATATGTTTGCAAATTGCATTTGAAGCAATTTGAAACAAAAAATAAACACAAACATTTCGACTTCATATTATAGACTACACAAGAAATGTAACTCAAGTCACAATAATAATGTTTAGCATGGTTTCTATTTTTATATATATATATATTTGCATAAGATATGTTATTTAAAACAAATCCCTCGTGCCGATTGCGAAGTGGAGTCTGTGCCCTAAACATTTGGAAGGCTTGTCCGGGCAATAGATTCTGTTATCTTTTTGTGTCTCTCTGATGTTGATGGGTGGGGGTTGCTGCGTACAGTGTTTCAACGTTGCGCACCACGCCAAATCTGACTCTGTGTTTTCTTGCTTTGGTGTATCCACGGCGAACCCAAAATGTAAGCAAATAAGCGATTTAGACTTGCCCTGTGTCAGGGTTCCGGGAGGACCCGGAACCAAAGCAGACTCTAAAAGCATGGACTCAGATGGTGTTTTGAGCAAAAAGGGTTTATTAGACAAAAATACGCAAGACCGACAAAGTGCAACTAAAGGTATGACAAAACCAGGAAAACGAGAACAACCAAAAACGCTTGCAAAAGGCAAGGAAAGAATTAACGAAAATTACTTGTCGTAAAAGGACAAGTCCACACCAATTCCAAAAAGTACAACCGAGGGTAGCTTTAATAACACAAGATACAATACTTACTATGGCGAAAAACTTGAGGCAACAAAAGGAAAAGAAAATTCTATATTTGGTGCTATGGTCACGAGCAAGCAGAGGAATAATCCGACAAGGAGTTATCCGCTTGGCAGTCCTTAAATAGTCCATTGATTAAAATTACAAACAGGTGCTGCAGAGGATCCACCTACTGCCCCTACTGGAGCAACCGGGAACAACAAAAACAAAACATGAACACAACAAGAACAGACCATGACACCTTGCTTGTTTACAAGTCGTTCCTGTGGCGGTTACTGTGCCATTTTTTAGGTCTGTTACTCTGTTAAAACGTTGAGTAGGAGCGTGTGCAGTGTGACTTCCCTGGTGCAGAGTACGGGTTGGATGGCTGGCTAGCTCGCGGGCTTGCTTGCTAGCTAGCTAGCTTGGAGAGGGCGGCGCGGCGGAGTAACTCCTGAGCGCATGCCTCAAAACAACTCAAAATTAGTATTAATAATCGTTTTTTACGATTATGCCAATTTTGTAATCGTGCAGTGTAATAATCGAAAATGTAATTGAATCTCAATTAATTGCACAGCCCTATGTTGTAACATATACACACACAGAAAATGTGTGTTGAATAAACAGCCTATTTCTATAGCTCTTCGTGCTGGTGAGATTGCAACATGGGCTGGATATTAACATGCATGTGCATTTGGATAAGGCTCTTCTGTTTCCCTCCGGTGTGCGGCTCTCAAATATGCGCATAGGCTGGAACCAGCGCACACTGCTTCATTGCTCAAAAAATAAAAAATAAAAAACCCTACTTCTTTGCTGATCACGGTTAGGACGGGCGAGGCATTAAACACCAGTCAGGATATTTACAGAGACTGAAGTGGAAATGAGACGTGCACATTTATTTGGATGAGGAGTGCCCCAGATTTTCGGCTTACAACGCGCCGTCCAATTTGGAAGGTAACAGCCAAAATGGCATGTTCCAATGCGGCCACACTCTCGGCTGTGCAGTCAGCCTCGCTTTTAGTGGCAACCAAGCAACTTTTCGTTGTTTGATGAGGGCTTTTGCCACTCTCAAGCCGCTTCACTCGTGCAGAAGGGGTTGCAAGCAAAAAGCAGAGACTCGCGCGCGACTGCTTGTGAGGCGACATAAAGACAGGCTCATCTTCAGACAGTAAGGAGCTAATGTTGCTGTGCTAACGGCCTAAAGCTAGTTGTTGCTAAACTTCCGCTGTTCCAATCCTACCTTTAACCGGGGAGGGAAGGGGGGGCTCCAATCTGCCTGCTGCTGCTGCAAGTCGCGTCTCTCTCCCTCCTGAGACACGAGTTTAGCGTCGCTAAATGTCCAAAATATAACCAGTCGGGGTTGGTGTGCGCATTCATGCTCTTGTCCGCTTCAGCTTGTGAAAGTAGAGGAGCAATCGCCACGGTATTTTTGATTTTGTGGAGGTGATCATGATGAGATCACGTTTTATATCAATAAATCCAAACTATTGTGCAGAACACTTTTATACTTTCACAGTTTGAAGTGGACAAGAGTAGTAATGTGCATTTGCATTTTGGTGGCGATCGGTCACCGTTTTAGACAACAGAACTGACAAATATTATTAAGATAATGCTTATCATGTTACTTATCAATTACCTTATAATGCAGTGCAGCTTATGTGTGAACCGAGTTCCAATATCTGTGACTGTTATGTGTCTTTGTTGAGCGCTGCGTTTGACTGACTGGGAGCATTTGCTGCCAACACGCTGCTTAAATAGAGAAAAGGCGGACGTGAGTGAGGACACCATGTGGACGTTGAAGGGAGAAGGATGGGCGTGACAGAGGACGCTAATGGCACACCCCAGTAGTGCCGGTACAGTATATGTAGATTTGGGCGATCTGGCAAAAATATCATATCCCGATTTTTTTTAAAATAAAATCACGATCACGATTTTATCACGATTATTTTTTACATCGTTTTTTTTAAGACTAATTTGCACATTTCTGACCATTCTCCTCATGTTAAACATTTAAAACATATTTAAAATGTATATAAAACGTATTTAAAAAATGACATTTTAAGCCAGCTAAGGTTTCTGTACAGGTTTTAATTTGAAGAGTGACAATTTTTTATCAAAATGTGCGGTGAATGCAAACATAACGTAAACATAAAAACACAGCTCGTAACGCGGGTCTAGTACTTTGAAGAGTCTTTCAAACCCCTCGTTTTTCACTGTTTTAATGGGAATCATGTATTCAGCAAAGTAATAACAGGGTTCTTGCACCATTTGAAAAGTCAAATTTAATGATTTTTAAGACCTTAAAAATATAATTTAAGACCAAAACATGTCGCAACAATCTCTGTTGAAGAAAAAAAAAATTCACTGTAAACAAAGAGCTTTTTTTTCAAATAAGGAGACTAATATGAAAAAAAACACCTTCCAACATTTCATGTAGAGTAGTTTCCATTGATAAGTCCTCACAACAGCCTTTCTCAAGCCAAAAGCTTGAAAAAACATCCATCCATCGATTATCCAAACCACTTAACCCCACAAGGGTCGCGGGCGTGCTGGAGCCTATCGGAGCTGACTTCGGGCAGTAGGGGGGACACACCCTGAACTGGTTGCTAGCCAATCGCAGGGCACACAGAGACATACAAAAAGTCACACTCACAATCAGACCTAGGGGCAATTTCGAGTGTCCAATCAGCCTACCATGCATGTTTTTGGAATGTGGCAGGAAATCCATGCAGGCACGGGGAGAGCATGCAAACCCCACACAGGAAGGCTGGGCCCGGATTCAAACCCACGATCTCTGCACTGTGAGGCGGACGTGCTAACCGGTCGACCACCATGCTTGAAAAAAATATGCACATATAATAAAAATATTTGAAATACAAAAATGTCAACGAGAAAGTCAACAGCTGTCTTAGTTTTGAACATCCCTATTTACAGCTCATTAGCCCTTACGTGAATGTAAACTGCTATGGCAACAAACGACAGACGACAACAATAGTTATTTGTGATAACACCTATTTATTGATTTTGCCCCACTGCTCTATCAACAAAGATAATGAAATGCGATTTAAAACAATAACGTTACTTACGCTGAAATGTCACGTCGCCAACAAGCGCCGGGATTAGCCGGACCCTGCTAGGAGCTGCTACAGACCGCTGGTGTTTTTCTCCTCTCATTTTTCCTCGCGACTCGACGGCTTTGACACCCATTGTCCCGAACGAAAAAGTGTTTTTGCAGACTTTGCACCAAGCAGTGTAGATATTTTCACCAGGGGCCAACCACCTCTTAAATAAACAATCTTCCATCTTCCTTCCATCCTTCCATTTAGCTTGGAGCTAGCGGCTGCCTCTGGCTACCATGTGTCTGATCTCCGTTTGCTTTGGCTGTCGGCGCTGAAGTCCGAACCGAACAGACTTTCCGCTATAGCTTCCCACTATCCAAACAAACAGGAGGGAGGCGGGGAGTGTCACGTACGGAGCACTGTGCGTGCTGCGAAGCGTTGGTCGGGCATACGAGTCAGCGGCTTTGCGCCGCCATAGAGCTAAATTGTATAGAACACAAATGTCAAAATCAAGGTTTTCTACGGCCCCTGGGATGATATTGCTTTATTATTAGATCCGGCCCGCAGCAAGCCGGTGTGGGTAGCAGAAGTGATCGGGTCCTTCGCGCCTGCTGATAACGTCACGCTTTAAAATATATTGTAGCGTCTTCCAAGAACACTGACGTAGTTTAACTATCACATTTTATTAGTCCAACCAGCTACTGTGGGCCGCAGCCGACGCCAATACAGTACGACAACCGTTCAGTCAAGCTCTCCTCTTCGTCCTCCGCTACTCTCGCTCGCATGCCCTCCCATCAAGCGAGCCGCACGATGCATTCATTAACCTCGGAAACAACACAACTTGGCAAGACACAAATTCGACCACAACACAGACAACCCAATTCGTTACACTATTTCTGTAACATATTTCTTTGCGTCTATGTCTGCCACCCCCTGGCTGTTGTTATAACAAACATTACCGCTACTTTTGCGAGGATCGTCCTTCGGTCGTCTACCTGCCGATTCAAGACTTCAAGTCACTTTTCGGGGCTTTCAGAATCGGATTGTGGTGAAGTTATTCGGAGTAAAACACGCCTTATTAAGAAATACTTCATGTTAGAAAGCTCACGTTGTTTTACTATTAGTAATTGATGGCATTTGATAAATTCATTGAGTTACGATGTAGTGCTGAGAGGTCCCACACTGTGAGCAGGCTTTGAACGCTCCTCGAGCGCTAAGTGTCGATAGAAGAGAGACGTGGTTTATTTTCTTTCTCCTCCTTCGACACAGCTAGCTAATAGTTTCTTCGTGCCAGCAAACTCAGTAGTTGCAGATTTCCCGTGTTTCACCACGTTTGCTGTTGTGTGTAAATGTTAAAAGGTGAGTTTAATCATTTAGGTTCGTGTCAGGTAACTGCTGTACATATAGCCTAGATATGTTCTCGTGAGTGATGTCACGTTGATGAACACTAGTTAGTTATTTCGGCTAGTATGCTTACTATTCTAGTGATGAAACGTGTGAATGTGTATTGTATGTACAGTATTGTTTGGCTGTTTAATTGCTTAATACTTGAATTGTAATGTTTAGGCATATTGTTAACTAATGGATATGCATTGGCTGATGTTGCTAGGTTATTCTTTGTCCGTGTTGTTGCAGACCTAGACGTGTCAAGTGGAATACGGGCATGTGTTCTCTGACAGGAGCATCCACATCTATACCTTGCCACTCTAAAATAGAGTCCACTGGAGACATCATACCAATCATATGATCCTCTCCGTTTTACATCACATTATGTAAACTTCATACAATCTTGCAGCCCGAGTCAACCAGAGAATTGTTTCCAGTTTGGCAGGAGAAACGCAAACATTCCACTGATCTTGTTTCACAAGACGGGCAGCGGCTTCATAAGCGGAAGTGACGTACGAGCTGCCTCGCAAAAATAGCTTTATTTCATACTTTATTTTATTTTTTATTTACTAACTCCGAACATAAAAATATAACAACCAGGGGGGTGACAAACATAGAGGCAAATAAATATATTACAGAAATACAAAAGCGTGACATAATCAGCGGAAATTAAAAAAAAATACAATCAGTCCAGCCCTCAGCTTGTCACAATTTTTTTTATTTGGCCCTCCGTCCATTTGACTTTGACACCCCTGGTATAGGATGGGCCATGTAGAGGCGATCAAACGATCTTCCGGCTTTATGTGATCGTGAACACGTTGAATCGCTTAACAATCTAATATCGTCATATCGCCCACCCCTAAGTATACGCATTCACTGTGTGTCACAACATTGAAAATGGCACCCATGAAGAGACACACCTACAAAGCACAGTTCAAACTGCAAACTATCAGCTAGAGAACGAGAGAGAGAGAAAGAGAGAGAGAGAGAGCAAAAATGTTTGCAGAAGAAATGAAAATTGAACATTTTCAAGAAGGTCCGTCTTGGTGCTTTCGTTTTATGAAACGGCGCAATCTATACATCCCGTTAAAGTGTGGGTCTTTTATTCGAACATGCATCTTATCAGCGTCAACAACCTGTTACACATTTGGCTTCCATTCTCTCAAAAGTGCATGATTGCTCCCTATTGGCGTAATCTATATTTATTAATATTTGTGTATTACGGGCTTTTATTGTCTTTATTTATTGTCTACTGTTTGTAAAGTGCTTTGCTACAGCTCTAGCTGTTATGAAATGCGCTATATAAATAAAATTGTATTGTATTGCATTGCATAACTGATAACAACAACAACATATCACATTGTTACACATCCGGCAGCAACCTCCGGCGGATTACGCATCGGGGCCAACCACATCACCAACATGGACGAGGTGCCGCTCACTTTTGACATCCCAGTGAACCACACTGTGGAGAAGAAGGAGACCAGCGCGGAAGCGATACGGGGCACGAGAAGTCAGCTTTTACTGTTGTGCTTGGTTGCCATGGTAATATACAGAAACTGCCACCTATGGTGATTTTTAAGCGGAAGACGCTGCCGAAAGAAAAGTTTCCGGCCAGAGTCATCATCAAGGCCAATCAAAAGGGCTGGATGAATGAGGAGAATATGAGAGAGTGGCTGACTGCAGGTGATTTTCCCCAAATACTGTATTTATTTCTACCTCCTACCTAATCGCTTCACTGTATAAATGCCCCAACACGCTGGACCACATTCACTTCCGCACGGAGTGACGTCGTCTCGCATGCAGGTCACTTTCGTGACGTGATGCTTGTATTCATACAGCAGGCAAGACCGAGGTCGCATTTAAAGTGTACCTAATATGAACGCTTGCACACAAAAAAAAAAATCTGAATTGAGCATTAAGACCTGCGGTGTGAACCTAGCCAAAGATACCGGATGTTTTTTTCCACCGTTGCTGTTAATCTAAACTGCATGCACGCCCATCTCACAGCTGCTGTGAAAAATCAAGTGAAGCAAAAACTCCGGGCTTGCCATTATTCCCGGAGGTTTAACAAAGGAACTCCAACCACTGGACATCGGTGTAAATAGGGCCTTGCGAGCGGGGAGCAATGGATGACAGACGGTGAACACAGCTTCACAAAGACTTGGAGGCAGCGCCGGGCAAGTTACGCCGCACTTTTTGAATGGATTATGGATACTTGGGATAAAGTGTCTGCTTGCACTATTGTGCAAGCTTTCGTTGTTGTACTTCCACAGGGTCGGCTTACTGTCTCTCTCCTTTCCCAACATGAAAAGACTTGCGGATTTGAACCTTGTCTCCGACTGCAAATTTGGTACGTTTAGCACTCCTCTTTTTGTCCGTGTAACTCTTACTTTTCATCTGTTGGAGAGCTACTCTCGACCTCAGCTCTTCATACTGTCCTGTGTGGTCATCTGGGGGCAATATGTGGAGCTTTGTTCTCATGGTTCTTCCTCGCAGGAGCTTGAAAGGAGACTCACCGGTGGTAGTGTGTGGTGTAGCTCTACAGTTCAGTAGCATAGCAGTTACTGTCTGTTTCCATGTCTTTTGTGTCGCATGTGCTCCCCGGATACAGTCTTTGAGAACTCTGTTGAACCGTTCGATACACCCATTTGCTTGAGGGTGGTACACGCTTGTTTTGATGTGGTTGATTCCTCTCTCCTTCAAGAAGTCGGCAAATCCACACGAGATGAACTGTGGTCCGTTACCACTTGTTATGGTGCAGGGATTACCTTCACTTGAAAGACAGCTGAGAGGAATGAGAGGACAGCAGCTGTTGTTGCATTAGAGGTTAAGGCAACTTCTGGCCATTTGCTGAAGTAGTCAATCAGTGTGACTGCAAATCTACAGTAATGTGGACCAAGTTCAAAAGGACCTACAATGTCAACGGCCACGTGTTGAAAGGGACCTTCGGGGAACTCAACAGACTGTAGTGTGGCAGGACACGCTTTGGCAGTTTTATCACATGACTGACAAACTGCGCATGTGGAGAGGATTCTGTAAACCAAACTGTCCATGTTTGGCCACCAGTACAGTTCCCTGAGTCGTCGTTTTGTGCGCACTATGCCTTGATGGCCCTCATGCGCTAGATTAACAACTGAGTGACACTGGGACGATCAATGGTGTGCCATGAAATATCAGTGGGAAGTCGACTGCAAGTTCATGTCTCACGAGAAAGTAGGGCTGTAATTCCGTAGAAAGATACTTTTTAGTTTTGGGCCAGTGAGACTGGCTCACCTGCCTGAGTTGTTTAAATTCAGCACAATCCTCTGATTCCAATTTAAAGTCAGCCAAAGACAGTGTGGAGAAAAGTGGTGAGATTTCAGCTATCTCAACCAACAAGTCTGGTTCGGATTCAGTCTGTGAAGTTGACTCAATGGGCAGACGTGAGAGACCATCTGCTAGAACATTTTGGTTCCCTGGGCGATACTCAACATCATACTGAAAGCACATCAGCCTAACTGACCACCTAGCAATTCTCATCCCTGCTCTGTTCATTCCCTTTGTGTTGAGGAGCGTAGTCAGAGCCTGATGATCTGTTCGAAGTATGAATCTGCGTCCCCAGACATATGCTCTCCATCTCTCAACAGCCCAGACGCAGGCGAGAGCTTCTTTTTCTGTAGTTGAGTATTTTCTTTCAGCTGGGGTTAGTGTACGTGAAGCAAATGCTACAATGCGCTCTGTACCGTCTGAGTGAATCTGAGTCAGGACGGCACCCAAACCATAATCAGAAGCATCTGTTGTGATTATTGTCAGCAGTTGAGACTTGTAAATAGCAAGTGCAGGGCTTCCAAGGAGCGTTTATTTCAGTTTGGTGAAGCTTGTACTTGCCTCCTTATCCCACTGTAGTTCAGCTTGTGGACTAATTTTAAGCTTCTGACGCAGGGGCTCAACTAGTGTAGCATAGTTTGGAATAAACATGCGGAACCATGAAGTTAATCCAAGGAATGAGCGTAATCCTGACATGTCTTGTGGTGCAGGTGCTTGTGTGATGGCAGCAAGATGATCCGCACTGGGGCGCAATCCATCTTTGGAAATGATGTGCCCGAGGAAAGTAGTGTTTGTTTGGGCAAATGTACTCTTTGAAAAGTTTATCTGTAGTCCTGCCTCACTTAGGCGCTTGAGGACTCTTTGTAGAAGCAGGTCATGCTCTTCCTTTGAAGCTCCATAGACCACGATGTCATCCAGGTAGTTCTGTACTCCTGTTAAGTCTTCCAGTATGGTCTCTATCATTTTTTGGAAAGCGGATGGAGCAGATGCGAGACCAAATGTGACATGTGTGAACTGGAATATGCCATAATGGGTTATGAAAGCTGTTAGTTTGCGACTTTCTGGATGCAAAGGTAACTGGTGATATGCGGAATTTAAGTCTATCTGAAGAGGTCTTCCATGTGAGGAAGTGGATAACAGTCTATTATGACACTTTTATTTGGCTCCCGCAAATCAACACACAAGCGTAGTCCTCCCTTGTGTTTCCTTCCCACGACCTGAGGACTCACCCACTCAGATGCATCCACTCTTTCAATGATGCCTGCTTGCAGTAATCGGTGTAGTTCCTCTGACACTTCTTGACGTATGCTGAGTGGTAGGCGTAGAAGTTTTTGTCGTACTGGTTGTACTGTTTTGCTGACTTGTACTTTGTGCATAAATCCTTTGACACATCCAAGTAATTGGATTGGAGTTATATTAGTATTGTGCACTGTTCCGGGCTCACCAGCAGGTGGCATGTTTGCATTGTCATTGTCCCCATTCAGTCTCACTTTGCCATTGATGATGTTCACTCCCAGGGCTTTCATCAAGTCCAAGCCCAGCAAAGGAGATCCAGCTTTCACTATGTAAAATGTTGCTGGCACAGTCTTTTCTTGTCTAGGATTAGTAGTTTCCGCTTGGAGACAGCCAAAAACAGGTAAGGAATCCTTGGAGTAGGTAACAAGTTTCCTTTTTGGCTTCTCAAGTGCGCAACTACTGAAGTGTGTCTTGTACAATGACTCTGGCAAAATGGATACAGAAGCACCAGTACCCACTATTAGCTCTACTGAATGTCCATTGCCTTTTGGTGCCTTGATATTCACTGTGCATGTTAGCTTATCAAATGCTGCAGCTGCTACTTTTACATTATCAACACAGAGAATAGCTAGCTCTGGCACAACCACTTTTTCTACTTGGTTTACAGATTTAGCACTGGCTTTACATACTTTGGCCTAATGTCCCTTTTTCCCACAGTTGTTACACAGTACTGAAGCAGCTGGAAAATTCTAGTCAGTAGCAATGTGCTTATTCGATCCACATCTATAGCATCTTCGTTGCTGCTTGTTGCCATTTGTAGTAGGTTTGCTCCAGTCGTGTGCATTGGATTGTGCAAGACCCGCATCTCTCTTCCTCTGGTAGCTTGATCTACGCCCGACTGCCTCTACTGACGCCGTAGGGACTAATTTGTTAGCTGTTAGCAATGTAGCATTCTTCACCACAGCTTCAATTTGAGCAGCAATGATTACTGCTTTGTCTAGAGTCAATTCGGTCTCGAGCAGGAGTTTATCTCGTACAGCACTGAGACGTGTATTTGAGATGAGCTGATCCCTTATCATCTCACCTTCCATTGCTCCGAATTGGCAGGGCGCGGTCAGTTCCCTCAGCGCAGCCACGTACTGGGTAGTCGACTCGTCCGAGTGCTGAACACATTGTGTGCACGTATGTCTACAGGCTACGACGTTAACCTTCAGGACAAAGTGTTTTTTCAACGCATCCATTGCTTTAACCATAGTATCGCCATGGACCGGTAAAGTGTAGAAGAGGCGCTGTCCTTCTGGGCCCAGGCAGTGAAGTAACACTGCCCTCTTCCTAGCACCTGGCCATGCAACCCCGGTAGCATTGATAACTAGCAAGTAGTTATCGAATATCTTCCGCCACGTTGCAAAGGGAATAGGCGGCTCACCAACATGTGGAAGAAAAAACGGCGGGCCCGGCACTGATGCGCTCATCCTCGTCACCAAATTGTTATATTGGTGGTGGAAAGAAAACAAGACTTCATCTTCAATAGTTTTCTTTTTAATCCGGAGAGTGTGCAAGCTCACAACATGGTCTGTTTTGTTCTACTTCTTCTTTTCTTCAACCTGCTTGGTATTTACCCATTCATGTACCAATGGCGCCCTCTATTGGTAAAGCGTATCACATTGACATTCACATCATACACTATGTATTTGTAAACACAACAGCATTGAGCTATAATGCGCGGAACATGCGGAAAGCTATGACCGATAATAATAAATGGGCGACCGAGATTGGGGTTTATGGCACGCACGCTGCAACTTGTTATGCATGATGCGTTACTGTCACAGCGCAGTATAAGTGCCATTATTGCCACAGGGAGACGCATTGTAGTTCACTTGTGGGCAACAGACCCACTATATCATTTTAGAATTCACAAAAAGATTAAACAGTGACTTTTTTCTCGTTGACAAATGCACATGATAGTTTGTCTTTGCAGCACAAGACAAGAAACCAAGTTCCTGAGTCGTTTCAATTTAGGAACTCATTGCATAGTTTATTCGAGTGAAGCCTGCATGTGACTATTTTTTCTACTTTGATAATATTCGGAACCATGTAATGTTTAGGTGGCATGTTATCATGTTATTTATTTGACTTTTTGCACAATTAAGTCTTTTGAGACTGCTCATTCTTTTGATCTGTTAAAAACTGTGTTACTAAAAGCTGGTAATTTTTATGTTTAATTTTTAAAGTTTTTCAGTTATCTTTGTGACTGAGTAATTGTTGTATCGTGCCAGCAACGGTTTTGTATTTCTTCATGCTTTTGAAAATATATATATATTAATTATGTCAAAATTACGGCAATAATATGGCTGTTTTTTTTTTTAGATAATATTGCATAATAGCAGTCACCATAAATAAATGGAAAAATATACAGGTATTCCATGTGATCGGAATCGGTATCGGCCGATCTCACTCATGCATGATCGGTATCGGTGTCATGAAACCTGATTGGAACATCCCTAGTATTGATATGTGTTATGGCCAACTTTTATTTTGTTGAGAAATGTGCAATTTTTTAGGTCATTGATTTGTGTTTGTGTGGTTGTGTGTTGGATTGTATTGGCAGCTGTGGGCAGTGAGCCCAAGTCAAATTTCCCATTTGGGACAAAGTTTATCTTATCTGATGTCATTTTTGTGTTGAGTGCTGATATTTCACAGTTCATGAACGCATCATCCATTCGCGAGAAAGAGAGAGCGAGCTCTTCCTGTTTTGATGCCCACCACGGACATAAAGAGTAAGACACACAGTTTTGGTTGTTAATAAACGCAAGTTCACTGACTAATGGCTCCTTAATCCATAGTAGATGCTATGATATGTTAGCGTACCAAGTAGGACATTGTGTTACAACGTTACATCTAGACATGACTGTGCCGATGTCAGAAATGAAGTCAGGCATAAACCACAACTTGCTTCCTTTTTTTTTTTTTTAGATGATCGGGTATCCCCATAGTGCTGCCATGAAAGGCAGGTTTGCATTGTATCGAGTATAATTGGTGAAATGTGCCGCAACTTTCGGACTCTGTTGTCAACACGAATTGGCCCTTACACTACTATAGCTGAGTCGCTGGTGGTGTAGTGGTACACATGCCTGAGTTGTGTGCGGGCAGCGTGGGATCGGTTCCCGCTCAGTCTGTGTGTGTGCCCTGCGACTGACTGGCAACCAGTTCAGGGTGTAGTCTGCCTTTCACCCATTGTCAGCTGGGATAGGCTCCAGCACCTCCCCACGACCCTGTACAGGATAAGCGGTTTGGAAGATGACACATGACATGACTACTATAGCCACAATGCTTATGTTTAGATCACATATGACCCGGATTACCACTACTGCGCATGTGTGTTGCAGACAGTAAAACAGCCAGCGGGAGAAGCGCACGACGCGGCAGTTTCCAGAGAAAAATAATGCACCTGTAATAATGAGGCTTTTTTTTTTTTAACAGTTCTTGAACTTTACAGACAGCAATATTGATAGCATTAACATAGTGTGCAAAAAGCTGACTTGTTTTATACGTGCTGAATGGAGCGAATTGTTGTTGCTGCAAATCTGCTTGAGACAGCTACAGTCAGCAGCTACTGTCCGGACTATGCGTCCCAGGCTGATCCATTCTGTGCAAGTCATCAGAGTAAGGTTTTTACAAACATTACAAACATTTTTGTTGTTGTATTGTGCTATAAATGTTGATGCAGTCATGCAAGGAACACCAGCATATACGGTACATATAAAAATAATTCTCAATATATTTATAAATAATGTGTTTTACATTTTTAGTAGGTGGGGGATCATTTTGACTCGGTCATGTCATAAGTAGCTCTCAGGCTGAAAAAGTGTGGGCACCCCTGATCTAAATAAACGACGCGTCGACTATTAAAATTGTCAACGATTTTGATTATCGTGAATAGTCGACTAATCTTGGCAGCCCTAGTTCCCAGGCACCGCTTCGTTCAAGTTGTATAATACTTTATTGCACACTCGCATCCACATATTACTACCAACAAAATACATAGCTGTATTTGGTCATTACCTGAGCCCTGAGCAACTGTGAACTGCTGGGATGTAAAGATTTATCGATTTATTGATTCGTAGTCGAAGAAGCGAGAGTTGTATTCACAAAACAATGCACTCACAGAATTTTGAATCCTACCCATAAGAAAAAAATTCAAACCCTCACAATTTTGATTTGTACTCACAGGGAAATAATTAAAACACAAATTATAACTATTACAGATACGAATTGTAAACCACACATATGACTTTTTGACAGCTATCTTACTCCATATAAAAGTGGGTGCATTTTGCAGCTTACCTCATATTCCACAAACGCAGAATTAATCAGAATGCCTTGTTTCAACCAAAGGGATTTGGCCGGAGGAGGGGTAATCTCAGACAGGGGTATTGTCATACCAGAAAGGGTATTCTCAGAAAGGATGTTGTGGTAGTCGTAAAGATGTGGTGGTGGTCGTAAAGATTTGTGGTCGTAAAGAGTTGCAAATAAAAGCGTTTAAATTTTGCAAATAAAAGTGTTTACATTTTCAACATTAAGTGATGGTAGTAAAGATTTGAAAAGAAAGTGATGAAAATAAAAAAGATTACATTTTCACAACAACGCCGCTTACAATTAGCACCCTGCCCCCTCTTATGTGAAGATCAGGCAGCGTATAAGCGTGACAGTAACAGTCACGTGATTATGTTGTATTGTATTGTATTTGGTTATGTATGCTATTTTAAACTATAGTATAGAAATTTAGATAAGCCTTTGTAACATCGACGTGTGCACATTGTACCATTTGTACTTATAATACTCAATATTTCCACTTGTACTTATAATTTTCAAAAAGTCATGTCATGATGTTGCATTGTAAGAAGAAATTAATGATTTTTTTCAATACTGTACAGAATATCACAGGAAAAGTAGGATCTTATGTAAGGGGTAGGACTAAATATTAATTTATACTTCCTCATACCCCCTTTCGAGCAAGTGATAGTCTGATTTGCCTTGCCATATTTTTTTTTCTTTGTTTGACCTATGGAAAAATGTATATTTGTATTTCAATTTTAATTTGAATATGATTTTATTTACATGTACGAAATAAAGACAATCAATAGTGGCTGCTACATGAAAGATAAAAACCATTGCATATAAAATTGTAACGTATGAGTCAACCGTCTGCTAGATGCATTTTGAACTGCACCGTTTGTCTTATGTGTCTTATAATGTAATTAACACTGACACAAGAGTGAACCACTACTTCCTATGTATACATTATGCTGCATTAATGAAATAACTGAATATGAAAGACGAGATGGACACAATCATTTATTTAAGATAGTCTGTTCTTGTCTTTGATACTTAACCTTATATGTCCAACATCATTTGTCATGATTAATGATTACAAAAACTGTATTCTGTTTGTACTCAACTCTGTGTACAATTGACTGTTCGAAAAGACACATTCAAAAAGTTTATTCATTCATTCATTCATTCATTATCGATACCGCTTATCCTCACAAGGGTCGCGGGCGTGCTGGAGCCTATCCCAGCTGTCTTTGGGCAGTAGGCGGGAGACACCCTGAATTGGTTGCCAGCCAATCGTAGGGCACACAGAGACAAACATCCGCACTCACAATCACACCTAGGGGCACTTTAGACAGTCCAATCAACATACCATGCATGTTTTTGGAATGTGGGAGGAAACCGGAGTACTCGGAGGAAACCCGCGCAGGCACGGGGAGAACATGCAAACTCCACACAGGGAGGCCGGACTGCTAACCAGTCGACCACCGTGCCGCCCTCAAAAAGTTTAGTGAGGTCAAATTTATTCAATGAAAAAAGTCTGAGGGCTTTAAAAAGACCACGAGGGCAAGAAAAAACTCCAAACACAATTGAGAAAAATTGAGAAACCTTGAGAAGAGGCCACAAATAGGGGAGATCCCCCTTCCAGGATGACCAGGCTGCAATGGATGCTGAGTGGCAACAGTTAATAGACAATGCAGCGCTATACAACGCAAACTCGAATAGTGTGTAAGTCAATTTCAAAATAAAGTGCTGCAGGATGACTTCTTTGGAGAAGTAGGTCCTCCTCAAAATCCGGCCCGGTTGGTCGATCTCCAGTGCAGCACCACATCATCTGTTAAATCTCGATCTTTATCACATGTGGGTACAGCCAATAGAAGTTGTTGTTGCTCCTCTTGCTTCATTTTTTTTCCATTATTCAAATACAATTTTTTTAAGTCAATAGCATCAAAGTTTTTTGACGTTTTTTTTTTTAATCATAAGGATTTTTCAGTGAAAAGAAACATTGTTATAAAGGTGGGCTTCAAAAATAAATGAAACCATGGATTAAATCAACCTCAGAAGTGATGTGCAACTGGTGCTTCCTAAGTCAGAACACAGGAAGGATTTCACCTCACAGAAATGCATTTGAAGCATCCGTCCAGCGTGCAAATAATTTCCCATAGCTGAAATAAGACATAACATTACATACCATTTTTCATTCAAACAAATTATACAGTTGCACGGTACCAACCTGCCAAGGATGAAGTTTTCCATTAGTAGTATACACCACCATTTCTTCAATACAGGCATGTCGGTCTAAAAAAAATAATACCAGCATTTATTTTTATTAGCCAAGTAGAAACACACAAGGAATGTGTGTTAGTTTTGAGCGACAGAAGTATTAAAGTTACAAGAAACTTTAACTAACAGAACATTTGGGACGTGATAGGTGCTGCAGTACTGAATAATTACTGCTGTGCAAGTGATAAAGAGAGTCATCAAAAAGTACAGTCAATGTCAACGAAGTCTTCTAGAGCTTACTTAAAAAAATAATTAAAAAAAAAGATGGTTAACTTACAATAGTGAAGTCATAGGCAGACTTGGTAAACTTAGGAAAGGGTCACATGGTGTTGGACTCCATGTTGGCACGACAAAGGTCTGCAACATATATGGTCTTTCCCTGTGTAACATACTGTAGACAAGATATCATGCACTCAATTACATAAAGTATAAGACAAAGCACATTTAGAGAACACACTATTATTTTTTCGCCTGTGAATGGGCAATGTGCTGAATGAGGTCAAACCAAGCATTTCCTATCAGCAATTGAAAAAATTGTTGAAATTGTTTGGCTTTTCCTTACATGTCAATTTGAACATAATCCAAAAACATCCATCCGTGGGTGACCGACCGTTTATTTCATTTCATTGTCCATCCAAAGGTTGGCACGCATGAGGGCAGCTGTCTGCATTTTGACTATCAGTTCTTTTCCTGGCTTTTTAATTTCCAAGACATAGTCAAGTTGATTAAAACACACATACAAACAAAAAAATATTTTTAAACAAAAATACAATGTAGCATTATCTTATCGGGTACCTTATGGATGGCTTCAATATACTATTCAATAATCCATAACAGCTGCTGTTGCGCAGAATGTAATTCTAGTGTCCATGAAGTGTCCACAGATGCATTTTAGCAAGAAATACACAAACTGGCATTACCTTGAAACGTGATTGCATTTTTTTGTGTGCTGGAGAACTTTAGAGAGACAAGTAGGTTTAAATTAGGGGCAAAGTGCACAGTGTATTTGCAGCACTGAGTGCAACGCTGCATTGCAAACTTCACATTCCCCTGAATGATCGAGTGATTCATCTGCAAGGCGTGAATGTAAAAATCCAGTGAAAATGAAAATATAAATATAATAAAAATTAGCACAATTTCTGCAGGATAGATTACACCTGCATATTTTTTTTTAATCTAGAACACCCCCCCAACCAAAAAAAAAAAAAAAAGAATAAACGTCAACCACTCACAGACACCAATGTATATGAATATGGGAAAACGTGCAAACACAGATGCATTTTAGCTAGAAATACACAAAAAGGCATTACCTTGAAACGTGATGGCATGTTTTATGTACACTTCCAGGTGCTGGACAATTTAAGGGAGACGAGCCGGTTTGAATTTCGGGCAAAGCGGACAATGATATAATTTGCAGCATTGAGTGCAGCGCTGCACTGGAAACTTAACATTTCCCTGAATGATCGAGTGATGCATCTGCGAAGAGTGAATGTTAAAATATAGTGAATATAAAAATATATAACGTGGCCATTGCATTTTAATGTTCGGTAAAACGACATGAATTACAGACATAACGTCTGACTCAAATGTGGAAAAAATTGACGTCCGAGGAACTTACACTTCGAATAAAACAACTACTAGCTGTTTGAGGTCCTGATGACAAATGATTGTAGTGATTACTACGTATTGAATGACATTACAATAACTAAGTAAAAGAGTTATACATATGTCCTTTGCTGACAACACGGCATTCTCACGGAAACAGGATGAAATATACGCAGGTAACGATAACCAAAGTTATTTTTGATAATGTTACAATCATAAACAGTCATTTTTATAATTTGCTTAAATGAAATGTAATATACAACATATTTTCACAGATAATGAAGAGTCACTTACCGTCCTCTCAGGGCGTCGTAGTAAAAGGCAAGGCTCTTCGACCGCTGATACTGAGAAAGTGACGCGCTTCTGTTTGCAGGCAGGTTACGTCACGGGGAGGAGTTAAAAAAAAAAAAAGAAAAGAAAACCCAACATCTTCCTTTCTGAGAATACCCTTTCCGGTCTAACGATACCCCTGTCTGAGATTACCCCTCCTCCGGCCAGATACCTCTCGTTTCAACTCGTGTGCCTGGATAGAACATATTCTGCAATGAATATGTTTGGGTTGACTTTCCTTTAAGGTTCCAAACATATTTGTCCATCCTTAGTTCAAGAGTTTGTTTTTAAATTAATTCTACTGAACCACATTTCAAAATGTCTAATTTTTAATAGTTAATTTCACTCATTAACAATGGGGTACCAGCAATTTTGTTCACCTATATATAGTAACAAGACAGGCAGACAGACGACACGCACTGTATACTGTTCAGATTGGAAAGCATTTCCTCAAAAAGTGAAAGTAAGAAGCGACCAAACCTGCTCTGTGGAGAAAGATTCTTGGCTGCAGTAGTTGACGTTGTCGCTCGTTGGCCTCTTTTACTCCAAAAAGTTCCTCCTCGTACTCTGCTGTCCTTCTTGCGCACATTTTCACACGACAATCACACTTGCAGCTCAAATTGATCTCTGCTGAGCGATGTGTTGATCACAAACGCGTCTCTTAGCTGCTATCAAGCTAAGCTACACTTAGCTAAGCTAGGCCAAGAAGCGCCAACGTGCACCGAGACCACTTTAAGCGGACACAACGATTTAAGCGTAAGATGTTTTACTCTAGAAAAGTAGTGACGGACGTCCTGTGTTGTGGCATGAGTACATCTGACAAAAAAAAAAACAGGAAAATACAATCAAGCGTGTGGTTCGTGGAGGGGCGCGTTCATTAGTAGTGCGTGTGTGCTGTGTGGGGTAGGGCTGAATCTACGGCAAGTCCATTGAACACACTTTAAGTGGGGCGCGAATCGACATTAAAATATAAATACTTTATGTATTTGATAAAACAGGGACGAAGATATCGAAACGGAGCCTATTTATGATAGAAACACATAATCAAGTATTTAAAGCCGTTTTTCAGCTAAAACAATTTGGTCGTTGTGGTTATTACATACGAGTCTATTCTTGTTTCTTTTTAATGCTTTATTGAACAAATTGCACATATAACACCGTTAACTACCACAGAAGTTATATCGAAATACTGTGGTACAAACAAACAAACAAACAGTGCCAGGAGAATACCAACGCCAAGTGGGAAATAGGGGAAGTGCTCTAGAGTGGTTTAGATCCTATTTGGCTGGCAGGACTTTTTCTGTTAGCCTAGGTTCCTCGGAGTCCCGCTCTGCCCCTCTATCGTATGGTGTTCCACACGTTTCTATTTTGGGGCCCTTGCTGTTCTCGTTGTATTTGCTGCCACTGGGTTCCATCCTTAGAAAACATTTCCTTTCACTGCTGTGCGGATGACTGTCAAATCGATGTCCCACTGAGCAAAAAAGACGATTTCTCCTTAAGACTTTTGTCCTGTCCAGAGGACATCAAGCCTGGATGTCACTAAATTTCTTAAATTTCAATAGAAAGAAAACAGAAGTTATGGTGTTTGATCATAGTGGCTCTTCTACATCCCAGCTTGTTGCCCTGGGCCCCCTGGCACCATATCTACAGCTGTAGCTGTTGTGAAATGCGCTATATAAATAAAATCGTATTGTATTGTATTGTATTGTATTGTATAATGGAAAAAACAAACTATTATTGTATTGTAACTATTATAACTAACTACTATTATTGTAAAGAAAAAATTACAATAATGATAATAGATTAAGAGAAGTGAAACGTTAACTATTTTTTCACTTACAATTTATACTTCACACATGTAACCAAAGTCCTCTCGGCTTTATTGCTCTGGCAGGCACTAATATATTGGAAGTATATTTCAAAATCCTTGTAAAATACTGGAAAATGCGTTTTTTTGTGATTTACAAATTTACATTGTGTCTGTAAAACTTTTGCCAATATAATTAGCAGATTTATAACCAAAACCTGGTCACTGTCATCTTTCTTGCTCTTTACAAAATAACCAAAAATAACATGCTCATAAAACAACATAACATTTGCAAGTTTGTCACAAATAAATCCTGCTACATCATTCCATAGTTTCATTGTAGCCTCACAATGGCAGAAAAGATCAGATATAGTTTCAGGAGAAGCTGAGCAAAATGAACAACTTGTCTCAATATCAACTTTAAAAGTTATAATAAAATGTTTTACTGGGTAAATTTTATGTTGAATTTTGTAGGAAACCTTTCTAATTTTGTTGGTAATCAAAAACCTGTGAGGAAACAACCAAGCTTTTATACAACGGTATATTTTCAGAACTCCAATCAGAAATAACGTATAGTTTAGTTGAAAACTCACTTTGAAACGATGAACGGATGGCTCGATTATTTTTTTTGTGATATTGCGAAACACAAATTTTATTTACAGAATTCGTAACATGTGCACCTTGGACAGAAACATCTCTACATAAAGTTACAGAAACACCAATGATAGAATCTAACTTGAGCAATTCCTCTATCAGGAAAGTTACGTTGATGACAAAATTCCTCATGACTGATCAAGTGACCCTCATGAGTAAGTAGTTGACTTACTCAACAGATACCGTTATCAAACACTCTTATTCTTTTGCAATATATTACTGTTATTCCATAAAGAATACATTTGGGGTGAGAAGTTATGCTTGGAAATCAAGCTTCAAGCCAATAACACCTGTTTATGAAAGGCAGGTAGTTTGAGTGGCATCTTATTTATGTTGTAATTACAAACAAGCAGGAAAGGTAGACCCCCAATCAAATAAAAACTTAGGGATGAAAAACCACGTGGAAGTAGGGATGGGCGATCTGGCAAAAATATCAGATCACGATTTTTAAAAAATAAAATCCCGATGACGTTTTATCACAATTCTTTTTTTACATCGTTTTTTTAATACTAATTTGGACATTTCTGACCATTTTCCTCATGTTAAACAAAATAAAACACATTTCGAATGTGTATAAAACTCTTAAAGGAAACAAAATACATTTTAAGTCAGCTAAGCTTTCTGAACAGGTTTTAATTTGAATAGTGACAATTTTCATCAAGATGTGCAGTGAATGTAAACATAAAAGGTAACATAATGTAAACATAAAAACACAGCTCGTAACGCAGGTCTAGTACTTTGAAGAGTCTTTTAAAGCCCTCGTTTTCCACTGTTTTAATGGGAATCATATCTTCAACAAGGTAAAAAGTCACTGCCTCAGTTACGTCTTTACACTGCTTGCTTGTTTTTTTCATATGGAGTGCTCTTGTTAAATAGCTGTGTTACCGTGGGTTGCGTTAGCTTGGAGCTAGCGGCTGCCTCCGGCTACCAATGGTCTGATCTCCGCTTGCTTTGGCTGTCGGCGCTGACGTCCGAACCGAAACCCTGCAAACTTTGCAAACAACTGGTTTGCGCTTTCTCCTGCGAGGAGAAATCGACACTGTGGATGTGGAGTTTCTTTCTGGCACCAACTCTGCTTCGTGGTGATTTTTCGCTATAGCTCCCCACTGTATACAAACAAACAGGGAGGCGGGGAGTGTCACGTGCGGTGCACTGTGCGTGCTGTGATTGGTTGGTCGGGTATACGCGTCAGCGGCTTTGCGCCGCCATCGAGCTAAACTGTATGGAATGTGCCATGTAGACGATCAAACGATCTTCCGGCTTTATGAGATCGTGAAGTATATTTTAAGATTAATACGGTCATAGCTAGAATGCCCCTATAGTTAGTTGGGAGATATCGACATTAAACCTTTGGAATGCTCTTAGCTCAGGGGAAGATACTTTGCAGGCCTACTGGGGTTAACAGGTCACTGGTCCTTCAGGGGAAGAGCCTGGGGCGCTCAAGACGTGAGCATGTGTGTTAGCAGCCTTAAGAACTGCCTGTCGTAAACTGATCATTCTCAAGGTAGTCAATTTTAGGGGGTTTCAAGTTGAAGCAGACTTTAGGGCGCCTCGAGCCATATGGGGGTATTTTTCTTCTTGAAGGTTTTCAGGTGGGAAACAGACAAAGAAATTAGCCATTCATGCCCAATGCATATGTAATTACCAAGTTTGAATATTCATTCTGTTCCCGATAAGAAGGAAAATGCGAGAAGGGACACGTACGTGCGCGCGTGGCAACTCAGAGAGCTCTCTCTCTCTCTCTCTCACTCACTCACTCACACACTCACACACACTCACACACACACACACACACACACACACACACACACACACACACACACACACACACACACACACACACACACACACACACACACACACACACACACACACACACACACACACACACACACACACACACACAGCTGGAGTGGGGAGCGTTCCCTGAGAGCCCAGCTGGAGTGGGGAGCGTCCCCTGAGAGCCCAGCTGGAGTGGGGAGCGTTCCCTGAGAGCCCAGCTGGAGTGGGGAGCGTTCCCTGAGAGCCCAGCTGGAGTGGGGAGCGTTCCCTGAGAGCCCAGCTGGAGTGGGGAGCGTTCCCTGAGAGCCCAGCTGGAGTGGGGAGCGTTCCCTGAGAGCCCAGCTGGAGTGGGGAGCGTTCCCTGAGAGCCCAGCTGGAGTGGGGAGCGTTCCCTGAGAGCCCAGCTGGAGTGGGGAGCGTTCCCTGAGAGCCCAGCTGGAGTGGGGAGCGTTCCCTGAGAGCCCAGCTGGAGTGGGGAGCGTTCCCTGAGAGCCCAGCTGGAGTGGGGAGCGTTCCCTGAGAGCCCAGCTGGAGTGGGGAGCGTTCCCTTCAGTCCCTTCAGCTGCGCACCTGTGGCGTACTACTACGTATTACTTCCTTGCGAGGCCATGTGTCGTGACCAGAGGGGATACGGTCGACTGACTGTGCTCGTTGCAGGGGTACACACCTGCGACGAAGCCATGTTGGCCGAGCCCTTTTTGGGAGGACAGAGTGGCTGAGCGAAGTGGAGCATCTCAGCTATGGTAGCAGGGGCGTTGCTGGGAGGATGTTGCGCGGGGCGGGCTCGCATCTCCCTGTGGGAAGGGGGGAGCAGTCATGCTGGTGTGGAGGAGCATTGTGTGAGTGAATCAATGTGATTTACAAGCTGCAATTACAGGATGCCACTACAAGGCAGTATTGATAAGTATATGAAATAAATAAGTTAAGTAGAACCATGTGAGAAAGGAATTTAGGAGTGCTAGAATTATAATGGCGCCCCTGACTCACAGATGGAAGTGGGGTAGTGCACAGAGCATGTGACTTGGTCAGCTTTAGACGGCTATGTGGAAATGCCTTGTGAGAGTAGACACAAGGCGGGTCTACAACCATCCAGGAGAAAGCGTCACAAAACAGGGCGTCTCCATAAGCAAGGCCTGCGTGGTTTTCGTCGACAGATTCTTTGTAGGAAATAGACCCACACCTGCTTACAGAACTGTGACGTGCGATTAGTATTAATGATCTTGGCTTCTGACTGATTGAGATAAACTTATCAATTGTTTTTAGACGGCTCTATTTTAACCAAGTATTAGTCCAAGTATTCATAGAAATTAATTAAGGCTACATTCTAATCAAGGGAACTGTTTTTCTATTGAAACCAAACAAAGAACCTAACAGAAATAATAATAATAATAACAGTAACTGAGTATGGCGGTGATAGTTGAGGTCATTTGCTGGACATATGCGTATGAGATGCCTAATAGTGTAATGACAATTACTCTTTAGAGTTGGAAACTTACGTTTAATTTATTAGTAAGACAGTTACAACTAAACATTGAAATGAATCTCAGGGATAAAGGGGGGTAGCGTGTTGTAGCTTCATTAATTTTCTGAGTTTGGCAAAATACGTTGTGCGGTTCTCTTGTTTGATGTGGTACTATATTGTGCAACTACCCACTTTGTATTTGAGTTTGATTCAAGAGGAATTTATCTTGTGGCATGTCCCACTAGACTAACAGACACTCAGTCTGTTGCCAAGTTTTCGTGTCAGGAGGTCATAAACAGGTGGGAGCTTCCTGATTGAATATCTTCAAGACTACCCGTGTGCTTCAGGATCGATTTTAAGGTACTTTTTTTAGTTTATAAATGTGTTTATAGTCTTGGGCCATCTTATTTGTGTGATTTTGCTATTACCATACCAACCCTCGCGGATCCTGAGGTTCTCTGGCGCCAGCCTTTTAATTACTCCTAGGGTGAGGACCAAAACCCATGGCAAGGCTGCATTCAGCCATTTTGGTCCTCAACTATGGAATGGCATGCCAGAGGACGTCAGGTCCGCAGAGACAGTTGATATTTTTAAGAGGAAGCTCATAACCTACCTTTTAAGTTTGGCTTTTAAATAATTTAAGTAACTTATTAATTTATCTTTTTCTTTTTAATGGGGACTATTTTTTTTTATCATACTGATTTTAGTTATTAGATTATATTGTTTTGTTGCTTTCTGTTGTTGTTAGCTTTTAGCTACAGTGTTTCCTCATGGGGGGCCTCCGCGTTGGGGGGGCGTGTTTGCCCTTCCCGCGGGGGGCGTCATCGCACTCCTTGTGGCCCATGGGCTGTCATTCCCCTCAGCGTGAACGAGCCCCCCTTGGGTACCCTTTCCTCATATGGTTACTCTGTGCCTTGTCATGTCTTTTTTAGCAAAGTTTATTAGGTTGTGTGTGGGTGGAGGTGCGTGTAGGTGCGAGTGCGAGTGTTGATGTACTGGCGGATATATATATCTTTGGGTTTGTTGGGAGGTAGGGCGGGAGCGGGTCTTCCTTTTTATGTTGTGTTTTGGACATTTTTACTGGACAGCACTTTGAGTTGCATTCTTTTTGTATGAAAAGTGCTATATAAATAAATTTGATTTGAAGATAGAAAGAGTTTGTGGATAAAACGGTCAAAATTATCCTACAAAAAAAATCTTAGGGATTAAACAGCAATTAGAAGCAGTATATCACCCGCAAAGCCAAGGCGTTTATGAAAAAATGAATGGGATCTAAAAAAAAAAACCGAATTGCTAAAATTTGTCTGCGCACAGGATTGAACTGGGTGGTGACGCTTCCACTTGCACTGATGGTGTGTCGAACTAGCGAACTTCGTGAGTTGCATAGGACGCCACATGAGTTAAGTACAGGCAGGTGCATGACCGTGCTTGCGAACAAGTGAAAAAGGGCCCAAGTTTGTTAACGGAGGACGAAGAGAAAGCATTTAACAAGGATACATAGGAACATTTCTACAGGTGTTGCCAACAGGCAGAAGCAAGATGAAACACAAGAGAGATGCGAGGCAGATGTCGATACACCTAAGGATTCCGGCGGGCGTGGTGGACTCCAGAAAGACCGTGGCCACGGCAGATTCCCTAGAGTGAGCCTAAGCTCCTTTTCTAGGACTGGAACTCGACCCGCCAACTGGGACCTGATGAGTGATGGCAGTCCGACAGGAAGAAGACAACAGTGGTGAGACAAACTTCTTTGAAGTGAGAAGTGAATGACCGGGTGTGAAGTGTGAGCAAACAGTTTGATTGGGAATTAAAATACAACTGGGTGTTCGATTCCATGTAATATAATGTAATATAGTGGGATTGGAAACAGCAGACTGGTGTGGATGCGAAAAGCAAGAATTCTCTACCTGAAAAGGTTATGAAGGATCCGAATACATATGACTGGCTTTATATTAGCCAACAGGTTAACCAAAAACCAAATTGGGAATCACACATTGCATAATCAGTTAGAGGTCTTAGAGTCAGTGTGCTCTGATCTGAGCACGGGACCAGCTGGTGAGGATCAGCCCCCTGGGCAGGGCCAGCCAGGGAGGAGATTGTGTTTGGATTTTGGGGACAGTATAGATGTGAGGGCGGCAGGTTAGACCGCGCCCCTTTTCTGCCCTTGCCTATCCCGGGTGAGAGCATTCGCGAGGATGGAAAAGCTGTCCAGACCTGCTTATTGTATGATTTTAGAACTTCAGAGATGGTAAAGAAAATTCAATCGACTTGTGTGAGTCTTTATTTACATTGGATACCTTCTTGAAAGATAAACGAACACGCATTGAGTAAGTAGTTGTTTTGTAAATTGCTAAGAGGGCTTATGGACTCCAGTCCTACAAAACATTCCAACAGGTGAAGTGAGATTACCACAAAAGAAAAATTGAATTGCTGTCCTACAGACTAGTTTTTAAAACTGATAAACTGGACAAAATTATCTAAAAGGGGAATAGGAAGTGATAAAATAAAACCGAGGGATATACTGCAGTCTAACGATTGGAAGTTTGTTCGAGAAAAAATAGGATCTTGATCAAATAAAATACTTAAACACATGGATAACTCATCACGGCTCTAATGGTTAGTTGAACAAGAAATAGCTGTGTTGCAGGAGTTAAACATTAAAAACCCGGAGGAGAAAACTTAAAAAAGATTAAGACAAATGGTTTCAAGGAAAAGAATACTGGATGAAAATAAGTTTAAAAGGTGGGTAAAAAGGAATGTGTTGAATAAAGAAAGATGAGTGGCATCGGGTCAATGTTGTGGTAAAGAAGGATATTGGGCAAGAGACTGTCATCAGAAAGGAAATATGCAAAATCCAGTGTCACTCTAAATCTGAATTAGTGCTGTCAAAATTACAGCGTTAACGGGCGGTAATTAAATTTTGTAATTGATCACGCCAAAATATTTGACGCATTTAACACAGGCGTAGAATGAACGCCGATGCATAATCCCACAATAGTGCACAGTGAGCATGCAGAGCGGATGCGTGTCACCCGTGGGAGTATAGAGAAGCATTTGGAAAGAAGATGGCAGTTTTAAATCTCAGAACGGTGAATAAATTGGTTTGCCTCAGCGACTGAGGACGAGTAAAGAAGAGGGCTGTCTTGTTTTGTGTTCATAAAGTCAGTTTAACGGAAGAACACACGGAGTGCTGATAGCACCTCCAGCATAGTATAACATAACATCAGACAATCACGTTCGTGTGCACTTCAGGGACCACTTCGAATACATAAACTCTGAGAATATTACAAATATGGACATTATACACACATACTTTATTTGCATATATGGTTGCAAATTTTTCTGTCACTGTCCTGAGGCCCTTTTGCGTTTTTGTGGTGAATAAGAGGTGCTGTCGACTACAGAAGGAGTGTTGCTGGCTTCAATCGGGAAATTTTAATTTTCATCTCATGAGGATTTGTTGTTATGGGGAAGAGATGCACTGCATAGGAACAGTATGTGGAATGTATATATTCCTCTTTTGTCTTTCCATTCCAACAGCGATTCGCAGAAAGATATGGCATATTTTGGAGATGGTTCGAATTGCGATTGATTACGATCAATTATTTTTAAGTTGCGATTAACTCAATTATTTGTAATACTCAATTTGTACTCGTTTGACAGACCTAGTCTAAATATATACAAATTGTAAAAAAATGGCTGCATGTGTTAGTGACATAAAATAAAGAACAAAAAAGGAAAATATCTTCAATAAATGAATCAATTAGAAAAGTATTTTTGTGAAATGTTGCAGGGTTTAGTGTTGAGCATGGGACTAGACTTGTCATTTATAGTAAGCCCTTATTTAGATGGTAGATTGTAAAGGTCATTTTGTGACCTCGGAATTTAGTATGGATCAGGCACAGAGTGCCCTGAGGGAACACGTATGCAGAGAAAATACCTAAGAAGTTACAGGACAGGAACATGTGTTAGTGATGGAAGATAACGCATTTAGACAATGTCTCATTAGGAGACATGCAACAAAGCCTCAAAGTTGGACAAGAACTTTGGGTAGAAGAAAAAAGCGCGCAGCGTCAGAAGACATCCAGGCGTGATGAACCAATGAATTTATTCTATTGAATAATAGACGAATAACTAAAATAAAGTAACAAATTATAAAAAGGAGCGGATGTGTTGAATCATGGTGTGCCACATGCTTCAAAGGGGGGAGCATTGGTACTGTACATCAATATTATACAGGATCGATGATTTCCAACCGATGTTTCCTGTGACCTGCATGCTCCAGGAAACTTCCATGCAGCACACTTTCACATTTTTCTTTACGCTACTTAATCTTGATTGCATAATCTTAAATCAAATTAAATAGATCCCGGCTCCCAGTCATTATTCAAAGATCCCAAGTCAAGGTGGGGTTAATACAACAATAATTGTTTTTAAAAGATCTTAGGCGTTTACAGAAGCAGCTGCCCGGACTGGCTGCTGGGGGTGAGACATGGCTCCAGGCCTGAGAAAAACTGGTGGATGGCATGAGCCTGGGGTGTGATGACGGGTGTTCGTGATCAGCTGTGACAGTTTTCCTGATGGTGCCGAAGATCCCAGATTGCAAACCTCCCATGGATCCCGGTCTACAGCTCTAAAATTGCATAAGTATTTGGACAGATATGATGGGGTCACACCCCCAGGGTTATTTATAGAATTGCATTGCTTGACACGCTGTCAGCCGAAGTTAAAACTTATGAAAGACCCTGCGCTCATGGCAGGGGGCGAGAGTTACCTTAATTGTCAGGCGTCTCACCATTTGAAAATTTTTGTTGACAGATAAAGGACATGCGAGAGATAAAGGACATGCAAGGACAAGTTTTGAAGTTACAATTGGCTCAGGCCTGACAAGCGGCCACTGACAACCTACAAGAAGGGAAAAAGAATAAGAAATTGGAAGTAGAAAAGCAGATGTGGATGGTGCAGGGATCAACGAGAGGATGAGGCAAGGGTTGTGAAAGGGGGGTACACTAATGGAGGCAGGGGAAGTGCTTGCCAACCTCCACCGAGTCGAGCATGCTTCAGTATGGACACTGGTACTGTCAATGTATTGCTCCCCCACAGATGCAACAGCACCTCCAGTGGAACCTGGAGGGACCCAACTCAACGAGAAGGCTAAGGAGCTCCACGCGGAAGAAGTGGATGCAGCCCATAGAGGGGAGACGACCACCTTAATGGGCTTTACAGGGGTACCCATGAGTCTGACAATTTCGATACCATTAAAGACAGACATTGATGGACATACACATAAGCACTAATGTGTCCTGAGAAAGAGCGGGGAGCTCCAGTGAAGCTGATGGGCAGGGATCAGCTTATCAAAACCGGGGCTAACGTCATTTGCAGCCAAGACAGACTGACAATACAGTTCCCAGAGGGGACCGTGATGAACTGAGGACAAAAATTGTCTGTCGGATGTAACGGCTTAACATGAACTATGTTTATCGGGCCTGACTTCAAACAGAAACAAAAGGCGGGAGGCGGCGCCTACTTGGCCTTCTTGAGGTGGAAGCCCTAGATTGACTCCCATGCCTCTACAGCCCTCCGATCAATCCCCCCCATCTCACACTGCTATGACAGAAATGAGAATCTGGTTTACAGAGAAGCATCTGAGACAGTATAGTGATACCACGTGCCACAGACTCGTTCTGCATAGGTTTTTATGGTAGTGTAAATAAACAACAAATAAGATAAATAAGATTTGAGCGGCAAATTGAGGACAATATAAATGTTATTGTTTTGAATATGATCCAGTAAAATCAGTAGTGACGTTGATCAGAAAATTATTGGCTACATGATTTATTTAAGTGTTGCTGGCGGAAGAGAAACCAACTAATGATAGACAGATACCAATGACTAGAAATAAGCATGTTCATACTGGTAATAAAGAGAAAGTACAGTCGTCCACGATGGCTTCTAATAACATAACTGGAGTTTTGTCAGAAAAATTTGAAATATTAATGAAAGAGGGGGAGTCATTTGGGCAACAGCAGACTCTAGGAATGGAAGTGGAGGATTATTTTTCAGAGTCAGAGAAAGACTCAACTAAACAGCTTTTTCTGCCTGCTATAGGACATTGTTTAAAATAAATAGAAACATGAATGTCAACATTTACAAATAAAAATAAATACAACTTTGTAGTGTCTAAACAACTGTATTCTGGAGGTGAAAGAAGCAGAACACAATTTACAATTCCAGATCATTTTGGAACCAGCAACCTAAAAGGCTGGGAAAAAAGACAAGTTTAGTCCTCTAAAACTTTAAAAACAAATGCTTATACAGTACTTAGTAGAGTGGGTGTTCTTTACCTGTGGGTTTTTTTCTCTCAGGTCCAGTTACCTGATCTGAAAATGAACAATTAAAAGCACTCAGTGTCAAACTGTAAACATTTCCAATCATGAATGTTCTCTTTTAACTGTAATTTCATTAGATTCAAAAGTACTAAAATAATCATTGTCACAAACATTGTGACAAAAGGAAGAAAGAACACACCCGCACTTAAACGTTATTGCATGCTAACAACAGCAGCGCCATTTCTGCAAACTAAAGCCAACTAATGGATAGGCCTTTTCCCAAAACAAAACGGTTGACTGAAATGACCATTTAGGTGTGTACGCAGTTAGTCTCATTTGGGCCCCGGAAAACGTAAGGGCGTGTCGGACGGGAACGGAGAACATTGACTTGAACGGTCGAAGTCAGTTTAAGCTCCCCATTTGCGAGATGTGATTACTATTTTTATTCAAAAGCACGAATTGGTGCCCAATTGATGCAACGTCGCGAGAATTTGCATCGGCCAAGACATAGCAAAAAAATTCAAACTTGAAAATCGCCAGCCCACTTAAGTTATACATGAACTGTTCTTAATAAAAAAAGGCTATTATTATGAGAGGGGTTTGACTGCAGACCGCAGACCATGGTACAAACGCCCCCTACGCCCGGTACGGAACGTACATGCATCTGCAGTCAGATACATTTGCCTATTATTCACGTTCATTCTCTGTTAGCATGAGTTAGCAAGCAGTGGTCGCATAAAGAAAACACTTTAGCAGCCAAGGTTTACACTCACTTGAGACGAACACGTCAACAAAAGCATAAATAAGTAGAGGTGAACAAATAGCGACTTACAGAAAGTTCAGGGACGCCGCGTAAGGGAGTAAATGTCTTCACTCTTCAATTCTCAGGTTGCTTCAACGTCCTCTTCTATGAGATCACACCCAATATTTCTCCCATTTTTTTCTATTCCAGTAGCCACTAGCCGATAAACCCGCATTAGCGCCACCTTTTGCTTTGGAGGGTGAGTAGTATCGTTCAATTTAATCAAAAACTATTAGTTCAAACTACTCATAAAAACATAATAGGTCACATCAATTTGACGTAGTTGAGTTAGAAGTACTTTGTGTAAAACTTTGAGTATTGTGTACTTAATTTATTTAATTATTTTGAACGTTCGGGTTTACAGTGTAGGCTAACAGAAAAAGTCCTGCCGGCCAAATGGGATCTAAACCACTCTAGAGCACTTCTACTAATGCCCACTTGGCGTTGGTATTCCCCTGGCACTGTTTGTTTGTTTTTTTACAACAGTATTTTGATATGACTTCTGTGGTAGTTAACGCTGATATATGTGCAATTTGTTCAATAAAGCATTGAAAAGAAATGAAAATAGACTCGTACGTAATAACCACAAGGACCAAATTGCTTTAACTGAAAAACGCCTTTAAATACTTCATTATTTGTGTCTATCATAAATAGGCTCCATTTTGATATCTTCACCCCTGTTCTATCAAATACCTAGTTATTTGATTTATAAAAATATAAATATAGGAATTTCAATTTTAATGTCGATTCGGGCAACACATAAGTATGTTCAAGTGGACTTGCCGTAGAATCACCCCGCCTCCTTCACGCACACGCACATGAACGCGCCCCTCCACGAACCACACGACTGATTGTATTTTCCTGATTTTTTTTCTCAGATGTACTCATGCCCCAACACAGGATGCCCATCACTAAGTAAAACATCTTACGCTTAAATCGTTGTGTCCGCTTAAAGTGGTCTCGGTGCACGTTGGCGCTTCTTGGCCTAGCTTAGCTAAGTGTAGCTTAGCTTGATAGCAGCTAAGAGACGCGTTTGTGATCAACACATCGCTCAGCAGAGCTCAAGTTCGAGCTGCAAGTGTGATTGTCGTGTGGAAATGTGCGCAAGAACGACAGCAGAGTACGATGAGGAACTTTTTGGAGCAAAAGAGGCCAACGAGCGACAACGTCAACTACTGCAGCCAATAATCTTTCTCCACAGAGCAGGTTTGGTCGCTTATTACTTTCACTTTTTGAGGAAATGCTTTCCAATCTGAACAGTATACAGTGCGTGCCGTCTGTCTGTCTGGCTGTCTGGTTACTATAGGTGAACTTGTCTGTCTTGTTACTATAGGTGAACAGGTGAACTATAGGTGAACATGTCTGTCTTGTTACTATAGGTGAACAGGTGAACCAAATTGTTGGTACCCCTTTGTTAATAAATGAAATTAACTATAAAAAAATCAGACATTGCTTTTGAAATATGGTTCAGCAGAATTATTTTTAAAACTAACTCTTGAAACCCTTGATCCACTTGATGGACAAAACTGATTGGAACCTTTTTAAAGTGGAAGTCAACGCAAACATTTTTTCCAGAATATGTTCTATCCAGGCCCACGAGTTGAAACCAGGCATTCTGATTAATTTTGCGTTTGTGGAATATGAAGTAAGCCGCAAAATGCACCCGCTTTTATATGGAGTAAGATAGCTGTCAAAAAGGCATATGTGTGGTTTACAATTCGTATCTGTAATAGTAATAATTTCTATGATAATGGCTCACACACATGCACGCGCACACACACACACACACCCCCACACTCACCCCCACTCACCCCCACACCCACTCACGCACACACCCACTCACACACATACACACACACGTAGACTAAACAAGTTCAGATTGTTCCAGCTGCTTTCGCTCCCCTTTCCCTTAGAGCTGGAGAATGTATGAATAATAATGTATATAATGATTCATGTGTTCGATTTTTCATGATTAGGCTTGTTAGCTTTATTGGCTTTGTAGGTTTAGATTTATATTGGGCCTGGGCCCTCTGCGCCTCTCTTGTCTGACCCTGCGACAAGGCAGAACAATTCTTCTTCGTTATTATAACATTTAGCTGAAGAAGAGTACAAAGTAAAAAAAATAAACTACAAATGTAGAAACAACAAGTCAAGTAATTGGTACACAAAGTTAGTGCTGGAAAAATAATTGTAGTGGGGAATAGAAAAAAAATGCAATTCTCCACTCCACTGTTTTAGTGTTAAGTACAGCATTATCTTAAATTATGGCAACCCCTTATTCAGTTGATAGATTGTAAAGGTCATTTTTGACCTCAGTTTTGGTGCGTCAAGATAGAGACAAAACGAAACTAATGGCATATTTTTTTCTTTCGAATTGGACGGTGCATTGCCGCACTGTATAAGAGCAGTTATTGCAGTATCCATTGCTGTACTAACAAGCAATGGATGGGTGCCTCAGTTTCCAATTGTTCTTGTTTTATTTTTAAGTGCAAACATAGTTTTGTTCTATACCCTGATTTTTAGAGTGCCACGTACGGTCTCTGCATTGTTTTAACAAATGACCATGATCTTTTTATCACTAGCGAGACATTTACCTTGACCACGCTGTTATTGAGACAACATCTAACTAAAGATATGCACAATGTTAAACCCAGCCACATTGTTACATTTGTTACATTGTTACTACTTCCTGAGGATGGAGCAGGACATGATTGCCACACTGTAAACACAAACATTCATGTTACTCAGAAGTATTGTGGTGAACTAACTCATTTTTTGATCATTTGTTCTAAACACTCATTTTAATCAAGTTGTAAATAATTCCTGACGAAGAAATTAATTAACACAGTTGTCTTGAGTTTACATGTCTTAAACAAATAAAGTATTTAGAACTTCTGGTAGTTTTTTATCATAGTGAAATGCTGTCTATCCTATTGGAACTTCACATTTTTATTGTTTTCCTGTTACAAAAACATTTATTGCATACAATAACTAATATATCCTTGTTGGCATAACAGTTTTAAAAAATAAAATCCATCCATCCATTCATTATCCAAACCGCTTTATCCTCGCAAGGGTCGCGGGTTCGATCCCCAGCCATTGTGACCATGTTGAAGTATCATTCAAATCTTAACATCTGAACATTTAAATATGTGAACTAAAGTGCAATCACATTCGTAAATGAATGGCTTCTGTTTTTTTAAATGTAAATAAACCAATCTATTGTGATCAAACAACAAAATTGCAATAACTGCATTAACCATCAAAGTGAAGTCTAACTGTAACTTGAAACAAATCTGAATAAGGTAAAACATTTCAATAGAATAATGCAAACTGGTTTAACTTGAGAGTAGCTGAGATCTATCATGACAGAACATTACTCCTCACAAACGATTATCTGCCTCGCTGTGCTCAGTGTCGCTGTCCCGAATCCCATCCTCTGGCTCCTCCCATAGCAAGTCATCCTCACGTGACAGGGGTTGCTTTGGCCTGCGGAGTCAAGTTCAGCATTCGCTTCAATGATATCTGGCGCCATCAAGCGTCGTGAATGGGTATAATGTCTAGACCCCGAATATAAGACGACCCCCACTTTTTCAGTCTTATTTCAATGCAAAAAACAGTCAACAGTCAAAACAGTTGTTTGCAATACATTTTTTTGCATTTATCAATATGTACATATATATGGTCTATGATTATATTTCAAGACATTGAGACATATAAATCTCATATATGGGACTATATTACTTCATGTATTGCATATTTTCCTATATATTGCAATATATTTTTGTTTCGTAAGGGCCAACTTCTTTGGAATTGGGTTTGTATAGAGAGTAGTAATATTTGGTTGTGTGTGGCTTTCTGGAAAACAATAAGGCATTGTCTACACGGGCTTTTTATCAACAACGAATATTTCTCCCCCACTCCGTGTTGGAATACACATCCTCGTCTGTAAAAAACGCAGCTACCCTGCACCGCGGAAGTGCGTTTTCAAACTCATGCCAAGCCTCTAAGGCGGCAGTAGTTGACCCAATACTGTCCAGTCAGAAGGAACTTCCGTCCTTTAACGTCACTTCTACGAAACCAAAAACACGGCGCCAGGCTCGTTTGTGAGGACTGGCAAGAGGTCAGAACTGCTTTTTAAACTTTTCAACAAGAAAAAGTAGTTGGTTGCAGGCAAATAAGTATGCAAAAAGCGCCTTGAGAATGGCTATAGCCAACACAGCTCCGCGGGCATCCATGTTGACTCGCTTGACGCACGTGACGTCAGAGCATTTTTGTCACGTAGTGACGACGCAAATCTCCGGGTCTAACTGTCCACAGTCAAACGCGGGTCCGGAGATATCCGCAAACCTCCACTGTGGCCGGAGTTTTATATTTTCAATGAAAAAACTCCAGGGACGTGTGGATGATAGGGCAAACCGCAGGCTAATATCCGCCTTTTGCAAAAACCCAGGGTACGTGTAGACAAGGCCTAAATGTTTACATTTAGGCACCCCTGCCATCGTCACACTTTCTGTTACATACTCCCCCCTCCCTTCCCCCCATCAGAGAAGGGAGAAGTTCCGTGGTCGTCACAGGAAAAAGTTTGGGGACCACTGGGGACTTGAATAACTGTACAATTGAGGTAGTCTTTAAACCTTAATATTTCATTTATTTTTAATTTTTTTAATTCCAGTGCATCGATTTAGTGAGGTCCTTACATCGCCAAAGCAATGAATACATTTGCAACAATAATTTATTTTTGTTTAAAAAGAGGTTTATTTAAAGATCATTACAATTCAAACCCGCTGTGGACACGCTTCAAACATGCTTCAAACACGCTTCAAATGCGCCACTAGTACTTACCCAACTGCGTGTGCTTACTTCCATTGCGAACCCCAGGATTGGTTTTGTCGTATTGTATGATTATTTGGGTCTAACAGAAGTTGCATTCAACAAGTTACTTACTTATTTTCCACACTTCCCCTCCTTCACACTTCCCGGCCTCCAAAATAAAAGAATACCAGCAAACCACAATCCAGCAGGTTTGCGGCGTATTTCCGTAGCGAAGAAAAGAGAGAGGTGAATTAGAGCGAGGTTGGTTAATTTAAAAAAGAAAGCGACAACAATGGATATCGTGCTTGCTACAACCATAAAGGGACCGAGATGACTAGACGATGCATGTAATTTTATCGTGAAAACGAAGGAAGGTGGCGGTTGAGGGGGAATGTGGGTGAGTAGCTTCTTTCCACACACATACATGACATAACACCCACGCCGCTGGCAAACTAGTTTGCTTTGCGGCAGCATCAAGCTGCGTGGTGCATTCTCCCCTCCGTGTGGGAAACTGTATGTCATTGCAACATGAGACATAATGGACCGATCAGAGCAGCAACAATTTCTGATGGGTGCGTCGCATGTGTTGCAGACCTGTCACCAACAGCACAATGCGTCAGTCACTTGAATTACTGCGTTAGTCGTCGCTCGCGCCGACGCAGTAGTAGAAAGAAGCCTAAAAAGAAGCCTTTCGCAGAGTAGGCTAAGGTGAAATTTGGCCGCCTCGTGACCACGTCACACGCATGCGGGCCGATTAGTGGGCCGGACTAAAATCCGCTTCCGGCCATGCTTAGTCAAGCCCTTTTTAAAAATTTGTCAGGCCCCGCCCCCGCTCATCCACCCCGGCGTCCGGCCGGGCCGGCCCCGGAACGGACTGCCCATCTCTGCTAAAACTTATTGCATTATATCATGAATATACGAAGCCAGTATCGCTTTTGATAGGGCCACCACTAAATAAGGTGCAATGTCAGACCCTCTGCAAGTCTTTTCACAAATAACCAAAGATGGGAACCGCCCCCCCAACCCACACCCAAAAATGGATCAGTCAGTCAGTTTGCTAATGCCAAAGAGTATGTTGAAATCGTAACTCATCTGGCTGTCCTAATCATTCTAATTCATTCTACAAATAAAACCGTAATACCATGTGTATTTGACTTCTTGTGTCTCGCAGACATCAGTCAAGATGTTCGTCCTGAGCAGCAGAGGCCAGAGCTCCCTCACATTACAGAGTCAGAGGAGGATGAGGAAGTCCGCCATTTCAAAGAGGAAGAGGAGCAGATGTCTCTTTGCATCAAAAAAGAGGAGGAGCCAGAGCATCCTGACATGAAAGAGGAGAGAGAAGACCCCCACCATATAAAAAAGGAGGAGGAGGAGATGTGCAAGCTGCCATCGACTGGTGTCCCTTTGAAGAGTGAAGATGAAAGTCAAACTAAATGTGAGGTGAGCAGAGGGGCGGAGCCTCCAAGCAGCAGCTCATGTCAACACATAACAACTGAAGGTGATGGTGACCACTGTGGAGGATTGCAAGTAGACGGCCTCTTAGCTACACTATCAGAGAGTGACGACATGTCGTCACATGCTGCTGCTGATGATGATGATGATGATGATGACGAGTTTATAGGTGATGACAACAGAAGCTGGAAATGTTCTCACTGTGGGAGCACATTTGCTTGTAAGAAGAGTTTGAAACAACACATGAGAATGCACACTGAAGTGAAACCTTTTTCCTGCTCAGTTTGTGGCCAAAGATTCTCTCGGAAGGAACACTTAAAAAGACACACAAGAAGCCACACTGGTGCAAAACCTTTTTCCTGCTCAGTTTGTGGCCAGAGATTCTCTCAGAAGGGACACTTAAAAATACACACAAGAACACACACTGGTGAGAAACCTTTTTCCTGTTCAGATTGTGGCCAAAGATTCGCTCAGAAGGGAACTTTAAAAACACACACAAGAAGCCACACTGGTGAGAAACCTTTTTCTTGCTCAGTTTGTGGCCAAAGATTCTCTCAGAATGGACACTTAAAAAAACACACAAGAACCCACACTGGTGAGAAACTTCATACCTGCTCAGTTTGTGACCAAAGATTCTCTGAAAAGGCACACTTAAAAATACACACAAGAACACACACTGGTGAGAAACCTTTTTCCTGCTCAGATTGTGGCCAAAGATTCGCTCACAAGGTAACTTTAAAAACACACACAAGAACCCACACCGGTGAAGAACCTTTTTCCTGCTCAGTTTGTGGCCAAAGATTCTCTCTGAAGGGGAACTTGACAAAACACACAAGAAGCCACACTGGTGAAAAACCTTTTTCCTGCTCAGTTTGTGGCCAAAGATTCTCTCTGAAGGGGAACTTGACAAAACACACAAGAACCCACACTGGTGAAAAACCTTTTTCCTGCTCAGTTTGTGGCCAAAAATTCTCTCTGAAGGGGAACTTGACAAAACACACACAAAGCCACACTGGTGAGAAACCTTTTTCCTGCTCAGTTTGTGGCCAAAGATTCTCTCGGGAGGATTACTTAAAAATGCACAAAAGAAGCCACACTGGTGAGAAACCTTTTTCCTGTTCACTGTGTGGCCAAAGATTCTCTCTGAAGTTTCAGGTCAAGAGGCACAAATGCGCAAGTGAGAAATGCAGTCGTCTAAAGGCATTCGATGAACATTTAAATGTTTAATATCTTACCTATACACCATGATAAGTGTTTGCAAAAAGCCGTATTTTGTTTAATATGGGATCGTTCATTTTGCCTTCTTGTGGTCTTTGTGGACAAGTATTGAGAATTAGCACAGGTACTAAAATACCTTCAGCAATGCACATGCTTTTTCCAATGTTTTAGTGATCTCCATATGAACTAAGTTGATGGTTGATGAAGAAACTGACTTTTGATGGGGAAAGTGGCGAATTGAGAATATGATTCTGAATGAAATGCAAATGATCAGTGAATCTTCTTTGTCAATGAAAAAGGTTGAATACAGTATATTGACATATGAGGTCCTTGTTTAATTAAGCTATTTAGTGTTCAGGTATTTGTTTGCTTGTTCTTATCATTATTGTTTCTTGATTTATGTACATATTTATCTTAGTTCTACTTCCTTTATTTTAGAATTGATAAATGTTTTTTATTATTCCCCCACCACCATGACCCCGGATCCACCAAGCATGAATTATTCCTTTTCTAGGCCAAGGGCTTTTTATCACCTCTGTGCGTGCGCGTGTGGGTGTGGGTGTGGGTGCGTGTGGGTGTTTGTGCGTGCGCGTGCATGTGCGTGTGTATGTGTGTGATAGTCTCTCACTGGACAATATCAAGGTTCATATGGACATTAAAATCCTATAAAAAAAAAAAACTGAACCTGAAAATTCATTTCTCCAAATTCTTCAAATGTTATTGAAAAATAAAATGTTCTCTAAACCTTTGGAGAGGTCATGGAAATTTTGTGTGGATAATATTAAAGGTCTGTGAAACACGAGTCAAGATCATGCAAGATGACGACTAATCAAGCCGGCAACCTTGTTACGTGTTACGCAAGGGATCGCCAATTTCACGTCCAGAAAAAAAAAGAAAGGCGAAGACGACTGTGGCTGGTTGCAATCAACCGAGCCAACCTACCGAAAACCGACTATGTTTGCATTTGCTTGGATCACTTTGTCACAGGTAAAATATTCTCTTCTGAAATTTGATCACTGAATTGATCACAACAGGTTAAAGGGACACTTGGATGAGCTTAACATTGGCACTTGTATAATAGGTTTGCATGTAAATATGACATCATTTATAAATGCCCCGCCCCCCAACAGACTTTGTAGTGATTTAAGGGTTTTTTTTGTGATTAGATTTATAACAAATTGGCACACCCCCTTATGGAGCTCGGCATGTTATTTTTTCGAATCTCAGCGGTCTACATTTGAAGGATCTAAATCTATGTGAATGGCTTTATATTAGCCAACAGGTTAACCAAAAAACAAAATGGGAATTACACATCGGATAATCAGTTAAAAGTCTCAGAGTCAGCGTGCCCTGATCTGAGCACGGGACCACCTGTGAAGATCAGCCCCATAGGCAGGGCCAGCCAGGGAGGAGACCAGCCCACATTATGTTTTGATTTTGAAGACAGTTTAAATGTGAGAGCTGCATGTTAGACCGGGCCCCTATTCTGCCATCGACCGTCTCGGGTGAGAGCATTCGCCAGGATGGAAAAGCTGCCCGGATCTGATCATTTTATGATTGCTGAACTTCGGAGATGGTAAAGAAAACTGACGAGAAAATTCAATCGACTTGTTTGAGTCTTTATTTACATTGGATAACTTCTTGAAAGATAAAACGAACACGCATTAAGTAGTTGTTTTGTAAATTGCTAATTGGGCTTATGGGCTCCTGACCTACAAAACATTTCAACACAAATTATAAGATAAGATAAGATAAGAAGGCCTTTATTGATCCCACAGTGGTATAAAACTGACTGTTTATTGTTACAACTTTATCAAAAATAACTTTGGTTATCGTTACCCGCGTAAATTTCATCATAATATTTCAGTGAGAATGCAGTGTTGTTTCCCGGTGGACGTGGATAACTTTATTGCTTAGTTATTGTAATGTTGTAAATTTCATCATAATATTTCAGTGAGAATGCCGTGTTGTTTCCCGGTGGACGTGGATAACTTTATTGCTTGGTTATTGTAATGTTGTTCTATATGTAATAATCACAACAATCATTTTTCATCAGACTCTCAAATGTGTAGTTTCATGTTGTTTTACCAAACAGTAAAATGCAATGGCCAAGTTATATATTTTTCACTACATTTGTACATTCGCTCTTTGCAGATGCATCACTCGATCATTCAGCGGAATGTGAAGTTTGCAATGCAGCGCTGCACTCAATGCTGCAAATATACTGCCCGCTTTGCCCCCAATTCAAACCTGCTCATATCTGTTAAGTTCTAATGCAATTACGTTTCAAGGTAATGCCAGTTTGTGTATTTCTAGCTAAAATGCATCTGTGGACACTTCATGGACACTAGAATTACATTCTGCCCAAGAGCAGCTGGTATGTATTATTGAATAGTACTGTAGATTGAAGCCAAAGGTACCTGATAAGATAGTGGTACATTGTATTTTTGTTTAAAAATAGATCTTGTGTGTGTGTGTGTGTGTTTTAATCAACTAGACTATGACTTGGACATTAAAAAGCAAGGAAAAGAGCTGATAGTGAAAACATAGACCGCTGCCCTGATGCGTGCCAACCTTTGGATGGACAATGGAATAAACTGTAGGTCACTTACAGATGGATGTCTTTTGATTATGTTCAAATTGACATACAGAAAAGCCAAACAAATTGTCAATTGCTGATAAGAAACAGTGTTTTTGACCTCATTCAGCAGATTGCCCAATCACAGGTGAAAAAAATAATAGAAAATGCGTTCTCTAAATGTGCTTTGTCCTATACTTATACTATGTAATTGAATGGCTGATATCTTCTCTACAATATATCACACATGGAAAGACCATATATGTTGCGGACCTTGATGTGCCAACATCACCATTGTAAGTTAACCATCTTTTTTTAAAATTAAATAATTATTATTATTTTTAAAGTAAGCTCTAGAAGACTTTGTTGACATTGACTGTACTTTTTGATTACTCTCTTTTTCACTTGCACAGTGGTAATTATTCGGTACTGCAGGACCTGTCAGGTCCCAAATGTTCTTTTAGTTATAGTTGTTTGTAACTTTAATACTTGTGTGACTCAAAACTAACAGACACATTTTTTGTGTGTTTCTACATGGCTAAAAAAATGCAGATATCATTTTTTTTTTTTAAACTGACATGCCTGTATTGAAGAAATGGTGGTGTATACTACTAATGGAAAACTTCATCCTTGGCAGGTTGGCACTGTGCAACTGTATAATTTGTTTGAATGAAAAATGTTATGTAATGTTTATGTCTTATTTCAGCTACGGGAAATGATTTGCACACTGGATGGATGTTTCAAAGGCATTTCTGTGAGGTGAAATCCTTCCTGTGTTCTGACTTAGGAAGCACCAGCTGGACAACACTTCTGAGCTTGATTTAATCAATATTTTCATTTATTTCTGAAGCCCACTTTTATAACAATGTTTCTTTTCACCGAGAAATCCTTCCTTATGATACAAAAAAATCTCTTTACCGTGACAGTTTTAGGGAAATACGTTCTTTAATACATTTTGATGCTATTGACTTTAAAAAATTGTATTTGAATGATGGGAAAAAAAATTGAAGCAAGAGGAGCAACCGGCTGCACCCACATGTGATAAAGTCGAGATCCAACAGATGATGTGGTGCTGCACTGGAGATTGACCAACCGGGCCGGATTCTGAGGAGGACCTACTTCTCCAAAGGAGTCATCCTGCAGCGCATTATCTTGAAATGGACTTACACACTATTCAAGTTTGCGTTATATAGCACTGCATTGTCTGTTAATTGTTGCCACTCAGCATCCATTGCAGCCTGGTCATCCTGGAAGGTGGATTCCCCCTATTTGTGGCTCCTTGTCAAAGTTCCTCAATTTTTCTCAATTTTCTCAATTGTATTTGAAGTTTTTTCTAGCCCTCGTGGAGATTAACATCAGGGGATGTCCTCGTGGTCTTTTTAAAGCCCTGAGACTTTTTTCATTTAATAAATTTGACTTAATTAAACTTTTTGAATGTGTCTTTTTGAACAGTCAATTTGTTGAGTACAAACAGAATGCAGTCTTTGTCATCATTAATCATGGCAAATGATGTTGGACCTCTAAGGTAAAGTATCAAAGACAAGAACAGACTATCTTAAATAAATGATTGTGTCAATCTCATCGTTCATATTCAGTTATTTCATTAATGCTCCAACAGCATGTATACATAGAAAGTAGAGGTTCAGTCTTGTGTCAATGTTAATTAGAACCATTATAAGCCAAACGCTGCAGTGAAAAATGCATCTAGCAGACAGTTGGTTGATTCATACATTACGATTTTATATGCAATGTTTTTTATCTTTTATGCAGCAACCACTATTGATTGATTGTCTTTATTTCGTACATGTAAATAAAATAATATTCAAATTAAAATTGAAATACAAATATACATTTATCTATGGGTCAAACGAAGAAAATAAATTAAAATTGCTCGAAAGGGTGTATGAGGAAGTATAAACTAATATCTAGTCCTACCTCTTACATAAGATCCCACTTTTCCTCTTATATTCTGTACTGTATTGAAAAAATACATAAGTAACAATAAATAAACTATGATTACTACAATTATACAATGCTGAGTCTTTCTAAATATGTAGATATTTAACAACAAAACATGAAAATTACAAACAGTTACTGGTCATAACATTCTGATACAGGTATATAAATATTATAGGACATTGTATATAAATATTATGACAAGTTTCTTATAATGCAACACCATGACATGACTTTTTAGAAATTCTAAGTATAAGTAGAAATATTGAGTATATTGAGTGAGTAAGTACAAAGAGTACAACGTGCTCACGTCCATGTTACAAAGACTTTTCTAAATTTCTATACTAGTTAAAAATAGCCAAATGTTATAAAATTATGGTTCTGACAATCAAAATTCTGGTTCTGGACCTTCTTCAAGATACTTGACGTCGTAGCAAGTCAGAGGAAACTAACTTAAGGGCTCGTACTGATCTCAGGAGCAGATGTCTACCAGCCTATGGAGTAACTATAAATTTTAAACATAATCACGTTACTGTTACGCTGCCTGATCGTCACAAAAGTGTGTGTGTGTTTAGTGCCATTAGTAAGCGGTTTTAATGCGCGTTTTACAAGTTTTACAAGAAAATGTAATCGTTTTTATTTTCATCGCTTTTATTTTCATGACTTTTAACTTTTCAAATCTTTACGACCAGCACTTCCTGTCGAAAATGTAAACGCTTTTATTTGCAAATCTTTGCCACCACTTCCAGTCTGACAGTGCTTTTCCGGCCTGAAAGTACCCCTCCCCGGCCCGTCAGGGCCCTGGCGGGAAGGGGCATTACGTTCCGTGGTCTACGGTCTGAAATCAGACCCCTCTGGTACGCACAACCCCCCCCCCCCCGCCCTTCCCCGCCGCACGCGCACATACACTGACTAAGGAACGAACGTACCTCTCCACGATTTCTTTTTCTCAGATGTACTAGTACCACAACACAGGACGTTCATCACTACTTTTCTAGAGTAAAACATCTTACGCTAAATCTTTGTGTCCGATTAAAGTCGTCTCGGTGCACGTTTGCGCTTCTTGGCCTACCTTAGCTAAGTGTAGCTTAGCTCGCTAGCTGCTAACAAAAAGACGCGTTTGTGATCAACATCTTTCAGCAGAGATCAAGTTTGAGCTGCAAGTGTTGTGGTGATTGTCGAGTGAAAATTTGCGCAAGAAGGACAGCAGAGTACGAGGAAGAACTTTTTGGAGCAAAAGAGGCCAACGTCAACTACTGGACGCCATTAGCAGAATGCAGGCAAGAATCGTTCCCCGCAGAGCAGGTTTGGTCACTTCTTTCACTTTTTAAGGAAATGCTTTCCAATTTGAACAGTATACTGGGCGTTCTGTCTGTCTTTCTAACTTGTTACTATATACAGGTGAACAAAAAAGTTGATACCACTTTGTTAATTAACTAAATTAACTATTAAATATCAGACATTGCTTTTGAAATGTGGTTCAGCAGAATTATTTTAAAAACTAACTCTTGAAAAAGGGATGGACAAAACTGATTGGACCCTTAAAGAGGAAGTCAACCCAAACGTATTTATTACAGAATATATTCTATCCAGGCCCACGAGTTGAAACCAGGCATTCTGATTAATATTGCGTTTGTGGAATATGAGTTAAGCAGCAAAATACACCCACTTTTATATGGAGTAAGATAGCTGTCAAAAAGTCATATGCATGATTAATGATTCATATCCGTAATTTAATTATTTCCCTGAGTACAAATCAAAATTGTGAGGTTTTGAATTTTTTCCTTGTGAGTACGAATCAAAATTGTGAGGTTTTGAATTTTTTCCTTGTGAATACGAATCAAATTTGAGGGTTTGATTTTTTTTTTTCTCGTAAGTACGAATCAAATTTGTGAGGGTTTGATTTTTTTTTTCTTGTGAGTACGAATCAAAATTGTGGGTGTGAAATGTTTTTTGTGAGTACGAATCAAAATTGTGAGGGTTTGATTTTTTTTTTGTGAGTACGAATCAAAATTCTGGGTGTGAAATGTTTTCTTGTGAGTACGAATCAATAATCTGTGAGTTCATTGTTTTGTGAAAGCATAGGCAAAAATCCTCCGCCACTTGTGGTAGAAGCTTGAGGATTGCCACGCACTGTGTTGATTGTCACCCTGTTTTAAGATACATTAAAAGAATGGGTAAATCTAACAGTAAAATCAGTGATAAAAAATTATTCTAAAGAACACCATGTAAAGACTGGAAATTTGTGGAGCGTCATTGTCCTTCCAAAATAAAACACTTCAACCTTTGGATAACGCAGTGATTCTCAAATAGTGGGGCGGGACCCCCTGGAGGGCGCGGTGCGATGCTGAGCGTGTGACCCTGGGGAACATGCTTTTTTTCCGCCGTACTACAATAAATCTAAATTCTAAATTCTTAACAAGGTTATTCTTGGAAGTTGAACTATATATACTATACTATTCTTTTTGTGATAACCCAATATGACTTTGCTGGCCAGCTTAACACAAAAGCTAATGAACCTGAAGGACAAAATAAGAACGAAACGAAAAAACTGTTCAAAAGAAAGGATGGCGGAGTCCTGTGTACCCATAAATTCTGTGTGTGTATGCTTGCGCAAATCGTTCGTGAAACCCCTGTGTGAAGTGTGTGAGTGGACAATGTGATTGGGAATTAAAATACCACAAGGTATTTTATTCCATATAATGTAGTAAGATTGTAAACAGCAGACTGGTGAGGATGCAGAAGCAAGAATTATCCACTTGAAAAGGTTGAAGTAAGAATTACCACAACAGAAAATTTGAGTTGCTGTCCTACTGATAAGAAACCAGTCTATACAACGCCCGAGGTGTTAACAAACTTGACTAAATTCGCTATAAATTGGGGAAAATATGTAGTAAAATTAAATCCAGGATGCAGTGTAAGATTGGAAGTTTGTTGAAAAACAGGATCCCGATGAAATCCAATATTTAGACACATGGATAGCTGATCACGGCTTTAATGGTTAATTAAATACACAAAAAGTGGCCGCGTTGCAGGAATAAATTATAAAAAAGACAGGAAACGAAAAGAAAAACTCAAAACAAAAAGTACAAAGACAGAGGAAAAATTAGATAAGGAAATACTTTAATAGAAGTTTATCTACATTCAAGGACGAAACCTGGAATTAATTTAAAAGTAACAAGGAAAAGTTACATTTTTGTATGATTCATGAGCATGTAGAACAAGAAAAAAACATGCGTGCGCACACACAAAGAAGCAAAGGATGCAGCTGTTGGCATTTATGAAGCACTTTCAGTAGACCAAATAACAGATAAAAACAAACCACTCGACGACACAATACTGAAAGAGGTGCAAAATAGTGCATCAGAAAGTGAGTAAACCTTTTGGAAAAATAAAAGGGAAATGAGAAATGACGAATCATATGTAGTAAAGAAGGTGAACCCATCCTGGCCTTGCCACGTCTCGACAGGGGGGGGGGGGGATGGTACAGATAGTGGAACATCACTCTACTGCATATTAAAGCTGTCCCGACTAGTCGGCATAGTCGACGTGGCCAAAGACGTAAATCGGGACGCACAACATACCGTCGACGTCAAGTGTCGATGACGTAAAATACGTCGGCACGTACGTACGCTCGAGTGTCGATGACGTAAATACGTCAACACGTGCATTGCGTCAGTTGTAAACAAGCGCGCACAGTAGAAATGGCGGAGGCGCCGGATACCGCTAAAAAAGAGGACAAAAACGTCCAAAGTATGGACATACTTCAAAGAAAGTTCAAACGAGTTGGTCATCTGCACCCTCTGTAAAGCTGAGTTGGCGTACCACAGCAGCACATCAGCCATGAACGAACACCTTAAGCGACGTCACTCAGGAGTACTACTGGAAGACGAGAGAAAGCAGAAAGCTGCAGTATCCTAAGTCCATCTAACTAACTAATATCCCCCGGTTTTACTGAAATTGCTGTTATGTCCGACTATTAACGTGCATCGTTAAGTTTCATTTATCGCAGCAGCGGGTTTCAGTCAAAGTTACGCCGTGTTGTGTTTCAACTGTGCATTATGTAGCTATTGTTCGGGGAGCTATTTCACTCCAGTCAAATTGTGTCGGTGTTCCGGAAAGCTCTCTGTGGGCACTGGGCGCAGCACACCATGCAGATCGTATTTAGGATGATGTCCTGCCCCCGCTGCTTAAAAAAAAAAAAACAAAAACAAAAAAAAAAAAACCTTGAGGAAATACTGGCCTGCTAACCATAGACTGTACTAATATATAATGTGTGCTTTTTCATTGTTATAATATTTAAGTATGCACTACTTTATCTGTTTCAGGTTTAAGCAAACTGATGTTATTTATTTTTAGTTATTTATTTTTGTTAATTCTTTTACTTGGGCTGCTGCACATGCACGCACACATTGTTTCACCGTTATTTATAGATAAATACCTCATTCATGTTCACACGTCATAATGCCTTCCTTCCTAAAAGAGATACGTTTTTTTTTACTTTAATAAACAAAGAATTTAAATAAGATTTCAGAAGTGTTTTTTGGAATTGATAATCGTCAAGTGAAAAATAATTGCTAGATTAGTCGAAAAATTAATTATTAGACTAATCGACTAATCTTAAAAATAGTCGATAGATTAATCGGGAGAAAAATAATTGTTTGGGACAGCCCTACTGCATATCGATGTTGAGCATGTGTGACTTGTATAAAACATAATTCATAAGGCAATGTCAAATTCTACAAGCACAGTAGGTGGTGCAAAGGGATTTTATTCGACTGAACAAAATAGGACAATACTAATATTGCCTAATGCTAATTAAAGTGTTTTCACAATGGGTTGAAATTCTCCAGCGAAACACTCCGATGCTATTACTGTGGCAAAGACATTGTGTAAATATATCATATATCACAAATAATTTGGAGTAATAATGAAAGTCATTTTGTAAATATTGTTGAGAAAACAGGACAAACGTTAGTTATCCAGGTAAAGCACCGTTGTTCATAACATCCACAAAGTGCACAGCTGATGAAAAGAACGAATGGAAAAATGTAAAAGAGAATCATGAAAGGAGCAGAACAGTTAAGTCCGTTTGAAATGCAGTCTGGAAGACCATACTTACGAATTGCCAGCTGAGGATACGAATCACTTTTGTGAGAGGACGAATCAACACATCATGCAAATTAGGATGGCGTCACGCAGGCCACAGGCAGGTGCCAAGGGGAGCTCATCAAGCTGTGATTCCTCCACCTGCGCATGCGTGGAGAACAAAACAAAGAGGCGAACGCGAGCGGATCGGACGGCGCTTCCAACGGCTCAGGAGACGCATCTTCACAGCAGGTAAAGTCAGCAACATGTATATCCAATTTATTAATCATATTTATTTTGTAAAGTCGTTCTGTCTCAAATAATAGCTTCGGACTCACAGCCTTACAGCTGTAGATTGCAATCTAATGATGCGTTTCATTGTTAGCATTAGAACGTGGCTAATGTAGCTCTGTTTTCAACGTTTAGTCGTATCTGTCACCATACTGTAGTGTAGTCATCTGCACCCACAATTCAGCACAATGTATGTATTGTATGGATACTGTTAATACTTCTTGCTTAATTGGTCGCTCCGTTTTTATTGATTAAGTAGTCTCGCATAACACAAAAAAAACAAAGACATTGTATTGTGAAAAAAACTTAAGCAAAATATGTCCCATGATTTGTTCTAGTTCGTATACATGTCACTGAGTCCGATTTAGTTATACACTGAAAAAAATGATGGTTGAATTTACTCAATTATATTTCGTCAGGTGCTTGCACAAAATAAAATAAGCTGGAGCCAGATACATTTTTTAAGTAGTTTACTTAAAAAAATGTATCTTTTTTAAAGTTGTTTACGTAAAAATGTATCTGGATTCAGATGATTATATTTTGTGAAACCACTTGAAGAATTAAAATTGAGTAAATGGTGCACAGCATTTTTTTTCACTGTACTTTGAGCTATCTCTAACAGAAATGTAGTGACACGAGTGGGGAGTGAGGTTTATCTTTGAACAAATTATCGATTGTCATTGATGTTTTTGTGGTAAAAACTTTAGATGGGGTACTTCTATGTATTTGTTGGTAGTATATGAACAAGAAGAGCAAATTATATATCAGTACACATAAACCAAATATTTAATGGATTTTGAGTTACACTCCCAAAAACCTCCAGTTTATTTTGTTATCAGTTATACAATACAATACAATTTTATTTAAATAGCGCATTTCATAACAGCTAGAACTGTAGCAAAGGACTTTACAAACAGTAGACAAAGGTACATAATACACAAGTATTAATAAATATAGATTACGCCAATAGGGCGCAGTCATGCACTGTTGAGAGAATGGAAGCCAAATGTGTAACAGGTTGTTGACGCTGATAAGATGCATGTTCGAATAAAAGACCCACACTTTAACAGGATGTATAGATGGCGCCGTTTCATAAAACGATAGCACCGAGACAGATAGCACCGAGACAGACCTTCGTGAAAATGTTCAATTTTCATTTCTTCTGCAAGCATTTTTGCTCTCTCTCTCTCTCTCTCTTTGTCTTTCTCGTTCTCTAGCTGATAGCTTGCAGTTTGAACTGTGCTTTGTAGGTCTTCATGGGTGCTATTTTCAATGTTGTGACGTACAATGAATGCATATACTGTACCGACACTACTGGGGCATGTCTTTAGTGTCCTCTGTCACGCCCACCTTTCTCCCTTACGTCCCTAACGTCCACATGGTGTCCTCACTCAGGTCCGCCTTTTCTCTTTTTAAGCATGGGGGTGGGCAGCAAACGCTCCCAGTCAGTCAAACGCAGCGCTCAACAAAGTCACATAACAGTCACAGATATTGGAACTCGGTGCACACGTAAGCCACACCGCATTATAAGGCGCAACGTCCATTTTGGAGAAAAAATTTGACTTTTAAGTGCATCTTATAGTCGTGAAAATACGGTCACCTCGGCTTTCTGCAGTGGCCTGGATTCGACTTTGTTCTCACTCAATGGCAAATATTTGAAACAAAAGTGTTTAGAATGAATTATTGTCCCATTCCGGGGCGACGGCGTGTTTCCTTACGTTTGTAGTGTTTATAGTTCAAGAGAGATTTTTATCATTGTTATTTCGGCATCGTCAAGGATGTCAACATAAATCAAGTCATCACAAGGATGTTGACTAAGCCTGAATTGTGTTGCATGACTTGCATAAAATTGTTGTGTATCTACAGAGGAGGCGTACTTCAAGTCTCCTCATTTTACTCAATCGGAATACAGTAAACAAGGCCAATAACATTTATATGTCCATCCATCCATTATCTGAGTCATTTATACTCACAAGGGTCACAGGTAGGTAGGCAGGGTTACACCCTGAACTGGTTGCCAGCCGATTGATCGCAGGGCAACATTTCAATGTTTGAAACGTCTTTGTACTACTAGTTTGAGACACCGTTCTTACTTGTTTTGTATTGTTTGTGATTACAGGGTGGAAATGGTTAAAGCCTACATCACTCCTGTTTTTGCCCTTTAATAATTGAGATGATGAATGCGGAACTAGAATGTTGAACAACGTTTTGAAAATATTTTCAGAATTTTACTGTCGGTTGCCTCAACCAAAGTCGTTACACTCTTGAGTTTATCGTTCTGTTTGTGTCCCACTTGCACAAGGGGGTAATGACATGCAATATGAAACAAGGTTAAATTCCAAATAGGGGTGGGCAATATCATGTCACGATTTTTTAAAAATAAAATCACGATCACGATTTTATCACGATTCTTTTTTTTTGTTTGTTTTTTTTAAGACTAATTTGCACATTTCTGACCATTTCCTCATGTTAAACATATAAAACATATTTAAAATGTGTATAAAACTCTAAAAGGAAAAAATGACTAAGTCAGCTAAGCTTTCTGAACAGGTTTTAATTTGAATAGTGACAGTTTTTATCAAAATGTGCAGTGAGTGTAAAAACATAAAAGGTATCATAATGTAAACATAAAAACACAGCTCGTAACGCTGGTCTAGTACTTTGAAGAATCTTTTAAAGCCCTCGTTTTCCACAGTTTTGGAAATGGAATCATGTCTTCAGCAAGGTAATAAGTCACTGCCTCAGTTACTTCTTTACACTGCTTGCTTGTTTTTTCATATGGAGTGCTCTTGTTAAATGACCGTTACCGCGGGTTGCGTTAGCTTGGAGCTAGCGGGTTCCTCTGGCTGATCTCCGTTTGCTTTGGCTGTCGGCCCTGACATCTGGACCGGGCCTCTGCAAACTTTGCAAATAACTGGTTTGCGCTTTCTCCTCCGACGAAAAACCAAACGAAATCGACACTGTGGATGTGGAGTTTCTTTTCGGGACCAACTCTGCTTCATGGTGACTTTCCGCTATAGCTTCCCACTATACAAACAAACAGGGAGGCGGGGAGTGTCACGTACCGTGCACTGTGCTTGCTGTGATTGGTTGGTCGGGCACACGCGTCAGCGGCTTTGCGCCGCCATTGAGCTAAGCTGTTTAGAATGTGCCATGTAGACGATCAAACGATCTTTCGGCTTTATGAGATCATGAACATGTTAAACCGCTTAATGATCTAATATCGTCATATTGCCCACCCCTAATTCCAAACAAATGGGTTAAGCACAAATGCAAAACAAACAAATGTATGGTTTCAAATAGGTTGGATATTTTAAAGTTTAAATATGTGCACTCATTGTGGATAAAATATATATTTTTTTAAATAACTTAGATATACTGTTTATTTTTTCAAGGATTGAGCGGCAGTTGAAGAAACCTGTGGGCAGCTGTGACCTGTAAGTATCTATGATGTTCTCCACTTCCTTGAAGAAGAGCACTTCCTCAGCATTGCCACTGAAACACATGTCTTCTCCTGCTCCTTTGTGTTCCTCTCACTGCTTGCAGGTTGATACTTTCCGCACTGGTTGGAACAACCATCCACTGTGAACGGAGAGCCACATCACTCCTAAGCAGCTGGAGGAGCTCGGCCACATCGACTGCATTATCCAGTTCCAGGATCAGACAACAGGTAAAGTACATGCAAATATGTGATTTGAATCAAACATTTAGTTCATGTTTAGCTTTCTAATTGACCAGCTACAAGTGCTATTTAAAATTGGGTCTGCTGTTACTTCATACAATCTAAAATTCTCTGTGTTTATAGGCATGGATATTCCTTACATTGAGTGGGAAACCAGTCGACTTCCTTGTGATAACCATATGAGCAATCGTTGTTCCACACACAGCATGCCCACAGACTGATGGACAACTGACATTTTTCAAGAGATGCAGATGACCCCAAGAGTATCATTTCAGCCCTTTGGCAACGATATTTACTTTGCTGCTGTTCAATTTTGTGAGCCATCTCATGAAATCTGAATCTGTAAACTGATCAGAAAGACTTCCGTTTTGTGTTGATCTTTAAAATGTATGGGACACGGAAAAAAATTACCTACAAAAACTTTAAGAAGGAGTACAAGTACAAATAATAAGATTGCAATGATTACTTTGGTAAAAAATAAAAATGAAAAGGCCTCGAAAAAGATGCAGAAAAGTCGATTTTTTTTCGTGAGCTGGGTCAGCCCACTGGCCAGCTGAGTGCGTGCGTGACGTCGCTTGCCCAGCGGCGGCGTCTTTAGACTCTGAAGATGGCGTTGACAAGCTGTCGGTAAGTATTTCTCGCTCCATTTTATTGTTCAATTAAAGGAGAATCGAAATGACGAAAACCATGACGGGCACACTTCACAGCCAGCAAGTTAGAGACGTGACGATGACGTCATGCCTTCTTCACGATTTCGCCCACCCGGAAGATTTCAAAGCGTAATGCTAAATCCATTAAATACTCAGTTAATGAGTATCAATTTGAGAAACCGTTCATTGCGACATGGATATATTTGAGTGCAGAAACTGTTGACAAGTCGTAGATTGTCACTTACACCAAATCTAGCATACAACTGACCACGTTTTCTCTGAAAATGGAGCTTCATAGATGTTTTGTGAAAATAGAAAGAGCTTTAAATTCTGTAACCATATGAAAATAAAATGAGTTCGCCTTTGAACAACTTCAATATGTTATACATCTTGGAAAGGAAAAAGGACTTGTAAGGATAGCATCTGTGGGTTGCCATTCAAGTTATACTTAAGACAATGAGTCTTTAAGGTGGGCTCCATACTGCCAGATGAATCCCAACAAGTTTAAAAACTTTAAACACTAAAACATTTGAACATGTATGCAGGCCAACTAGTTGAAACAAGGCAATCTGATTAATATTGAGTTTGTGGAATAAGTTTTTAGCCATCTCAGTGGCCATTTTACAAGTAAAAAAATTTTCTTGTAAAAAAACATTTCACTTTTTTGGGCACCAATCCTTCTTTTAACGTAGAGTAGAGTGAAATCAAATGAGTAAGATTAGGGAAAAGCACCGCGCTAAATAAAACTAAACTAAACACTTGAATTGGTTTTTATTTAACCTTGATCCAAAACGTTTTGTTTTGCTTCTCTAATACAGTATGCCTAATTTCATCTACACATTCAAAATGTGGTATGTACCTGGAATGGAGAAAAAATTGCAGTCTTAAGCAACCTAAATTAGTACATTCTAACGAGTCATAGACCAATCCGACGTTGGCCAACTGCGACAGACGCTTACCCCCTCTGGCGTTGGGCCGGCTGTCGGCACTTCACCCTGGAAAACTACACCGCAAGGACAGACAGCGACGCTGACCATTGAAGTACCTTCTGCGCATGCGTGAAATGTAATACCCTTTCATACCATCGGCGGCGGTAGTCACTATTTTTCATGGTTAGAAAACTCCAACCGCAAAGCTATTGGCCGGGGACGGATTATAAAAACGTAAACAATGCATTCAGCTATATTCTTTGCTCACGATGAACTCCAACGCGAAGACCCTCACGTTCTTGACATGGTATCGTGAAATACTTAAAATGTCAACCCTCGCTCTTGTACTTGTAAGAAGATTAATTCCGTAAAGGCGTGCTCACTGTTTATTCGCATTTGTCACTTCCCGTTGGTGCTCCGAGCGCTGATTTGCAAGCTAACAGCCAATCAGAGTGACCAAATGTCACGACTTACGACGCCAATTCAACATGCTGAAACGCCCTCCAGTGTTTGGTAGGGATGTGCGCGACTAGTCGTTTAACCGTCTACGATTTATTAAACGTTTAGTATTTTACTAGTCGTTTAAACGCTGCATTATCATGCATCTTGTTCCTCACGTCTCTCTGCCTCTGTAAACAAGCCAAGCACCAAGAGAGAGAATTGCTCCTCTCTCTCCCGCCCACACGAACACATAGTAGAGGGCGGGGACACTAAGTTTGGGGAAGAAAAGAGATGTCGAAGCTCCCACGAAAAACAACGTCACCGTTTGGCAGTATTTTGATGCAGCAGATGACAACAAGGTCGTCTGTAGGCATTGTAAGCATAAACTCGCTTACAACCACTGTCCCGGAGCGATGAGAAATCACATGTGTGGCGCGCAGCCTCGGGCTCCTGCCGCAAGCTGCTTAGCAACAATAGCACGTTAGCTAGCCCCCAGTCGCGCTCAGCTCCTCGTTCCGGCCGGCAAGCGTGGGCAGCGGCGGTGGCGACTCTGGGCGGGGCGGGCCCTTCCCACAGATCTCCACAGCTGCAGCGGCCGCTGGGACACCACGGTGGCAGCAGTCGCCCTTACGCGGTCGGTAATCCGGGCCGGCCTGGCCGGCTCATTCGGCCGACGCGGCCTCGATGCGGCTCATGACCCAAAGTCAGAATCGTCTAAATGCGTCTAATTGCAATATTGAGCCAACAAGTTCAACACACAAATGCACATATCTAGCTAATATTTATCTTATATCATGCGTAGCGGCAGCTACTGTACATACAGATACATCAGGTACCATATGATTACATAAATTGCTTGGATTAGATACTTTCCTTGCTTGCCCTTAAAATGCAGCGTTGTCATATATATTTTCTTTCTAAAGCAAGACAAGGTTAGCCAATCAATTGGTGTTCAGTAGCATGCTTTCAGTAACAGCTGGATTATTGTATTGTCTTGAACTTCTCAAAAATAAAGCTCTTCTGAAAAATAATAACAAAACATTTATTGAAATAAATATAAATATAGAATTTAAATTAACAAACTGTCCTGAATGTTTGGGCTAAAATAGCCCCTACTGTAAATACACAAAATATTTGCATTGTCAGCTTTGAATTCAATATGTATTAAATTTCAAGTTTTCTTGCTTATAAACTAGTCGACTAGTCGCAAATAAAATTTGAGACTAGTCGGCGGGCAAATTAGTCGAAATTCCCATCCCTAGTGTTTGGTAACTACGGCTAGCTTTCCGAAACGACCGTCCCAATGTGAGAAATGAAATCGGGCATCGATTGCTAGCGTTAGCGCTAATTCGGGAGACATGACGCCATATCCTACAATGCTTCTGTTTACGTCACGGATGACCCGGATTACCACTGCTGCGCATGTGCGATGCGGAGAAGCATTTGTCGAGAGAAAAACACAACGGCAAATAATTAGATATGAAGAATAAACGACGCGTCGACTATTAAAATCAACCGTTGATGATTTTGATCGTTGAAGTTGTCGTGTTGGTAATCTAATCTTGGCGGTTGTAATGTCAAGTAATTTACCCAATGTGCGTATTCAGTCTGTTTACAGCAGATATGTGAGCGAGCAGCTATGGTTAACATGGCGTTGAGAATCGATTCTTTTATTTTTTATATTGATGCATGCTTTAAGCATTTATATCGATGTAAAATCGAGTTTCGATAAATCGTTACACCCCTACAGTTCACAGTTGCTCAGAGCTCAGGTAATGACCAAATACAGCTCACCTGTTTTCTGAAGCTGAGCCATGATTGGACGTTATCTGAGCCCTGAGCGACTGTGATGTCATTTTCAGTCGACAGAATTGACAAAATGGCCGTCCCTTGAGATGGCTAAAAATGAGTGGATTTCTCATATTGCACAAACACAATATTAATCAGAATGCCTTGTTTCAACTAGTGGGCCTGCATAGAACATATTCTTGAACAAAGATATGTTTGGGTTGACTTCTTTAACTGAAGATTTTGTTGCACAACCTTTTGAGGCGATCACTGCAATCAAAGGATTTCCAACTTTCAATGAGACTTCTGCACCTCTCAGCAGGTATTTTGGGCCCCACTTTGTTGTTTGCTTTCCATTAACAGAGGGGTACCAACCATTTTGTCCATGAGTGTAAATCATTACATAGTGACAAGTATTTTAGCATATAAACATCATTCAATTATAACTGAAATTAAATGTTTCCATGACATTCCAATTCTGAAAAGCATTTACAAACCCAATCCCAATGAAGTTGGGATGTTGTTAAATACATTGAAAACAGAATACAATAATTTGCAAATCATGTTCAACCTATATTTAATTTAATACACTACAGTGACAAGATATTTGATGTTCAAATTGATCAACATTAATTTTAGCAAATAATCATTCCCTTAGAATTTGATGGTTGCACGATTCCAAAAAAGCTGGGACACTGAATACCCATGACCTTCGATCCCTCAGGCAGCACTGCGTCAAAAACCGCCCCTGCCTATTTCAGCAAGTCAATGCCAAACCACATTCTGCACGTGTTAAAAAGTGTGTGGGTACTAGACTGGCCTGCCTGCAGTCCAGACCTGTCTCCCATTGAAAATGTGAGGCGCATTATGTTTTTGTCTTCATAATTAATTTGATTTCTTTGTTGTTGTATGACTTATATTTTTGCTATTTGTACAGCACTTTGTATACAGCGGTGGTTGTCTCTATAAATCATTGAGTAAAATACAACCTTGTGTATAAACATCTGGAAGGCAGTAAGAACCATGTCACACTGCTTTTTGTTGATTTCTCATCAGCTTTTAACGTGATACAACCTCATGTTCTAGCTGATAGGCTTTTGTATTCCTTCGATCTGTATTCCTTTGCAGTGCATCGATTTTAGTGAGGTTATTACATCGCTATAGCAATGAATGCATTTGCAACAATAATTTATTAAAGTGGCTTAAATGATAGTGTAAAGACACAAAATATGAAATCATTAAAACCTATTGCATTGTATCATAAATATACGAAGGACACCGCAAAGATGCCCCCCCCCAAAAAAAATAAATCAGTCAGTCAGTTTGCTAATGCCAAAGAGTATGTTGAAATCGTAACTCATCTGGCTGTCCTAATCATTCTAATTCATTCTACAAATAAAACCGTAATACCATGTGTATTTGACTTCTTGTGTCTCGCAGACATCAGTCAAGATGTTCGCCCTGAGCGGCATAGGCCAGAGCGCCCTCAGATTAAAGAGGAGGATGAGGAAGTCCACCATTTCAAAGAGGAAGAGGAGCAGATGTCTCTTTGCATCAACAAAGAGGAGGAGCCAGAGCGTCCTGACATGAAAGAGGAGAGAGAAGACCCCCACTACATCAAAGAGGAGGAGGTGGAGGAGGAAGAGATGTGCAAGCTGCCATCGACTGGTGTCCCTTTGAGTCAAGATGAAGGTCAAAATAAATGTGAGGTGAGCAGAGGGGCGGAGCCTCCAAGCACCAGCTCATGTCAACACATGACACCAGAAGGTGATGGTGACCACTGTGGAGGATTGGAAGCAGATGGCCTCTTAGCTCCACTATCAGAGAGTGACGACATGTCGTCACATGATGATGATGATGATGATGATGATGATGATGATGATGATGATGATGATGATGATGATGATGACGATGACGACGATGATGAGTTTATCGGTGATGACAACAAAAGCTGGAAATGTTCTCACTGTGGGAGCACATTTGCTTGTAAGAAGAGTTTGAAACAACACATGAGAATACACACTGAAGAGAAACCTTTCGCCTGCACAGATTGTGGCCAAAGATTCTCTCGGAAGGGAAACTTAAAAAGACACACTAGTTGCCACACTGGTGAGAAACCTTTTTCCTGCTCAGTTTGTGACAAAAGATTCTCTCAGAAGGGAACCTTAAAGACACACACAAGAACACACACTGGTGAGAAACCTTTTTCCTGCTCAGTTTGTGGCCAAACATTCTCTGAGAAGGGAACCTTAAAAATACACACAAGAAGCCACACTGGTGAGAAACCTTTTTCCTGCTTGGTTTGTGGCCAAAAATTCTCTGTGAAGGGAAGCTTAAAAATACACACAAGAAGCCACACTGGTGAGAAACCTTTTTCCTGCTTGGTTTGTGGCCAAAAATTCTCTGTGAAGGGAAGCTTAAATATACACACAAGAAGTCACACTGGTGAGAAACCTTTTTCCTGCTCAGTTTGTGACCAAAGATTCTCTCAGAAGCGAACCTTAAAAACACACACTAGAAGCCACACTGGTGAGAAACCTTTTTCCTGCTCCGTTTGTGGCCAAAGATTCGCTCAGAAGGGAACTTTAAAAACACACACGAGAAGCCACACTGGTGAGAAACCTTTTTCCTGCTCAGTTTGTAGCCAAAGATTCTCTCAAAAGGTACACTTAAAAAGACACACAAGAACTCACACTGGTGAGAAACCTTTTTCCTGCTTAGTTTGTGGCCAAAAATTCTCTCAAAAGGGAACTTTAAAAACACACACGAGAAGCCACACTGGTGAGAAACCTTTTTCCTGCTCAGTTTGTGGCCAAAGATTCTCTCAAAAGGGAAAGTTAAAAATGCACACTAGAAGTCACACTGGTGAGAAACCTTTTTCCTGCTTAGTTTGTGGCCAAAGATTCTCTCAGAAGTTTCAGGTCAAGAGGCACAAGTGTGCTAGTGAGAAATGCAATCATCAAAAAGCATCCAATGAACATTTAAATGTTTAATATCTTACCTATGCACCATGATAAGTGTTTGCAAAAAGCCGCATGTCGTTGAATATGGGATCTTTTGTCTTCTTGTAGTCTTTGTGGACAAGTGTTGAGAATTAGCACAGGTGCTAAAATACCTTGAGTAATGCACATGCTTTGTCCAATGTTTTAGTGATCTCAATATGAACTACGTTAATGGTTGATGAAATAGACTGTGAAGAAACTTTTACTTTTGATGGGGAAAGTGGGGGATTGTAAATATGATTCTGAATGAAATGCAAATGATCAGTGAGTCAATGAAAATGTTTGAATACAATATGTTGACATATGAGGTCCCCGCGACCCTTGTGAGGATAAACGGTATCCATAATGGATAGGTGGATGGACATATGAGGTCCTTGTTTAATTAAGCTATTTAGTGTTCAGGTATTTGTTTGCTTGTTCTTATTATTTCTTGATATATGTACATCCATATATGAGCCATTCTAGCGAATTGTTTGAAATTGCTGTCCCACAATGAAAATCAAATTTAAGAAAACAATGAATGTGTTCAGACCTTGCATATTTAGTAATATCTTGTTATGATCTATTTTACCACAGAGCATTAATTGAGATACTATTAAATTGAATGTACAAAAAATAATCTTTTATATGTCACTTCCTATTGGGAGGTGGCTGTCCCAATCTCTAACTCCTGAATTTCAATTCATGAAAAAAAAAAAAAGTAGATTTTTTCCAATTTAAAAAATGCTTTACTTTAATAGAACATTTTGGTTGCTTTTAAATGTATGGTGAAAGATTTACAGGTTTTTATGTAAAAAAAAAAACAACCTGTCCCAACTTTTCATGTCACTACCAAAGCGCAAAGAGTATTTGTCTGTATGCAGGGCTTGGTTTTAGCCACATCCCCAGAAATTTCACCTGTAAGAGACATTACCTTCATGTTCATCACTGGGCACATGGCGAGTAATTAGTTGACAGCATTATTAAGTTATGTGCCGTCCAAAGTCTGAAAATCAGCATGTGGTTTTAACGACCGTCACTACCGAACACCTCATTTCGGCAATAAAATGAGCACTTTTGATTTTAATGCTAAATGTACTGTTTTCTATCTCTGTACACATGCTCAAAACTGTCTGACAATATGATGTTTAATTTTGAATAAAGTAAGTTTTAAATAATATAATACATATGTCATACATAGATCTTTCTGATTTTAACAATATTCTTTTTCATATTTTATCTTAATTTGAAGGGAAAAACACCGAAGTGCCAAAAAGCCTAGCAGAGACAGAGTACAGGCGAAGGGTTACAATGACCCAGTGAAATCCAAAGAATATTTAATAAAGGAAAGAGAAAGAAATAAGAGATGGAAGGAAGAAGGAAAGTGAAGTCTACCAATGATTTATCCAGCAGAGAGCAAAGGAAAGTCAGAAGAGCATGAAGCAAAAGACAAGACCACCAGATGTCTCTCAAAAAACAGAGAGAGAGGGAACATACATATGTTACAAAAATGTTTGTCATTCCAATTAAATTTTCATTTGGAAGGCGAAACCACAGTTTTTCAATGATGAAGAGCCCTGTAATGGACATTTGACCGGTCCAGCGTGTACTCTGCTTTTGCCCTAAGTCAGCAGCGATCAACTCCACATAGCGAGCCACATAGTTGCTCGTAGCATCAAGCGCTCGTAGCATCTCCTCTTTCATTTGGTTATGGCTACTCTCGAGTTGGGACGTGATTGTTTTGCGACTTTGCAACGCGTACTCAGGCTCGATATACAGCATTAATTTTTCGAACCCTTTGCCTTCAACAAAAGAAAGCGGCAGCATATCGCGGGTAGTCATTTCACAAATTAGTTGGGTAATCTTTGCTGTGCGGCGAGCATCACAGCGCCTGGCTGGAACAAACGCTGTCATGCTCGTCTGGCAGGTTCCGCCGCCATGCCCACTGTCATCTGCTGCATCAAAATACTGCCAAACGGTGCTGGGGTTTTTTCGTGGTAGCTTCGGCATCTTCAGAATTTACTTTTCTAAATATTCTTCCCCAAACTTAGTGTCCCCGCCCCCTACTATGTGTGTGTAGGTGCGGGGGGGAAGCAATTCTCTCTCTTGGTGCTCAGCTTGTTTACAGAGGCCGAGGCAGGGGCGTGTGGAACAAGATGCGTGATACTTAATGCCGCGTTTAACCGACTAGTAAAATGCGAAATGTTTAGTAAATCGTAAACGGTTAAACGACCTGTTGCGCACACCTAATAAGTATATATATATACATATATATATATATATATATATATATATATATATATATATATATATATATATTTCTATATATATATATATACATATATATATATATATATATATTTCTATATATATATATATATATACATATATATATATATACATATATATATATATATTTCTATATATATATATATATATACATATATATACATATATATATATATATATACATATATATATATATATTTCTATATATATATATATATATATACATATATATATATATATACATATATATATATATATTTCTATATATATGTATATATGTGTGTATATATATATGTGTATATGTATATATATGTATGTATGTGTATATATATGTATGTCTGTATATATATATATATGTGTGTGTATATATATGTGTATGTGTATATATGTATGTATGTGTATATATATATATATATGTGTGTGTATGTATATATATATATATATGTATGTATATTCAGTCTCTAATTTAGGACGCTAACAAACCACTAGTTAATTACGCTGTCATTGTATGATACGGCACAAGTCTCCGGCGTTAGTGGCTAGCAGCTGTTGTCATTAGCACAAGTGCCTGGCTGGTAGTTCAACATCTTGGCTTACCTTTTTTAAACTTCTTTTTCAATATTGTGGAGATTATTTTGTAATGCGCTGTCAATGTGTAAAGGAAGGCGCCTTAAATTGCACTACAAGGTCTTTTTCATTATGAAAAAAATAAAACCTTGTCTTGTCATTTATTTTATAAAAACACTTTTTCTCATTAAATATAATTTTCAGAAAACATTCAGCTCAAAATGTCTGGCAGAATACCTTGTTATTTTACACACTGTACCACCTATAAAATAAGAATGTTCTGATTTTATTCTATACAGTGTATACAATAACAAGGTATCCTGCCTTATATTGCATTCTTAAATCCTAAATGGCCATATTAGACATTAGGATTTTTTTTTAAAAATGGGCAAACGTGTTTTCTAAAATAAATGAACTCAAAGTTCTAAATATCTTTTTTTATTTATTTTTTTGCTGATCCGAAACACAATCCCATCAGTGACTCAAAATCTGTGACCGATCTGAACTGTGATCGATTCCTCCTATGTGATCCGTTGAACCACTAGTGAGTACCAAAGTCAATCTCCTGGTACTCATGTGAGTAACCCATGAAAAATATTATGTGCACCCCTCTATATATGTATGCGCTCACCCGCACACACATACTCAAACAAAAATATAAACACAACACTTTTGTTTTGGCTCCCATTTTTTATGAGATGAACTCAAAGGTCAAAAGCTGTTTCCACAATCACAATACAGGAAATCTTCAATTTACGAACGAGTTCCATTCCTACACTGGCGATTTAACCTGAATTTCCACGCATGTCAGAGCAGAAGTAAACAAGCTCAGAGACGCAGCACAGCGAGGAGGAAACCGAGTGCTTCATTCCTGTGGTGAGTGACAGTTGAAATGAACAAGCGGAAATGACGTCCATTTGGGCCATGACACCGTGCGTTGCCGTTCGTATTGGGTTATTCAAATGCCGGAACAACTCTGTCCGCTCATTCATGTAAACAGGTTATTCAAAATGTTTCAGAGATTGAAATTTTGACCTTAACCCGAATATTGACATCATGGGAACGTACTGTAGTCGCTATGGTGGTGGGGACAAAAGAAGAGAAGACGGCACGGCGTCGTGAAGTCAAAATATCATAGGTCTTGTATGTTGTAATTCGAGGACTGCCCGTATCACCCTTTTTCTCAAATATTGTTCACAAACCAGTCTAAATCTGTGACAGTGAGCACTTCTCCTTTGCCAAGATAATCCATTCCACCTCACCGGGGGGGGGGGGGGGGCCATATCAAGATGCTGATTAGGCACCATCAGTTGTGCACAGGTGGGCCTTACACTGTCCACAATAAAAGGCCACTCTGAAAGGTGCAGGTTTTTTATTGGGGGTGAGAGGTCCGGGCAGTCGCAAAACCAGGCAGTACTGATCGTCGTGGTGATAAGCGGTTTGGATAATGGATGGATAAAATAAATACTGTAAATATTGAAAGAGGTAAATAAATATTGAAATAAAATACAGCAAAAATCCTTATGTGAAACATGTCATTATTTATTTGTAACATTTTGGAAAACTACAATGACATTTCGCTCAGATTGAGTTCTTACACAATCTCAAAAAAGTCCAAATTGATTCTCATTTTGGGTTCATTGAACAGATCAATCCATGTCAAATATCTCTTTGGTAGAAAAACTCTCATGCAAAACAACAGATCAGATTTCAAACGTGGGAGCAAAACACCTCCAACAGAATCACTGGAAACACATCAAAGTTTCCCCAACGTGCTACGTAAAGCCGCGGTGGAAGAAAACGAAAGCAAAATGCACTCCTAAAAGCTAACTTGCTCAGATACGAAAAAGAGGAGGAAGGGAAATGGCAGTTTGCCCTTCCTGCTTTGTGCTCGATCATGTGCAGCGAGCGACGAAAAAACACAAAAAATCTCAACAAAACGGCTCAAGTAAAAACCCCGCCAAACTAGCTTTGGCCAGCCCATCCACGGATTGTGGGCACGCCTGAACTATCGCGATAAATGAGTGTCTTGCGAGAGGAATGTCGGCCTTTGGAGGCAAGGGTTCTTTTTTTTTTTTTTTATTGTGTATTCGGATCCCGGTCAAAGCGTGAACAAACGTCACTTACGTCCTTAATTGTTCAGAAGTTGATTGAGCAGTCTAAATTCAGTTGAATAAGAAATCGAAGGCATGGAATGAGCAAAGTAGTTTTGTTTTAGATCTAATGTTTTGTATTGTTATCAATCAAATTTATTTATATAGCACTTTTCAGACAAAAAAAAATGCAACTCAAAGTGCTGTCCAATAGAAATGTCCAAAATACAACATAAAAGGAAGAACCGCAACCGTCCTCCCTCCTAACAAACCCAAAGACATGTATTGTTATGACATCTTGACATTTTAAGCACATTTTTCAATGTTTGAATCTTCGAGAAAATAGGCTTATTAATTTTTAAAGGTGTGCATAACATTTTCTAAACGCTGTTTTCAGTGGAACTTAATGGCGTTTATTCGATATTTTATAATAATTATCTAAATGTTCAACGTTACTGTCAATAATAGCCTTAAAGTTAGGCTTTATGTAATTAATAGTTTTTATTCTCTGGTTTATTGCCTTTACGTTGGTCTTTATTGTATATTATATAAACAGATCACTGAAAAAAGAAAACAGCAATTCACGTTTAAAGAAAATCTTTTATTCTCACTGGTCATCCATTTTTTTCCGACTCTTCAGGCAGGGGCAGAGCTAGGACGTGGCTAATGGATTGGCCTGGAAAAATCAAGGTGGGCTTGAATATTATTCTCACTGAGCACAATCCCCTTCTCCCGACATATCGTATATTCAAATAAAATGACAAACTGCATAATATGAAGTTCAGATCTTCCTTAGATAACCACAATTATGCCATTCTTAATATTAAAAAAAAACAACGAAACAAATTAAAAAACAATTTAATAAAAATGCAAAAGTATCTTTTTTCAAGAATCTCACTGGGTAGGCCTGCGCTCACCCTGGCCTGCGCCCTGTTTTCAAGTGCAAATAAATTATAACAAATGAAAAATACAATAAAAGTGAGAAATTACAGAAAACATTTCAGGCTTTCCTGTTATAAAAAACACCACCACGATGAATTAGAATGAATATGAGAAAAAACATAAAAATGAAGATAAAAAAAAGGACCATTACATTTTTACAGAATACACTGTACATTACAGTGCATACACGCACACACACTATTTTGCAGGGTTCTATATTGACAGTGGCCACTACATGAGTGTCGGGCCACCCGAATGTTGCTGACAATGGCTTGACTGGGCCAGTACAAATTTCATAAATAAATACGATGTTACTTTTTTAAATGTTGTATAATGTTTTGAGTTCTGTGCACATAAATTGATCGGCATATATCTTTTTACCACACCCAATTTTTTTGTACATCACGTTAAATCCGGCGGCACGGTGGGCGACTGGTAAGCATGTCCGCTTCACAGTGCAGAAGTCGCTGGTTTGAATCCGGCCCCGGCCTTCCTCTCTGGAGTTTGCATGTTCTTCCCGTCCCTGCGTGGGTTTTCTCCGGGTACTCCGGTTTCATTCTAAAAACCTGCATGGTAGGTTAATTGAACACCCTAAATCCTTGTGTGAATGGTTGTTTGTCTCTGTGTGCCCTGCGATTGGCTGGCAACCAGTTCAGGGTGTACCCCACCTGCTGCCCAAAGATCGCTGGGCTCCAGCACGACTGCGACCCTTGTGACGATAAGCGGCTCAGATGGATGGATGTTAAATCCTTCCATAAGGAATAGCTTGAACAAGATATAAAGTCCATCAAATGTCAAACAGTAAATATTCAAGTTAACCCAAAAACAAAAAAACAAGAAGAAGGAATCGCAAACAGCATCAAGACGTCTGGACAGAGGAGCTGTTAACAGCTACGGACCAGTGGAATTTCACAAGTTTTTCCTACCTCTGCCCACATATTACAAAATTACGTGGCAGAGTAATACACCAGGTAAGAGTCAATTTAATACATACATACATACAATACATAATATACAGTCGTGATGTGCTTTTTCCCCCCACATTGTATATTGTACTGTATGCATACATTCATTGATATTTTTGGTGTTGCAATTCCCTTCTTCCAAGGCGTCAGCATCACATGCACAGCTACTGACGAGTTCCTCCAACAGTGAAGAAGAGGACGAATCCATGTGTAACAGGCCCCGGTTTGGCAGGCGTGTCAGCAGATAATAGTCCTGTAAATGCAGGAGAAATGATAAGCAAAGGAGATCGGTTGCTGCTTGTTCACTGGCTCTTGCCAGAATTTATTACAATTTCTCAAACACACAGCAATGTTGTCCATAGGCTTTACGCCCTCATCAAAGAACATTTTAGTTTACCACCACAAAGCATAGTCAATATATTAATTAAACAAAACAGAAATCTTTACATTTACTGTAATACTGTAGTCATTAATAAGGTGAAGCTGTACTTAGTATATCCTTCTGTACATTCCATTGTAGTCTTGTCAAATTTGAATCATATAAAAACATGTTTTCCTTATCCTATAAACACTAAACACAAATTCAACTTATCAGAGAATGAATTGGACACATCTGAATTCTTTAGAACATAAGACATTTAACCTCTTGGTTAACTTAGTACACGACAGCTTCAGATGACGACAGTGGCGGCCATTACACAAACTCACACGCGACATCTTCCTCATGGCATTTATATGTACCAACTAGATAAAGTTGGCCTTGAATAAAGTTTCACAAATGTATTTTAACGATACTACTAAAACACATAAATGTAATTGGTGTCATTTCAGCACATCACTAACCTGTAAATGCAGGAGAAATGATCAGCAAAGGAGAACGGTTGGTGCTTGTTCAACAGATCGTGCCAGAAGGGCAAGCTCACAGCAGCTCCGACACAACGCCACTTTACGGCAGCCTGTCGTTAACACAATTGCACCACTGGTGCTACGCGGTTCCTATACTGCTCCCTGCTGCCTAAATATGTTCACACAAATACAGTATTTTAAGTCAACCTGGAAAATACATTTCCTCTTATCAAATTGAATATCCCAAATTAACTAAAACGTGACCTCATATTTTGTGTGGGTCACACATGCAATCCACCAGCACTGCTCATGGGCACCAGGGAGCGGAGGAGGGCAGCAGGCAGACCAGCCAGGATGCCTCCACCCTCCGTCCAGCCGCTGATGAGCTAATTTCACAGGTGACACACGTGTACCTTTTTTCATAATCAAAGTTTCTACAATGTTGTATTTGCCAATCAATCACCCCACCACCAGAATGTGGCATCGTTTGGGGATTCAAACGAGCATCTCCTCAAATGTGTTGGTTATAAACATTTGTTTGTATTATGAAACAATATCACGAGTCACTTTTTTTGTTTTGTTTAGTACACCGGTCAACAGCACATTAGGATGTTTGTGGTACCTTGCAGAGAGGCATCTGCTGGTAAAAACAAGTCTTTGTGTGGAGAATCCCCCATACACACTCCATTCAGTTGTAGAACGGTAGTGGAGCTCGGAGGAAAGTGTTTTGGGAATGTTTGAAAGGACAACATTGTCTATGGGGGGACAGGTGGTGTCATAAACCACCAATATGTACTGTATGAGGGTTCTTCCACACAAAGGCTTGTTTTTGGCCACCAATTTCCTTCATTATTCGAACATGCACACAGGCTCGTGTGCAGCGGGATTGCTAGCTTGATTGTATGGTTTCACCTCCCTTTATTCTATTTTATTTTTGATTATGTTGACAAAACATCTCAATTGTTAATCGGTGTGTTTGCAGGAGCAGATAATGTTTTGAAGTCTTGCATTATCTTATAGATTTTTACTGCATGGCAATCAAATAAGACCTACTATACATTAGGTGCAACTTCCAAAAACATATTTAACACTAAAAGGAATAAAGTTCAAGTTTTGCACACTCAGACTACAAAGAGAGTTTAGTATCGAACTGTCATTAATTCAAGGTTAGTGTTGCAGACTTAAAACGAATAGATAAGCACTGCGGCGGAGTGATCATCTCCCAACCCAGAGGTTGTTGGTTCAATCCCCAGCCATTGTGACCATAGTGAAGTACCCTTGAGCAAGATACTGAAACCCCAGTGGCTCCTGATGCTGCGTCATCACTAGATAAATGAGGTCACTGTGTGAAGCACTTCTGAGTACCAAATGTAGATAAACGCTATACGAGTGACAGCCGTGATACCTATTTAGCACTATAATTAGAGATTCAAAATAATTAAGTGGTGGTAGTACTGTATCTCCAATATTAACAGCTTGCTTAAGCGTAAAGAGTTCAAGTTAAGTTTACTCATTATTTGTAAGACAACAAGTTCCCACATAAATATTTTTTAAGTCAACTGAATTTCTTGTTTCTTACAGTGTGTGTTACAAAAAAAAAAAAAAAAAGCAATAAACTGAAGCGCCAAGCTTATTATGGTTTATCCGGCACTGTTCCGTAAAACACCTAGAATTTTTTTTTCCTAAAAGAAATGAATATACACACATTATCTCTAGCTGTTCTACATTTGATCTATAGCACTATAAGCATGAATTATTTTACATTTTATAGTTTTTCTTAAACCCCAACGAAAAACTACAACCGCTTCAACACATCATCACATGTCCATTCCATAATTTCACATCCCAAACTGAAACTCATCTGCATTTTATATTGGCCCTCACTTTTCATATTTCAAATAAACAAACGTTTTAAATGAATGTCCCTTGATTTTGACACCTGTATTTTATCAACATTTCCCCACACTTGAGAACAATATGTCAGAGGTTAAACTGCGTATCACCATACATCATACATTTTGTTTTATTTGAATTTTATGATAACTTATTGCAATCAAACCACTTTTTAAAACACAATGAATTCCTTTTCTAGTTTGTATTAGTTGCTTCATGTTATCCCTTGAGCAAAATACGTTTGTATCACCAGTAAATATTACAAATGTTCATATATTTGAGAAGTGCAAATATCATTCAAGTAAATAATAAACAATTTAGGTCCCGATGCCAAAGCCTATGGAATACCACATGTTAATTTTCACAGGTGTGATTCAGTGTTAATATTTTTTTTCCCCCCCTAACATGTTTTGTCTGCACTAAAGCAGGTTTTATTACTTAAATGTGTCTTTGTTTACTTTACCTTTTTCTATAAATATAAAAATCTAATGAGTGTTTTTTTCTGTTTTATATGTGCTTTAAATGGTTGATGTGTGACGTTTTGAAATGTGTATGGACTTTGTGTGCTTTGGCGATTGAATTTCGTCCTTTGAGTGACACCGTAGCTCCCCAAGGGGCAGACCTATAAAGGTAACCACAAAAGGTGTGAGTAATTAGGAAGCTGCTTTGTGTGACCCTGAGCCACAAAGTTTGATCTCCAGGCTCTAGCTTGACCTATGCTTCTTTTGCACGCAAAAAGGGACCTTGACGCCTGTGTCAGAAGGGAAGATTATTTAACATTAAGCATCCTTGGTGAGCGCAGTGAGACGTGCTTGTTAATTTCCTTTGATGGTTTGAAAATAGTATTTGTACTTGTGATTTTGTATTAGTGTATATGGAATATTTGGAGTAAATGAGTGATTGTTTGATGTTTTAATATTGATGCACAAATTATGATTGTCTTGTGAGGACTGGAGGGTGACTTGCTTGTTTTGTTTATCCTGGCACACAGTTTTCACGGTGCTATGATGAACTTGATGACGATGATCCTGCTACAACTAAAATAAACAGACACCTTAGGTATCAGTCGAGACTCTCTTTGGGGATGCAAGGGTTGCTATAACATATTGAAACCTATTATTTAAATAACTGCGTAACCATTTTTAAGTGGAACACTGATTATGCCATATTGTTGGCAATCCTGCGGAAGTAATTAGTGACGAATAGTATAAAATGTTACGTAAATCAATAAATACACCCACAGCATAGGGTTTTATTAATTGATATAGCTATATTTTCTTATTTCTGAAGCCAGACCGGTGGTAATTTACTAAAAAAAAATTTTCAACAAAAACATCAAGTATTTCTATAAATTTTTTCAAGTAGTTTACAAAATTGAGGTAAAAAAGAAACGGGTCTATAAATTGACACAATGGGCTTTTAACCATTTTCATAAATTGAAATCACCTTTGCTATTTTTATTTTAAAAATGGTTGCATGATTGGTTGCAAATACAGCAGAAGGATTCAATTATACAATTAATTACTTCTTTTATGAGTGATATATCAACACTACCTTAACTTTATCACACATAAATCAATTTGAAATGAAATATAAATGTTATATATTCAGGGAATACAGAGGTAACGCGAGTGGGAGAGCGTCACTAGGTGTTTAAGAGTATTGCTGATTTGTACTTCAATAATTATGTTCACTATGAGTTTGGTCTGGGTGTTTTGGTATTTTTGGATGATGGACTCCGGATCTTGTCTAAGTGGATTTATAATGATGGTATATATCTGATGTATTTATACATTTGAAGTATTTGCTGTATTTAGGGGTTCATTTTTGGTAATATCTTTAGTAATTTTTACCACACATGAAGAATAGAGATATAAATTAAGAAAAAATGGAGAAGGGGTGGAATTTAATGAGTCTTAGACTTCTTCCCACTCTCTTTTGAGCATGGAAGACTTGGGACACTTGGGTGAGCTTAACATTGGCACTTATATCTGTATAATAGGTTTGCATGTAAAAACGACATTAGTACTAAAATGCCCACCTCAAAAGACTCTGTAGTGATTTAAGGTCTTTTTTTGTGATTAGGTTTACAACAAATTTCCACTCCCCAAAAGGGGGCGTGGCTTATGTTATGTTTTCAGTCTCAGCGGTCTACGTCACGCGAGGAAGGCATGCTTGGTAATATTGCTCGCTTTGTCAATTCTGTTGTCTAAAACGGTGACTGAAATGCACATTACTACTCTTGTCCACTTCAAACTGTGAAAGTATAAAAGTGTTCTGCACAATCGTTTGGATTTATTGACATAAAACGTGATCTCATCATGATCACCTCCACAAAATCAAAAATACCGTGGTGATTGCTCCTCCACTTTCACAAGCTGAAGCGGGCAAGAGCATGAATGCGCACACGAACCCCGACTGGTTATATTTAGCGACGCTAAACACGTGTCTCAGGAGCTGCTTGCAGCAGCAGCAGGAAGATTGGAGCCCCCCGCTTCCCTCCCCGGTTAAAGGTAGGATTGGGACAGCGGACGTTTAGCAACAACTAGCTTCAGGCCGTTAAAACAAAAGGCGTTAGCACAACAACATTAGCTCCTTACTGTCCGCCCAGCGTGTGGAGGTGAAGATGAGCCTGTCTTCATGTCGCCTCGCAAGCAGTCGCGCGCGGTGTCTCTGCTTTTTGCTAGCAGCCCCCTTCTGCCCGAGTGAAGCGGCTTGAGAGTGACAAAAGTCCTCATCGAACAGCGAACGAAAAGTTCCAGCAAGGCTGACTGCACAGCCGAGAGTGTGGCCGCATTGGAACGTGCCATTTCGGCTGTTGCCTTCCAAATTGGACGGCGCTTTGTAAGCCGAAAATCTGGGGCACTCCTCATCCAAATAAATGTGCACGTCTCATTTCCACTTCAGTCTCTGTAAATATCCTGACTGGTGTTTAATGCCTCGCCCGTCCTAACCGTGATCAGCAAAGAAGTAGGGTTTTTTTTTTTTTTTTTAAAGCAATGAAGCAGTGTGCGCTGGTTCCAGCCTATGTAGCTCTGCTGACTTCCACATTTCCTCATACTCATATAAATCAGCCACAGAGAGGTTAATCCTTTTGATATGTTGAAGTGGGCATTAGTAGAGATGTCCACACATTTTGGTGCCAATTGATCGCCGTTTTTGGACGTTATAAGGAATGAAAGTACAATGATTTCCAATGGAGAGTTTGGAATCGGTCTCTCGCGTGACTCCGGCCGAACAAGGACAGAACGGTAGGGGGCGCGGCCATTCTGCTCATTAACAAGGGGTGTTATTCATAGAGTCACTTATTTCCTAATTTCTCCCAAATTTATTGATAAAATAGAAAATGACAACTTTTTTCATTTTCCTGATCAAAAATATATATAAAATTAACTCGTTAGTGAAAACCGTCCCTTTAAGTGTGCTATGGCTAATATTTGCTTGTTGTTATTACTATTATTTTGATCTTTATTTCTATTTGTTTTTAGCAGTAACTGTTGTTTTTATATTCTTTTTATACTTACCCACCTTCTCTTTTGCTCGATATCAGGGCTTCTAGTACCTTGATTGACAGAAATCTTTATACAATCAAGGGCTCGATGGTATGTTACGATACGGATGCGTTGCATTCCGTTACGTTCCAGTTAAGATTTTGTTTTGTCTCATGACTATCTTGCTATGGTGCCAGACTTTCTCAGACGAGGACACTGAATGAATGTCCCCTGAGAGCTCATGGCTCATATTAATTGATAGACAGAAGCAACGGACATTTTGGCAGGAGATATCGTTGAATTTATAAAGGTAAATGTACCTTCAGTAAGTTCTCATTTTCAAAGTAATGTTTTCATTTTGGGCGGCACGGTGGTCGACTGGTTAGCACGTCCGCCTCACAGTTCAGAGGTCGTGGGTTCGATCCCGGCTCCGGCCTCCCTGTGTGGAGTTTGCATGTTCTCCCCGTGCCTGCGTGGGTTTTCTCCGGGCACTCCAGTTTCCTCCCACATTCCAAAAACATGCATGGTAAGTTGATTGGATACTCTAAATTGCCCCTAGGTGTGATTGTGGGTGCGGATGTTTGTCTCTGTGTGCCCTGCGATTGGCTGGCAACCAGTTCAGGGTGTCCCCCGCCTACTGCCCAAAGACAGCTGGGATAGGCTCCAGCACGCCCCGCGACCCTTGTGAGGAGAAGCGGTACAGATAATGGATGGATGGATGTTTTCATTTTGTTGGGTTAACAAGCATGCCTTTGTTTTCGTTCACGATCTAAGTGTGAGTGATTTTGTTAGTCTTCAATTATCTGTAATGACTTTTAGGAGCAGAGAAAGACAATACTACAACCAATCACTACGGAATGTTGAAGGTATACACTGTATACAAAAAATAAACAATATATTTTTTTGTGGGGGGAATCGAATCATTATGGAATTGACCAGTGGAAATTCATTAAAATGTATTCATTTGGTATGTGGTTATTTTACAGCACAGAGGATCCACATATTATTCACTTATACTAGAAAACTTTTTATATGGGATCAAGAGGACAAAAAATAGGTTCTTGCATCCATGTTAAAATGGCAGAAAAATTAGAGATACATTTTTCTGCAGGGTGACAGGGCATGGCCACCCCTGGCCACTCTGCGATTCCAAACCTGAGGAAAGGTGTAAAAACAAAAATTGGGGGTGGGGGGCGGGCGGGGCGAGTTCGGGGGGCAGTGTTTAGAATACATTTTAAGAAGAGCTGTGTTTTTATTTTTGGGATTTAAAATGTGAATGTTTTGGGATGATGAGTATCTGTTTGGGGAGATTTTGGTTGTTTTCCAATTAATACATTCTTTTTTTCCATGTTTAAGAAAAAATATGCTTAAGACAGGAAATACTTGCAATTGGTGAGGAAAATTGATTAAATAGTTCTTTATCTATTTACCAAGTTATTTGTATTAAATTTAACTAGGCTGGACAATAGACGTTTTGTGAAGTTAATACTACCCTCACTCTGACTTGACAAGTTTTAAGGGACAAGACATCGTTTCATGATATACCAGACTGCGAATATTGTTATCTACAAGCTGTTTGACATCACAGGTCCCGGATTCTCAGCTACGTCCAGAAGGAACAAGAGGAGCTACATCACAGTGATTGGATGGGCAAATTAACAGTGATCAAAATTTGGCACCCGCTGGTTGAATTGAGGAAATGCTAGCACAATTTCTAGTGTACAAATGGCGGACGTGCCAGAACGGAGGTTCCTGAGTGCAATTGGAAAGCACCTTTTTGGGGAGTGAATGAAATACTAACCAAGTGAATAAAGGTGTGAATATGTATGAGATTTGAGAGAATGTTTAAGGGACGAGCCCCCAGGAAAGAAAACCTGATTTGGACCAAGCCCTCCTCAGCACTGGGTAAACAATGGTTTGTGGGACTGATCAACCCATGATCCCATTGCATCCCCAGGTACTGATTTTCAATATTGCTGTGAGAAAAGAAAAAAAAAACATCTTTGACCCACCAAATTCATCCAACAAGTAAATTAATAATTGGATTGTAAATGGACAAACGACAAGACAGGTGTTGATGAACCTGAAAATTGACTATGTGAGCTGGGTTTAGACCGTCGACAAGACAGGTGTTGATGAATCTGAAAATTGACTATGTGAGCTGGGTTCAGACCGTCGTGAGACAGGTTAGTTTTACCCTACTGATGATGTGTTTGGTGAGTGGAATATGTGGGTGAGAGTCATTATTAACGTTTAAAATTTGATTGAGATCCCAAATGATAGTTAGCTGGAGGATGTAGAATGTCCTCGTTAAGGGTTTTGACATTGTCCATAACCGTCTGAATAAAAACAGTGTTTTATTTTGATTTCATGTCACATGACTGTTCAACATTTTTGAAAATATAAAAGCGTTATTGAGGAAATGGTGTTGACATAGTTGCTAAGATAATTTTAACAAAAGTAGTGGAGTTTCAATTATAATACAAATATATTGAGAAAATCGTCATTTTGTTTTGAAAATATTTTTTGAAAGGTGGACTATTTGATATGACCTTGGCAAAAATAGACGCGCAAAATAATTTTTTAGTAATTAAATAATTCTATGACCAATTAAACGAAATTTGATTAGTTCATGAGCTGTTACGATACTTTGCAGACATCGATGGATGAACAAAACCATTAAGTAAATAGTAACTAAAATAATTTTTGTGAAAATAAAATAAACAGGAATTAAACATATGGGCAAAGGCAAACCCATATAAGCTTATCTAGTCCTACCCTTTATGTGAGATTCAACTTTTCCTATAATATTCAATACAGTATTCAAGAATAATTAAGTACTTAAAAATAAGCTAACTATGATTACTACGATTATACAATGCTTTCTAAAGAGGTTGTTATAGATTAAAAAGCTATAACTGTTATGAATATTACCAGTAAAATGTCCATATAACATTCTAATTTACAAAATATTATGGGACATTGTATATTAACACGCACAACAAAAGAGCTTTTGTCGTGCGTGTATCGCAAACCTTGAAATTTAAGTTGTCCCCTTAACTTAAAGTTCCCCTCCCTTTCAGTAAACATTTCCTGTATATTTTCCGATAGTTAAGTATCTTTAACTTTGTCGATTATTTGGAAAGTTTTGAATTCAGTTTATTAGTCTGAGCATTACAATGGCGATGCTGGATAATAGGAAAGGACTACCTGTTAAATCTTCATTATTGCCATAAATAATCATCTTATCTTAAATATCATCATCACATCCATCCATCCATTATCGATACCGCTTATCCTCACAAGGGTCGCGGGGCGTGCTGGAGCCTATCCCAGCTGTCTTCGGGCAGTAGGCGGGGGACACCCTGAATTGGTTGCCAGCCAATCGCAGGGCACACAAAGACAAACATCCGCACTCACAATCACACCTAGGGGCAATTTAGAGAGTCCAATCAATTTACCATGCATGTTTTTGGAATGTGGGAGGAAACCGGAGTACCCGGAGAAAACCCACGCAGGCACGGGGAGAACATGCAAACTCCACACAGGGAGGTTGGAGCCGGGATCGAACCCACGACCTCTGAACTGTGAGGCGGACGTGCTAACCAGTCAACTACTGTGCCGCCATCATCATCACATCTTTATTTATATGTCCAGAGGCATAGTGCTAGGCGTTTTTTGTGGATGCTGGTGTGTTCTTTGCATTAGGGCCTTGGTCGTCAGGAGTACCAATCGTGCGGTGGGCAGTCGTGGGGAATAGTACCCTACCAGGCCGCCCAGTGGGAGGGGCATATCGTCATGCCTGTCCCGGAGGTTCCAAGGCCGGAGGACTTCAACGAGGAGAACGACATCATCTAGTTTAGGGTCCCCGATAACTGATTTAGCATATAGGTTGATTTTGCTTGCTCATGTCCTTCATTGCTCGCATCGGGTACACCAATAAATAACACGCACCCAGTCCATTACAGATCACTTATTTTGGTTGCATTGTTTAGACGTTTTCCACGACGGCACCACACTAGTGACTCAATGGCAATTAAAGAGAGGGGGGGGGTTGTTTGTACCCTGAAACATTGCCGAATAGTAGGGGATCACGCGCACATATGGGTCAAGGTACACAAACGGGGGTGGGATGAACTGACCTTTAGGCCAGTTCAAAACAGGGATGAACATTTTTCAGAAAAGCTCAAGTTTTAGCTGAGTGATCCATAAAGTCACTCAGATGGGGTTGTTAGACTAGGCCCCTTTGGCGTATATGTTTAGGGCCGTTACCTTGCTGTGACCTTTCTCTTGCTTGGCCTTCCTTTTCTATGACACTCTTGGCACACTTATTAGTTGATTTCATTAGGGGTCACAAATAGTCACAGGGGCTATCTTCACAGCTGCATCTCGATCTTTCTGGCACACTACATGGGTCTAAATTTATGGCGAAAGAGGGAGGTGCTCTTTTTTTTAACAAATTATTAAATTGTAAATTATGTAAATACTGAGGCCGAAAGAGGGAAGTGCGCTTTATCCATTAGATTTTTTTTTTCAAATTATTCAATTCCAAATTATGTCGGCCTCAGCCTATGAGGCCAAAAGAGGGTGTGAAGGATCTAAATCTATATGAATGGCTTTATATTAGCCAACAGGTTAACCAAAAACCAAAATGGGAATTACCGTATTTTCCGGACTATAAGTCGCTCCGGAGCACAAGTCGCACCAGCCATAAAATGCATAATAAAGTAGAAAAAAACATATATAAGTCGCACTGGAGTATAGGTCGCATTTTGGGAGGAAATGTGTTTAATAAAATCCAACGCCAAGAACAGACATGTCATTTAAAATTTAAATGACGAACAATTTATAATAAAAATACAATAGAGACAACAAAAGGCTGAACGGTATGCTTACATTACATTACACATAGCCCCCCCCCCTCCACTCCCCGGAAGCTAAGTTGTCTTCGTCGCGTAACGCTAATAAATGTGTCCATATAAATCAAAATATTAAATTGTACACACAATTGGGGAATTTGGGGGGATTCACCAGAGCCTCATCCACACAGTCCCTCGAATCAAAGAGCGTGACCGGACACAGTGATAGGGAACAACGTGGCTTTAATAGCACTCCAATCCATTCCACAGAGCTCAACAACTAGCTCAATCCCGGCGCGTACACAACGACGAAGAGGTGCGCATCTGCTGCTAACGGCTAACAGACTCGAAACATCTCTCGTTGGGCCCCCTTTTAGCTGTCCAACAATATGCCCGACATAAATCAACAGAAAGAAAGGACCCATACAATAGAGCTGCCCAAAAACATTCCTGGTGTAAAACACACAAATTAAACAGTAAACCAATGCATGTATAAACGAAGCACTAATGAGGAATTTACAACAGGTAAGATAACTTTAAACTCACCTTAACGGTTGTTTTTTTAAAGAATTTCATTGGCCGTTGAATGTGTCAATCACCAGCTGAGCAAGTTTGGTTGTGACTGCAAACACAATTGACGAATCGTCCATATGCAGGGGTGGTACTATTTACGCATTTAATTTGCTCATTGGCTGTTGTTGAACTCCTGACACGGGAAACATTTGTTTATTGGATCAAGTAAGCAATCAATCAAACATAAGGTCCAGCCTATTCTTTGAAATCTCGTGATTAAAGCCATCGAAGGATGTGCATCTCAGGCACGTTGTGGACTAACTATATTACTGGAATACTTTTACTGGACCCTTGTCAACGTAATATGATCATTGATGATGATGGATTATGAAATTGTGCCGGACATTTATGAGGCTGAAATGGTGAGTTCCTTATTTTTTGTGTGTTAGCGATTGTTTGACTTAAATGCTCGTCGAGCCTGCAGATATGATTGTATATGTATAATGTTTGGTATCATTCGAATCTGCGGAAACTCAGTTTTCTAACCATAAACAACATGCCCGGGAATACTTTGTAGTTGTTCTGTATATAGCGAATTTCCCGCGGGCACGACGCGAAAACCCACATGTGGGCCGTTGGACCTGCAATAACATGTGAAATGATAAACAGGTAATAATGTGTTAATAATTTCACACATAAGTCGCTCTAGAGTATAAGTCGCACCCCCAGCCAAACCATACAAAATGCGACTTATAGTCCGGAAAATACAATACACATGGCATAATCAGTTAAAAGTCTCAGTCAGAGTGCCCTGATCTGAGCACGGGACCAGCTGTGAAGATCAGCCCCATAGGCAGGGCAAGCCAGGGAGGAGACCAGCCCACATTATGTTTAAATTTTAAAGACAGTATAAATGTGAGGGCTGCATGTTAGACCGCGCCTTTTCTGCCCTCGCCCGTCTCGGGTGAGAGCATTCGCGAGGATGGAAAAGCTGTATGATTCCGGAACTTCAGAGATGGAAAAGAAAACTGACAAGCAAATTCAATCGACTTGTGTGAGTCTTTATTTACATTGGATACTTTCTTGAAAGATAAAACAAACAGGCATTGATTAAGTAGTTGTTTTGTAAATTGCTGATTGGGTTTATGGACTCATCACCTACAAAACATTTCAACACATGTTAAGACAATGGTTCTTCTGTCACTGATAAAATTGTCTTTAAAATGTGTCTTTAAAAGCTCTTTGCAAAAATCTAAATTCAATATATCACATTTCATAAAAAATCATTTTCACTTTTACAGCTTACCACAAGGAGCTAGTTCTTTCAGTTTCTTTCTTTCTTTTTTTTTTAAGCTTCAATGATCGCTGCTATTCTCAGCACACTTGTTTAGTGAAGAATCTTTTAGCACAAGCACTGCAACTGAATGGTCTATTCTCAGTATGTGTTCTCATATGTGTTCTTAAATCAGATTTTCGATAGAAGCTTTTACCACAATCTGAGCATGAAAAATGTTTCTCTGTGGGCTCTTGTGTGATTGTTAAAGGTGACCTTTGGGAGAACCTTTTGCCACAAACTGTGCAGGAAAAGTTTTTTTCGCCAGTGTGGATTCGTATGTGGCTTGTTAAATGCGACTTTACACAAAAACCTTTGCCACAAACTGAGCAGGAAAAGGGTTTTTCTCCACTGTGTATTCTTGTGTGGTCTGTTAAATGTGACTTTCGAGAGAAGCCTTTGCCACAAACTGAGCAGGAAAAAGGCCCTTCTCCACTGTGTGTTCTGGTGTGTTCTGTCAAACTTGACTTTACAGAGAAGCTTTTGCCTCAAACTGTGCAGGAAAAGGGTTTTTCTCTACTGTGTATTCTTGTGTAGTCTGTCAAACTTGACTTTACAGAGAAGCTTTTGCCACAAACTGTGCAGGAAAATGGTTTTTCGCCAGTGTGGGTTCCTATGTGGCTTGTTAAATGCAACTTTACACAAAAACCTTTGCCACAAACTGAGCAGGAAAAAGTTTTTTCTCCACTGTATATTCTTGTGTGGCCTGACAAACGTGACTTTCGAGAGAAGCCTTTGCCACAAACTGAGCAGCAAAAAAGGTTTTTCTCCACTGTGTGTTCTGGTGTGTTCTGTCAAACTTGACTTTACAGAGAAGCATTTTCCACAAACTGAGCAGCAAAAAGGTTTCTCTCCACTGTGTGTTCTTGTGTGCACTTTTAAAGACCTCCTTGAACTTAATGTTTTCCCACACTGAGAACATTTCCAGCATTTGTTGTCAGTGTTATATGCCTTATCACCTTTAGCTTGTTCATCTTCATCATCATCGTCATCATCATAAACATAATTATCATCATCATAAACATAATTATCATCATCATCATCACAAACAAAATTATTCATCAACATAATATCATCATCATCATCGTCATCATCAGTGTCAGGAGACTCTCCCCCTCTGTCCTCCTCATTCTCACCCTTGTCTTCATCTTCACTCTTTAAAGGGGCAGAAGTCAGTAGTGACTTGGTGATATCCTCCTCCTCCTCCTCCTTTTTGATGTGAAAGGGCTTTTCCCCCTTTTCCTTTTAAATACGTTGCTCAGGACGAAGATATTTTTCACTGACGTCTGTATTACACAAGAAGACATGAAATAATAATAATAAGAAGGCGGCTTGAAATAACTTTTTTTCTTTGATGGGCAATTTCCCCAATCAATTTGAGGAACAAATTATTAATTTTGAGGTGCTTTTTTTCCAATTTAATCTCTGGGACTCGAAGCACGTGTGCCCAATGCCTTAACTACACACGGATGGACGTCCATAGCCACCGAATCTTACATGACTATAACGTGTATAACGTATGTGGACGAAGGAAATCTCCGCAGCAGTGTGCTTCAGACATGCGCCTTGGAGGAAAGACACACAGCTGAAAACTTAGCTGCTCACCTGAGTAGTGTGATGGGTACGTGGGCACTACAAAATAAAGTCGTCGCCTGTGTGCATGATAATGCAGCTAACATGGCGCTAGCGAATAAGACCCTGCTGGACTGGGAGTCGGTACCGTTACTCATTACATTATTCATAATAAATGCCATGCATTGCATGGGAAAATGTATCAGAAATGTATTTCTCTTTCAATTGTTCACCTTTATTCAGTCAGTTGTTGTTACATCAATAGAATTTAAATTAACAAACTGTCCTGAATGTTTGGGCTAAAATAGCCCCTAAATACACACAACATTTGCATTTTAAACTTTGAATTCAATATGTATTAAAATTCAAGTTTTCTTCCTTATAGACTAGTCGACTAGTCGCAATTAAAATTTGAGACTAGACGGCGGGCAAATTAGTCGAAATTCCCATCCCTACAAACACGTGACATATTTTTAACAATAGAAAGTCATTCTTTACAAAGCAAATGAGAGTAAGAAGTGTACAACCCTGCTCTGTGTAGCACAACACGAGGCTGCTTACAAACTTTGCCCAGCATTTTGAAGATCTTGCTCGTTCTCTTCTCTTATTCCACAAAGTTCCTCCTCGTACTTTAGTGTTGTTCTCGCACACATTTTCACACGACAATTGAAACAAATGTCTACTTGACGATGAGTAGAGTGTTTCTCTTTGTTAGCGACTAGCGAGCGAAGCTAAAATAAGATAAGGCCGAGAGGCATCAACGCGCACCAAAACGAGCTAATCCGGGCACAAAGACTTAATAAATGATGTTGTAGTCCTTTCAAGTAGTGATGGAGGTCCCGTGTGGAGGGTCCAGTCCGTTCAGCACTAACTTGGAAAGAATTATTTGGCTGGGTGTGTTTTTGACTGCGGTCAAGTAGAGGCGGGCAGGAAACGCCCTGCTACGATATGATTGGCTGCTGGAAATTGGGTGGAGGTGGAGAAGCGTGAGTTGAGCACTGTCATTAAGTCACCGACAGACATTTGTGCTGCAAATTGAACCACTTCTCTGTTAACAAACAAGAGGTTTGTCTGCAACAAGCAGTGGCCGATAAAACAGGTCAATTATTTAATGTAATTTTAAAAGAAGGAATAAAAAAACAAAAACAAAGGCTTTGCTTTTATGGGAACATTATTTTTGTTCTACTTATAGGAGCCATCTCTTATAGTTTGACGAGACGCAGGGCTCAGGTAACGACCAATCGCGGCTGAACTGTTTTCTGAAACTGTGCCGTGATTGGTCGTTACGTGAGCCCTGAGCAACTGTGATGTCATTTTCAGGTGACAGGAATGACAAAATGACCCCCCCCCCCCCCTAAAAATGGCTAAAAATGGGCGGATTTTGCTGCTTAACTCTTATTCCACAAATGCAATATTAATCAGAATGGCGTGTTTCAATTAGTGGGCCTGCTGGGAACATGTGCTTGAAAAAAATATGTTTGGGTCGATTTGTACTTTAAAGAGCCGCTACTATATGACCTTTGGAATTTATTTATATACATTTTTTTTTTCAACTTTATCTCAAACGCTAGGACAAAAGAGGGCCCGAAAATGTTTGGCAGTGAATGAGTCAAATGATCCTCAATTCCCATGGAAAGTTTCCCATTTGGCATATTTCCAAACTCCCCACAAAAAAAACCATCCTCTGGACTCCCTAATTCTGTATCAAAACACTTTTCAAAGAATTTCACCTAGTTGTCGAATTATAGGCTCCGACAGGAAGGTCACTGACAGCCTAGGTCTAGGATGAAACGAGCAGATTTTGGTGGGTGTGGACAAGGTGCGGCCAAGACGCGGCCGAAGACGTGGCCAGGGCGTGGACCCTGTCTGCCTGAATGTGTACTCATTGCAAAACGCTATGCAGATTTACAGAGCAGATTACAGGCCACTGCACTACAGAACAACAGTAAAATATGTTTTGAGAAGGCTTTAATTTACAGTCTCATGAATAAACAAAATTGTGGGAAAAAAAAAAAATTATATTAGTAACACAAATTAGTGAAATTAGAATTAATAATGCAATAACCACGCTGAAATTTTTTTTTTTATTGTAGTCGTTTCAGGTATCTGGCATATCGTTCTTTTGTGAACTGGTGCTGGGGACTCCTTGGGCGCACAATCAGGGTGGATATTCCAGCGCGTGTGGTCCTTCGCATCCGCTCTGAATTTCCAGAGGACGACAGCCAGTACACCAGATTCAAACAGGCCCTCGTCTGAACCTGGACACATAGCTGGCAACAGCCTTGTCGGGCCTCTCATACTGGGCTGATAGGTCCTCAGGCACAGGGATGGCCAACATTGCATCAGTGTACGGCGCAGGATTGGAAAAGACTTAATCAAAAATGAGGTCCAGGTCTTCAACATAACCTGTAACATATAACAAGGACAAATGTCTTTGGTTAAATTGTGTTTATTTTTGTTATTATTGTGTCTTTCTACATATTTCATGTAATATATATAGATAAATACATTTAAACCCCAAAACAATTGTTTGAATTTAATGAACCCTTACCATACGTTGACTTTGTCTTCAGAGGTTTGGCTCTGCACTCCCCCTGAAGTGCTTTGTTTGAAGCGAGGCACACCTTCCCTTGTCTCTGCCTGTGGTCGCTCAGTATTTTGCAGCCAAATGAAGCATTACGAAAAATGTGTGAATAATAGTAATAATGAATACAATTTGAACCACAAGTGTCAAATATACCCTTTTTTTATACCTGCAGAGCATTCCAATGAAGGGAAAGACAACATTTTGGGGGGAAAAACGAAGGATGCCGGAATGAAAAGATTCCAAAGATGAAGTTTGTAGGTGAGGCCTTAGTTTTACAAAATCCTTCAGCGTTTTTTTTTTTTTAAAGTAACCTTGCCAACTTGTCAAAAGCTGGTGATTCTGTGAATGAAATGGAAACATCATTTTAGAAAATAATATCTTTTATAGTACAATTTGCTCTCAGGTGGAATTCACTGTAGCTGTGTAGTTGTCTGCATTGGTAATATACCTGCTTGGAGCCATTTGTTTTTGTCCGTTGTCTTGCGGATTTCATGCTCACAAATTGGGTAAAGAGGATCCTCATGTGTGTGGATGTTTCGCACGTGGTTCAGAATCGCATTCCACCTTGCAATTCTCTCCGGACCAGATGTACAGGAAGCTGCTGTCCAGTAGATGTGGTTGTTGATGCACTTCATCCACTTTTTGAGTTTTACGCAGTCCTTCGTCTTGCTGATCACATCCAGTTTCTTTGCAATTCCTACAGTGAGAGAAACATACAATACATTTAGTAAAATAACAAGCCATTTTTGCACTACCATGTAGGATGGAGTTTGGGTAATGGTATTGGTGGCAGAGTTCTGGACCACTTGGAAAAAAGGAGATTTGAGTTACAACTATCCACATGGCAGATGACATGTCTGTTCACAAGGAATTAGGTGGTGTTTGATGTGGGGTAAGTGTTGAAACGGTTCATGTTGCACATGTGGAAGTGGGCTGAGTGGGTGGTGCTATTGATGTCTTATTGGATTTATAAAGTGCTGTCAAGGATGATACCCAGACCCTTAACCTGTGAAGAGGGGAAACCTGAAGCGTTATCAACAGACAGAAAATCAAAATAAATACCTTTTGCCATGTACCAGACATCATGTAGTGCGTTGTCTTTCGCTCCCTGAGAAACTTTTGCACTTGTGGATGACGATCTGTGACAATACAGTCAATGGTGATGCCAGGCTCCTCTTAAGACCCACTTTCTCCATATGGTAGCTACCACCAACCTCATTGCTCTGGCAACATAGAAAACACTGATTATGAGAAAATACAAAACGGACTTTGATTTTTCAAAGGTCAATCCACTTGACAAGTGCCACTCGGCACTTTTCAAAATCTCACCTGGACCAGTTGCAAGTCCACAACTGTGTTTGTCTTGAGATCCATCATGGTATAACTCCCATACTTTGCTGAGGACCTGTTAAAATACTTTGTTCAAATATTGAAATAAGGGTGCACTTTTTAACTTCGGTCTCCAGTCTTCATATATTTGCAATATTCCAGTAACATAATACCTGGGTAGTCAGCCCTCGTGTCACCACCAAGTATAACTTTGCTTTCTTCACACAGCCGCTGCAGAATCTCATCCTGCTGAACTTTCCAGTGATTAACAACTGCCGGTTCAATAAAAGATCTGGCATGCCGGCGAAATGTTTAATACTGGAGGTTCATTGCTTTGTTGACCTGTTGGTGTGGAAGAGAAATAAATAAAATACATTTAAATTGAGGCGGCACGGTGGTCGACTGGTTAGCACGTCCGCCTCACAGTTCAGAGGTCGTGGGTTCGATCCCGGCTCCGGCCTCCCTGTGTGGAGTTTGCATGTTCTCCCCGTGCCTGCGTGGGTTTTCTCCGGGTACTCCGGTTTCCTCCCACATTCCAAAAACATGCATGGTAAGTTGATTGGATACTCTAAATTGCCCCTAGGTATGATTGTGAGTGCGGATGTTTGTCTCTGTGTGCCCTGCGATTGGCTGGCAACCAATTCAGGGTGTCCCCCGCCTACTGCCCAAAGACAGCTGGGATAGGCTCCAGCACGCCCCGTGACCCTTGTGAGGAAAAGCGGTACAGATAATGGATGGATGGACATTTAAATTGATGTAAAAATAATCCACTCATATTTTTATTACGTCCACCAAAGAGGTTATGTTGCTGTTGTGCTTGTTAGTGGACAATAAAACTAGAAAATCTGTCAAGGATACTATATGGGGAAATTGTTTTGCTAAGCAGAGGTCTGCGCTCTATGAGTGCTTTAAAAGTATGTTTATTTTGAAAAAAAATTTACCTTTTCAAGTTGAATGAAGGAAGCACCATTCAGTTACACAGCTGCAGACAAGTGTATGTTCCCAGCCGGCGTGCTCCCCAGGACAGGTTGGCTATTCCACTGTCTGCAAAATGTGCAATGTGGGCAGGACTGCTTCACCGATAGATAAGTTCCAAGCCGCTGGGTCCTCACATCACATTTCTTAGTGCAGACCGGACATTTATTGAAAAGCTGCATGATGCAATCCTCATAAACTATATACTTACAGCCCTGGTGTGTGGGGGTTGAGAATACCTCTCTATATCAAAACACAGAAGAAGACCAAAAAAATATATCTTTTTCAGTAGAGCAGATCAAACATTTCCTCTACATATTAATTGTACCACTGCACTTTAAGGCAGCTAATCTAACATTTTTTTTGCACCACAAAAGCAATGCTAACAACCACACAATAATGTTATAATAACCTAAGTGTCGCCGGAACCGCTCCATAATATTTATATGCCAACACAATCCTTACATCACTCATTCTCAAATAATAATGGACTTACGACTGACGTGTATAGTCAAACAAACAAAGATGTCACCGATTGGGCCACGGCTGAAACGCGTAGGCATTTTCTCCAACTGGCCATGTTAAAATAAAGGCCTTTTAATTCAAAATAACTTTGAGTGCCTCAGTTTCTAGCATTTATTTAAGTCCTGCGTTTATCCCTCGACTGAAGAGCACCAAAGAGCCATTTTTGAGAATACCACAAACATCCGAGAAGCACTCCTGCTTTCATTGCTTGAACACAAATAAAATTATTTGCTTTGTGATCTTAACATTCTAAAGGAGACTGGACGTTGTTCATACCTTTACTTCTGAAGTGAGACTGCATTGTTCTCTGAGCCAGCTGAGTCCCTACACAACGTGTGGGTAATATGTCCGTCTGGCAGGCAACACTCCTTGAGAGGGGGTGAACAATGGCCTGTTGAACCACTGCTACTTGAATGGGGGACTGCTGAGCCAATGATTGGACTGACGGAGTTGTGCTGGCCTGTTACCAAAACATTTAATAAAACAAATAAAACAGATTAACTACAAATATAAAAAACATAAAAACTGTGTTGATCACTCAACTGTCTTGTTTGACTTGCTACAATATATACATTGCTGGGAGGATGGGTCAAGAATTAAACATTTCAGCATGCCGATTTAGTTTTTGATTGCAGACAAAAACAATGTAGACAGCAGCACGAGATTCGGAAATACATTAGCAAATAAGCATCTCACTTCAAGGATTGGAAAGAGACATTGTTAAGCTGAATTACAAATAGCATTCGTTTGAGTTTCACAACGTGCTATATACTCACACGCTTAGAGATCGATGTTATAGTAACCGGGCTGTTAGCCGCGAAGCTAACGTATGTGATTACTACAGTACTTTTAGGCTGCGATGAATGACGACACGCCAGTGTCGAACAGTAGCAGGAGATTCAGAAATACATAAGCACATAAGCATCTCACTTCAAGGATTGGAAAGAGACATTGATAAAGCTAAATTACAAAGAGCATTCGTTTATAACTGTAAAGTGAATCACAACACGTGATATATTCACACGCTTCGAGATAGCATCGATGTTGGGCTGTTAGCCGCGAAGCTAACGACTCAAACAAGTCCACAATATATCACATCTGAAGGAAATTGCTCCGAAAATAGACTTACTTGGACAGGGTTAGTTTCAGCTCCAGACAGAGTTGGTATTGATCCCGGGCAAAGCCCCAGCGAATCCACGTTTGAATTGTCCCAAATTGCTGAAACAGTCATCAGCAAAATGTTTGCCACAAACTAACACACTTTGGGCACATTCGATTTATAAATAAACCTCAACCACAAGCCTTTCTGTGGCTCGTATGGAGGGAGAAGAAAAGGGTGTTTGTTGTCCTTTTTGCACCCTGTTACAGAGTAGCTTCGACGGGCTTTTCTGGCTTCCACGTTGTCCTCTGCGTAAGCCACTTAATTGTATGCCGGCTGAAGGCGGAGTTCGCGCTTAGTGTGGGACGTACTACCAAAAAGGGGCGGGTTAGTGTGTGGTTAGGGAAGTATATTCAGACTGCTGAAACGGCCCGTTTTTCAGTGCTGATTGAGCTTTGTTGACTCAAACGGCCACAGGAAAGGGAAACATGGATAGTTGCTCTCACAACTTTGTGCACGTAGTCAGGTTGGGGAAATGCATTTATGACTAAAAAACGTAATAAAAAGAGATCTTCATATTAGCGGCTCTTTAAAGCCTTGCCTCATAATTTCCTCCAAATACTGTATTTACAGTATTTCTACCTGCTACCTAATCGCTTGATTGTATAAATGCCCCGGCACGATGGACCACATTTACTTCCGCAAACACAACGTCGGGTGTGACGTCGTCTCTTCTTCTGCGCATGCGGGCCACTTTGACAACGCATGTGTTCATACAGCAGTCAAGACCGAGGTCGCATTTATAATGTAATATGAACTCTTACACACAAAAAATTTATTTTTTTCAAAAAATCCAAATTGAGCATTAAGATCTGCGGTGTGAACCTAGCCTAAGATAAATATATACATAAATCAAGAAAAAATGATAATAAGCAAACAAATACCTGAACACTGAATAGCTTAATTAAACAAGGACCTCATATGTCAACATACTGTATTCAACCTTTTTCGTTGACAAAGACTTACTGATCATTTGCATTTCATTCAGAATCATATTTACAATTCCCCACTTTCCCCATCAAAAGTCAACGTTTCTTCACAGTCTGTTGTTTCATCAAGCATTAACTTAGTTCATATGGCGATCACTATAACATTGGACAAGGCACAATGTGCATTGCTTCAGGTGTTTTAGCACCTGTGCTGATTCTCAACACTTGTCCACAAAGACCACAAGACGACATAATAAAAGATCCCATTCAAACAAAATGCAGCTTTTTCAAACACTTATTATGGTGTACATGTAAGATATTAAACATTTAAATGTTCATTGGATGCTTTTTGATGCCTGCATTTCTCATTAGCACACTTGTGCCTCTTGACCTGAAACTTCTGAGGAAAAAGGTTTCTCACCAGTGTGGCTTCTTGTGTGTATTTTAAGTTTCCCTTCTGTGAGAAATTTTGGCCACAAACTGAGCAGGAAAAAGGTTTCTCACCAGTGTGGCTTCTTGTGTGTATTTTTAAGTTTCACTTCTGAGAGAAACTTTGGCCACAAACTGAGCAGGAAAAAGGTTTCTCACCAGTGTGGCCTCTTGTGTGTATTTTTAAGTTTTCCTTCTGAGAGAAACTTTGGTGAAAAAAAATGAGCAGGAAAAAGGTTTCTCACCAGTGTGGCTTCTTGTGTGTATTTTTAAGTGTCTTCTCATAGAATCTTTGACCACAATCTGAACAGGAAAAAGGTTTCTCACCAGTGTGTGTTCTTGTGTGTGTTTTTAAGATTCCCTTCAGAGAGAATCTTTGGCCACAAACTGAACAGGAAAAAGGTTTCTCACCAGTATGTGTTCTTGCGTGTGTTTTTAAAGTTCCCTTCTGAGAGACTCTTTGGCCACAAACTGAGCAGGAAAAAGGTTTCTCACCAGTGTGGCTTCTTGTGTGTCTTTTTAAGTTCCCCTTTCGAGAGAATGTTTGGCCACAATCTGTGCAGGCGAAAGATTTCTCTTCAGTGTGTATTCTTATGTGTTGTTTCAAACTCTTCTTACAAGCAAATGTGCTCCACAGTGAGAACATTTCCAGCTTTTGTTGTCATCACCTATAAACTCATCATCATCATCATCATCAGCATCAGCATGTGACGACATGTCGTCACTCTCTGATAGTGGAGCAAAGAGGCCGTCTGCTTGCAATCCTCCACAGTGGTCACCATCACCTTCTGTTGACATGTGTTGACATGAGCTGCTGCTTGGAGTCTCCGCCCCTCTGCTCACCTCACATTTATTTTGACCGTCATCTTCATTCTTCAAAGGGACACCGGTTGATGGTAGCTTAAACATTTCCTCCTCCTCCTCATCTTTTATGTAGTGGGGGTCTTCTCTCTCTTCTTTCATGTCAGGATGCTCCGGCTCCTCCTCTTTTTTGATGCAAAGAGACATCTGCTCCTCTTCCTCTTTGAAATGGCGGACTTCCTCATCCTCCTCTTCCTCTTTCATGCAAGGGTGCTCTGGCCTCCGCCGCTCAGGACGAACATCTTAACTGATGTCTGCGAGACACAAGAAGTCAAATACACATGGTATTATGGTTTATCTGTAGAATTGAAGGTGATTAGGACAGCCAGATGAGTTCCGATTACACTACAGTACTCCCGGAAGTCATTTTGTTCGCAGCTGCTTGAATGCTAGGTGGTAAGTTAGCTTGCCCTGTAGCAGCACAGACTTTATGTATACTAAGTCCGTGCAAAGCAGCAACGAGCTGGGTATCATCTGCTCCGTTGTGACAAATAAAAGACCCCACTAACAGGTAGCGTTTTCACCGCCGAGGCGAACGAGGGGTCGCCAAGTGTGCTAATCACTACAGTGAAATGCTAAACAATACAATACAATACAATTTTATTTGATATTCATGTCACTCACCACAGGAATGAAGCAGCCGGTTTCCTCATCGCTCCAAAAGTTCTCTTTTGTGCTGCGTCTCTAATCTTATTTAGCTCTGCTTGTGTATTTGGCGTGCAACCACCGCACATCCGCATACAATTACTTCTTGTACTACAAAGACCAGTATTCCTTGCGCTTGTGCATGCACAGAGTGTCTCGATCGTGCCTGCGCGCCAGCAATATCTTTGCCTTTTTCGCCCTCCTCTCCTTCTTCTCCATCCAACTCTCAGCAGTAATGCAAAGTACAGCATCTTTTTTTATTTTAATGTATTTTCGTTTTTTTATACCATGCATTTTGATGTAAATTTCGACTTTAACGGTGAAATCCGACATACACGGAAATTCAGGTAACATAGCCAGTGTAGAAACAGAACTCGCTTGTAAATTGAGGACTTCCTGTATAAAAAAAAATGATATCATCAGACTACTGGTCAGCATATATACAGTACCTACAGTATAAGTGCAAACATGCAATAAAAATAAATAAATAAAAGAACATACTACTAGTGTTGGAATGTTTCCAATCAATCAATCAAATTTATTTATATAGCACTTTTCATACACAAAAATGCATCTCAAAGTGCTGTGCAATAAAAATGTCAAAAACACAACATAAAAGGAAGACCCGTATCCCGTCCTCCGTCCCAATAAACCCAAAGACATATATCCGCCAGTACATCAGCACTCACACACACACGCACGCACGCACACATGCACGCACACAACCTGATAAACTGCGTTAAAAAGACATGACAACTTAGTAACTTAGTTACATTTTTAAAATGAGGAATAAAGCTGAGCTCAGAGTCAAAGATGACGCTCAGGTTCTTCACACATTCTGAGGGTTTAAAATCTTGTAGTTTTGTAAAAGTTTCTCTCTCTGACCGATAACTAAAACCTCAGTTTTGTCGTGATTGAGCTGACAGAAACTCTCTGCCATCCATGACTTAATATCTAAAATGCAATATAAAAGGGTATCAATGGTTCCTGTGTCATCGGGAGACACGGCAATATACAGCTGTGTGTTTTGCAGGTCTCGAGGCCATAAACCCAATCAGCAAATTAAAAAAAACAACTCCCTACTAGGTATTGAAGGATTTGTCCAATATTAGGCTGGTAATTACTGACTCTAGATGGATGGCTTTATATTAGCCAATATGCTAGCCATATGTTGATCAGACGGCAATTGCATTACACATTTATGGTCATCACACACAAACCGTTAAATGTCCTTACACTTAAGCAGTTATATAACAATCAATAGTAAGGGAAGAAAGAAAACTATTTGTGTATTGTGTAACACACACACTAACAGGCTTTCACATAAGTGCACGCATACAACTTTGTCTAGTGGAATAGAATGTGGCTTTGAGGAACATCTAACAGGGGTAGAAGAACTTTGTGACCAAGAATGTCTCCAGCCCAGATGAGCTGGTCCTTGGAGTGATGACCCATAGATGGAGAAGATCAGAAACCACATTTTTTATTAGACTTATCTGACAGGACACACTATATATGTGAGGGTTGCATCTTAGACAGCGCCCTTTTTCTCAGTTCGCCCCCATGGGTGTAAATGCTCGCGAGGTAAGAAAAGAAGCCCATATCTGACCTTGTCTGATTCCTGCATTTCAGAGATTGAAAGAAATAGACGAGATAATTCAATCAACTTGTGTGTTTACATTGGATGCTTTCGTGAAAGTTTTAACAAACACGCATTGGAAAATGGTTGTTGTTTGTGAACTAATAATTGAGCTTACATCCCAAGTGAGTGACCTGCTGAAATTTTCCAACAGTATCCAATGTAAATAAAGACTCACACAAGTCGAATGAATTTTCTCGTCTCTTTTCTTTTCCATCTCTGAAGTTCAGGAATCATACAATGATCAGATCTGCGCAGCTTTTCCATCCTCGCGAATGCTCTCACCCGAGACAAGCGAGGGCAGAAAGGTGCCTGGTCTAACATGCAGCCCTCACATTTATACTGTCTTCAAAATCGAAACATACAGTAATGTGGGCTCGTCTCCTCCCTGGCTGGCCCGGTCTGTAGGGCTGATCCTCTGAAGACTGGTCAGATCAGGGCACGCTGACTCTAACACTTAACTGATTATGCGATGTCCGTAAATGTGGAATTGCCATATTGGTTTATGGTTAGCTGCCAGAAACTATTATTTTGCTCGTCAACTAATCATTAACATTAGTCGCGATTAATCGACGAATCAGATAATATATAAATTGTGGCAAATAGCAGCAGCAAGTTGCTGCTCTTTAATAACCATCATTCGTTTACAGCTTGAATTCTTAATTTGTACAAACTAATCATAAAGACAATTAAGATGATAGTACATTCAATTTGTATTAAACTTTGCAACTTAAACCATCATTCCTGACATGTTAATAAATGAGGGAGCAACTTAAATTGTCGGCGATACTCTCGCCTTAAAATTTTTGCTGTAATTATTTAGTGGCTTTTAAAATGGAACCAAAACTATACACTATGCAGACTTAAACTATCCATCCATCCATTATGATACCGCTTATCCTCACAAGGGTCGCGGGGCGTGCTGGAGCCTATCCCAGCTGTCTTCAGGCAGTAGGCGGGGGACACCCTGAATTGGTTGCCAGCCAATCACAGGGCACAGACTTAAACTACTATAGTGAAATTATCTATAAATACAAAAAGAAATACTGTACTTGTAAACATATTTCACTCTTCTTGGGTTCCAACACTTTTTTTTTTAAACATAGAAGATAATGAAATCAGAGGAGTCGATTTGGAAAATGCACAGTGCTAAAGAAAATTCAAATAAACAACTGTATTTGTCATGTTTTGCTCTAGGCGCGCTCTGTCTCTCTCTCTCTCTCTCTCTCTCTCTCTCTCTTCTCTCTCTCTCTCTCTCTCTCTCTCTCTCTCTCTCTCTCTCTCTCTCTCTCTCTCTCTCTCTCTCTCTCTCTCTCTCTCTCTCTCTCTCTCTCTCTCTCTCTCTCTCTTTCTCTCTGTGTTAGTTGCAGCCCAGCTGGAGTGGGGGGCGTTCCCTTCAGCTGCGCACCTGTGGCGTATCAGAATCAGATAGGTTTAAAAGGACACTGTTCACCACCACATATTGTCGGATTATTGACCTTGCTCGCTTCACAGCCCAAGCGCTGTTTTCTGGACGTCACGTTCTCGTATCTTGTTCTCGATTTTTCCGGTAAGGTTTTGTTATATAAAGTTTTTGTTCCTCGTCACTTTGACTGAGCACTTTGTGTTTCGTGTTATTGGGGTTTTTTTTTGCAATCTCGTTTTGTCAATATTTCCTTGCCTTGTGCGAGCGATTTGTGTTCTCTATTTGATGTTCCCTGGCCTTGTTTTCGCCAGCGTCCTTTGTTCATACTTTGTCGGTCATTTTTTGATTTTGTAATCAAAGATTTTTCTGTTCGTCGCTTTTGTCTCATTCTGCGTTTTTGGGATCCACATTTTTCCTCGCCTTTTGTCGGACTTGACAGTATTGGTTTTTAATTTGGTCTTAAATTAACCTTTATCCAAAAGTTTTTTTTTTCTTCACTAGTATGCATAATTCATAATTACTAAATTGATGCACACAATCAAAATGTGGTATGCACCTGGAATAAAAAGGAACAACTTTTTGCACTATAAAGTAGTATAATTTAAACAAACTTTATTATGGATTTAATTATATTATGCCGATCAGTGGCAAATGTTGCTCCCTTTGGGTAGACTCTATCGAGTACTCAAATGTAAAAGCAACAGATACAAGCTTTCTTTTGTCCCATCTTCCGTGGCTATCTTGAACAAATTGGTGTGACACACATCAGGTGCACTAGGTCACTTTAATATTTTATTCGTGTCTTACTTGCTTTTATGATGCATTTACTTGATGTGGTGCAATCCTTTCTAGGTACTTTTAATTGGCAATTTTATGGTATTGATATGTGTTCTGGCCATACTCTTTTATTTTGTTAAATGTGCAATTTTTTTTTAGGTCATTGCTTTGTGTCGCGTGGGCAGTGAGCCCAAGTCAAATATGCCAATTGGGACAAAGTTTCTTATGTCATGTTTGTGTTGAGTGCTGATATTTCCCAGTTCATGACTGCATCACTCTATTCGCGAGAGAGAGAGCGAGCTCTTCCTGCTTTGATGTCCATAAACACACACAGTTTTGGTTGTTAATAAATGCAAGTTCATTGACTAATGGCTCCTTAATCCATAGTAGATGCTACGATATTTTCACGTACAAAGTAGGACATTGTGTTACAACGTTACATCAAACATGCACTGTAACGTGTGTATGCTAACTGCAGTTAGCTTCTGGACATGAGTGTGTCGATGTCAGAAATAAAATCAGCTTTTTTTTTTTTAAATGATCGGGCACCCCCATAGTGCTGCCATGAAAGGCAGGTTTGCATTGTATTGAGTATATTTGGTGAAATGTGCCGCAACTTTCGGACTCAGTTGTCAACACGAATTAGCCCTTACACTCCTATAGCCACAATGCTTATGTTTACATCCCAAATGACCCGGATTACCAGTAGTGCGCATGTGTTTTGCAGGATTACCAGTACTGCGCGTGTGTTGCAGCCAGTAAAACAGCTAGCAGGAGAAGCGCAAGAAGCGGCAGTTTCCAGAGAAAAATGATGCCCTAAATAAATATCTAAATAAACGACGGGTCGACGATTTTGATCATCGTGATTAGTCGACTAATCTTGGCAGCCCTAGTTCTCAGGCGCCGCTTCGTGCAAGTTGTATAATACCTTATTGCACATGTAACAGTTACTGTGGTACTGGAGTGATTCCACTTATTTAAACATAATGGCCCAACAGCGCCCCTCTCTGTCATGCGGTGGATATATATGGCTGGTTGTGTCGTAATTGCCGCCAGTCCATTTGTGTCGCCGCCGAGGTGAGTGAGATCGATTAAACCTGTTATTAGACTTATTGAGGTCATGCATTAGGCAATGTGGGTTATAGTTTGTGATTTGTTGTTACTGCACCTTTTATAATAGGATTCGAGGTATTTTGTGTGAGAAATTCATAGTCGTGATTGTAGATATGTAACAGGCATATTTACATTCCCTGTGTATGGTGATGAAGTTTGACTAGCCTTTTCCCATACTAATTGTTGTTTGAAATGGTTGTAATAACTGGGTACCATGACTGTAATTTTAGGTTGTATGTCCATCAGTTTCACAAGAAAGGAGAGATTTACAGTATTTATGTATGAATGTTGTTGTGGTGGTTATACCTGTGATGTTCATGTTGAGGGTGGGTTGGTCAGATTTTTATTTTCTTTTTTGTTGGGTACAAGTGGAATTCGGCAGGGGGGTATGTAACAGAGTTACTGTGGTACTGGAATGATTCCACTTGTTTAAACATAATGGCTCAACAGCGCCCCTCTCTGTCATGCGGTGGATGTATATGGCTGGTTGTGTCGAAATTGCCGCCAGTCCATTTGTGTCGCTACCGAGCGTGCTGATAACTCTTTTGGGGACTGACCATCGCACGTCGTGTGTTTCTACAGGAAGTAAACGAGCCGAGCAACCATCATGTCTCCTGTCACCTGTTCCCACATAAAACAACGCAGAGAGCAGGAGATTTGAGCTCCATCACAAACAAGAAGGGTTACATTGGTGCTGCGACCCGGCGCTCGTTGGAACGAGCGTTCACGTCTACTTCCTGGAGCTTCTCGGGGCCGCGCGGACGTCGCGGTCTTCATGGCGTCAACTGTGGTCGCAGTAGGATTTATATTTTGACCACTAGGTGGTGGTGTTGCTTCAATGTACAGTGTTTTCTGGTTCACTGCCTACTGTAGTATGCTTAAATTCATGCCGGTGTTGGTGAATGCTGTATTTTTTTTCTCTGGTACTATTTTCAATAGGGTTTATCTCTGGTGGGTTTGTAGTTTTTTTACATAACTTGTGGGTCTACTTTTTTTGTGAAGGATGGCTGATAGTAATGTTTTTGGGAGGGGAAAAGGATTGTTGCCATTTACTCCAATGCCAGCGCCAGGCAAAGGAAGACCCAGTTTTTGAGAAAAATTATGTTTCTTGTCATGTGACTTCTCAGGATGTTCCTCTCACTTCGAAATTGGGGGATAACAATAGGGCTGAAGAACTTAGGACATGCATGGCATCCGAAATAGGCCTCTCAATTGGTGAAAGCATAGCCGCATAGCAGTATTGAATCACGCTTAAGCTGTGGGCCGTGTCCTAGCATGCATGGGTCATCAAACATTGTAGTGGCAGATGATTCATTGCTAAAAGTAATGGTTAGGTCTGACAGTAAGGAGCCGGTCTGTTTCAAGGGGATGGTCAAGATGCATATAGAGTTTGGGAATGGGAGGCTATGATGACGTCTTACATGAGAAAGAAGGGGATTCCGGTGGCAGAACAGGCAGAGGAAGTGCTAAGTAAATTGGTTGGGAGGGCACGGGAATTGGTTAGGGTGGGCGTGCGCAGTAAGCCATCCTTACAGTTGTCCGTGGGTCCAGATCCCATTTTTGAAATACTGAAGCAGCATTTTAGTGACACTATCTGTTCTGGTATGCCTCTTGCTGACTTTTATGCCACATTGCCCGACTCAGGTGAACACCCCTTTGACTACTGGTAAAGATTGAACAGAGCTATGGAAATGATGGAGGACTGCCTTAAGAGACAAAACAAGACATTTGATGATCTGACACATGACTTGAGTGCAATGTTCATGTCACTGTCCGGATCCAGAGTTGTCCTTGATGTTTAAGTGCAAACCGTTGCAGCTGATGTCCATGAAAAGCTTTTTGAGCACAATAGGGACCAACGACTGTTTTCACATCCGAGATAGGCCACGACCATAACATTGCAGCAGCAGGGAGTGGCTCCCCGTCTGTGTGTGACATCTGAGAGTAAGAGGACGCCTTCTACTGTACCTCTCTGTACACCTCCGGCCGACCAACATGGTGAAAGTTCCTCTGATCGTCTCGATCGCATCTTAGCTATGTTGGAGCATATGCTGAAACAGCAGTCTCAACAGACGTCAAGGATTGATGGACTTGTTGTCCCTACCTGACCAAGCCAGACAGTGGTAAACAGACAAATGGCTCCATGTATAATTTGTGGGGACACAGGAGACAATACTCGTTCCCATTGCAGAGCCAGTTGTCTTGTGTTTTGCCTACTTTGCACCTGATCACACACGGGCTGAGTGTCCCGGGCCTGGAACCATCGGAGCCAGGGTTCTGAAACCTTCAGCACCACAAGAGGAAAACTAGTTGGCCTACATGTGTTAGGCCGGAGCGTGACCCCTTTGAAATTAAGAATGACAATGATGATGATGATGATGATGATTTGGAATCAATCTATGTAAGAATGTGTGAGGAAAAAGAACAAGGACATAGACCAGTTTTCCAAAACATTAATCGACTGAAACCACATGATGAATTGTTTTATGAAAATGTAACTTTAGGTGGAAAAGTTCCAGTCAAGGTGATGTTGGACAGTGGCTCGATGGCTTGTACCCCGAGCTCCGCTGTTGTCCCTCAATTGTTGGAGCAAAATGTGATTAGTGAAACAGCCTTTAAGCCCACTGATGTTGTCTTTTATAGGATGTGGTGGTTCGAAAGCTAAACCATCAGGCGTGTGTGACCTGGAAGTGGAGGCCTATGGTTGCAAGGTAATTGTGCCAATACTTGTGGTTGAGGGCCAGAGTGATAGTCTCATCATCGGCAGTAATTTACGGAGGTATCTGGTTCACCGTCTCATGCTGGAGAGGAGTCTTTTTTGATGACGGTTCCACTCAGATGCAAAGTGACGGAGGACGACAGAGGGAGCTGTTGAGTTTGGTGGCCAAGATGGCCGGCCTGTCTGATGATGGCTCGAAAGTTGTTGTTGTTGTTGTTAAGTTGAAGAGAGCTGTCGCACTGGAGCCTATGACTGAACACTTGGTCTGTGGCAAGATGCAGCAAATGAGTGTTTTGCCGTTTGGAAGCACAGTCATGATGGAACCCACAAGCGCAAGATCGAGACCTAAATAAGTCATGGTGGGAAGGACCGTGGCTTTGCTTGCAGATGATGGGTGGTTGCCTTTTAAAGGTAATAAATCCCACGGACAAGCCTGTTACTTTGAGACGAAATACTAAAGTGGCTGATGTGCATTCATGTATGGCTGTAGAATGCTTCGACAGTTCTGAGAATGTCAGTGATCCACCATTGAGTGTCCAGCAATATGTACAATCAACAGCACTGCTAAACGACCATGACATGAGTAGTCTAACCACTGGAGCCTCCAGCTTGCCTGATTCTCCCCCTCTATTGGAGCCATGTTTGACTAATTCGTCTCACTCAATGTTGCTTGACATTGGACTGTCTGACATTGACTCCTGTGGTATCTCCTCAGTTTGCAAAGACCGATTTGGTTAACCTTATTGCTAAGTTTGAGTCCATCTTTTCCAGGGACAAGATGGATTGCGGAAAAGTCGATGGTTTTCTTCAACGAATTAGAGTTGTGGACGAAACTCCTTTCAGACTGCCGTGTCAGCGCATCCCATCAACGCAATATGAGAAACTGAGGCAAGCTTTGGATGATATAGAGGAATGAGAAATCATCAGAAGATCCAGCAGTGAATTTGTGTCACCGTTGGTATTGGCGTGGAAGAAGTCTGGTGACGTGAGGATCTGTAATGACTTTCGATGGCTCAATGCTCGTACAGTGAAAGACGCTCACACTCTCCCACACCCAACTGACGCCCTGGCTGCCTTGGGAGGTAATGCCTATTTTTCCACGATGGAACTCACTGCTGGATACTACAATGTGGAAGTGCATCCTGATGATGGAAAGTACACAACATTCACGTCGCCTTTTGGACTGTACGAATACAATCGAATGCCTCAGGGGCTATGCAATAGTCCAGCAACATTCATGAGGATGATGCTAGGGATATTTGGAGATCAGTACTTCCTCAGCTTGTTGTGCTATTTGGATGACGTTTTGGTGTTTGGCCATAGAGAGGCTGGAGATGGTCTTTCGACGGCTCAAGGCTCATAACCTCAAACTTGCCCCAAAGAAATGTCATTTCCTCCGAAAGTCAGTGAAATTTTTGGGGCATATTATCGACGCTGATGGCATCAAAACTGATCCGGACAAAATAGTGGCCATAACCTCTCTAACTGAATCAGATCTCATGGAGCCTGGAACGAGGATCCCCTCACAGCGGAAAATTCGGACAGTCCTTGGAATGGTGGTGTTTTACCAGCAGTTCATTGAAAGTTGTTCTATTTCAAAGCCTTTGTTCAGTCTTACAACTGGCAACAAGAGTCCGCATGGTAAAGGAAAGAAGCGCAAACAGTCGCAGAGAAAATTATGTGCTGAAGACTGGACCAATGCGTGTGGGCAGGCTTTTCAGCTGTTGAAGCAGGCACTGTTGGACCAGGTCCCTCTGCCCCATCCAAACTTCGACGAGCCACTCTTGTTGTCAGTGGACGCTTCTTGCAATGGTCTTGGTGCTGTGCTCTCAAGTTCCGGCTGGTGGATCCATGTCAAGGCCCATTGCATTTGCAAGTGAATCACTGTTATGATCAATCCAGATATCCTGCTCATAGGCTAGAGTTTTTTGCCTTTAAAGTGGGCAGTATGCGACAACTTTCAATATTGTTTGAGGGGCCATCAGTTTACTGTGTGGACAGATAATAATCCGCTCACGTGAATTCTGTCCAAGGCCCGATTTGATGCGTGTGAACATCGATGGGTTGCAAAGTTGTCATCGTTACAGTTTGATATAAAGTACATTCCTGGTCCCAGAAATGTAGTTGCGGATGCATTGAGCAGCGAACCGTTTGTGCAGCCTAGTGCATTACACCGGTTGACCAGAGTGCCCTATGAAGATTTGCTTGCGGAGGCGACGGCAATGTGTGCTCATGGAGTGCAGGAAGCATTCTGCTGGTCTGTTCATCCAGTTGACGTCCAGCCTATTGCCTTGCAGTGTGCATCAGTGGTTCAGACGGGCACTTTGACATCACAGGAGGTGGCAGCTGTTTTCGAGGCACATGAACTGCAGGATTCCAAGGTGTGCCCACACGCACTTTTAATGCACATTGCCCACAGGCTGTGACGGAGATTGGCGGGGCAGAAGTACTCTCTCCGGAGTTGTTGATGGAGAAGCAGAGGGATGACAGTGTTCTCAGCAGAGTGATATTCTTTGTATAGAGGGGCAGACGACCACCGAGAAGGGAACGTGCTAGAGAACCAATTGGTGCAGTGAGACTGTTGAAGAGTTGGGGAAAGTTGGTGGTGCGGAATGGTGTCCTGTATTGTGTAGCAAAGAACCATGTCACCAAGAAGAAGACACATCTGTATGTGGTCCCTACCTCATTGCGCTCCAGTGTTCTGCAAGGTGTCCATGATGAGGCGGTCCACCAAGGGCAACAACGGACGTTGTACCTTGCAAGACAGAGGTTTCACTGGCCCAACTTACACAAGGATGTGGTGGAGTATGTGAGGCGCTGCAGACGGTGTGTAGTGAGCAAAGCACCCGAATCAGAAGCCAGGGCGCCTTTGGAAAACATCAGAACCTCCGAGCCTCTTGAGTTGGTGTGCATCGACTTCTGGTTGGCTGAAGATTCCACTAATCGGTCCTTGGATGTGCTCGTAGTAACGGACCATTTCACAAAGATGGCACAGGCCTTCTTATGCCCCAACCAGTCTGCAAAACCAGTTGCACATCAGCTTTGGCACAATTACTTTAGCATCTATGGCTTTCCTAGACGTCTGCATTCTGACCAAGGAGCCAATTTTGAGAGTGCTCTGATTGCCGAGTTGTTGAGCGTGGCTGGCGTGCAAAAATGTCATACTACGCCATATCATCCAATGGGAAACGGTTCGTGTGAAAGAATTAATCTAACTTTGGAGAACATGATTCGTGCCCTCCCTCCCAGAGTGAAGAACAGGTGGCCGGAAGCTCTGAAGTCTCTGACGTTCGCCTACAATTGTACAGTCCACGAGACTACAGGCTTTGCTCCATTCCTGCTGATGTTTGGCAGAGTGCCAAGACTTCCTGTCGACATCATCTTTGGCTCTGTTCTTAGTGGCCCCGAATTCCCAGACTATGATCGACACATCCAGTCATTGAGGAAGGACTTGTCGCAGGCGATGAACATTGCGCAGACTGTCGCATCCAGGCAGTTACAGCGGCACACAGATCTCTACAGCCGGAAAGTGCGTGGAGCACATGTGGAGGTGGGGGAGAGAGTGATGCTGGCCAACAAAGGGTAGCGTGGGAAGAAAAAGTTGGCAGACCGCTGGGAGAACGCCATCTATTTGGTGGTGGCATTGAATGAAGGGAGCCACACTTTCAGGATCCAGCATACCTCCACTGGGCGGGAGAAAGTTGTGCATCGCAACTTAATTATGCCGGTGAACTTCCTCCCACTCTCTGAAGATGTTCCTTCATGTGAGGTAGATGTGTCTACCATGTCCAGTTCTGTGGATCCCAGTGAGGCTGAGGTGGACGATGAAGGCAAGATGGATTCTGTGGAGTATCGTACAAGAGCATGGGTGTCTGCCCTACCATCAGGAGCCACTGGCGGAGAGGAACTGGAGTTCATTGATGAGTTGGTGGACATTGAAGAAGAGAAGCAGTCTGAGGAAGTCTCTGGGCTTCCGACAGATGTCTGTGTGCGAGAGAATGACAGTCAAGTGCCTGACGTCCCACCAGATCCTGTTCCCTCAGTGACTGCCGCGTTTGTTTCGGGTGATGGTGTCCAATCTGCTAGTAGGTTTGCGGTTGACAGTAGACTGCAGGATTCCAATTCACTCATTGACAATCTGTCTCTTACAGACGCTGCGTTTGACAACCACGGGACTGCTGTTAGCGTGCGCGTATGCGCGTGCACATGTGAGCATGGCAGGGGGAGTCAACCAGAAGAATGTAGATAAACGGTGGCTTACCGGCGATTTCTTGAAGCTTTGTGTCATCAAAATGCGTGTCCATTTAGGATGGGTGAGGGGCAACTAGTCTAGAATAATAATAAACTCACTTTTGAAAAATTCTGAATGATTAATATGTATTCTTTTTCTTTTCACAACAGTACTGAGGTGTAACAAGTTCCCTACATATTAGGTAAGTGACAAAGGAACCCTAATCACTAGCTTGTCTGTAAACAGAGCGTACAATGTAACTTGGTGTGTTTTTTTTTCTTAGCTTTTAAAAAAAGTCCCCCTCCTCTGTTGCGCGCCTAAGAAGAACGTACCCAAATGGTCTGCTTATGAACCTCCAACCGTCAGTAACCATAAATGCAGACGTGTCAGGGAGAGTTTAAACCATTATTGTGGAAATAATATTTCATTTAAAAATTAATTCATTTATTTAAACACCTACATAAGGTTTTTTACAAGTTGGTCAGCTTCAATGCTTAAAAACCTTAACATTGACTAATACTGACCTTCTTTATTATTAACACAATTATTGTGTAGACTCATATTTAAACACCTATATAAGTTTTTTTACAAAAGGTCAGCCTCAACATTTAAAATCATTTACCTGATGAATCCCTATCATTCTTATTAATGCAATTAATGTGTAGACTCATATTTAATTACCCACATACATTTTTTTCCAAATGAGTCAGTCTCAACATTTTAAAAACTTTATCATTAACATTTACTTGATGAACCTCTGTCTTTATTAACAATGCAATTAATGTATAGACTAATTATATTGTGGATTTGATCATCTGTTATTGTTGACCATGTTTTCTTACATACCCAGTGTTTAAACATGACCTGTTACTTTAATGGATACTTTTACTAGCATAAATGTTTGCTTAGAATCATGGTGAGAGATTGATGTAAACACATTAATCAAAGCAGGAAGTAAAACCTATACAATATAATATTACTTGTTTCATCCTAAAACTCTGTCGTATTTGTATATTCATGTACAGACATGAAATAAAAGTTCCTCACCAGTACGTGAGTAGACCACCACTCACTGGAGTGTTCAAGATGGCTTATCTTTTTTATGACCTCCTCACATCCACCTTAGCAGGAAGGATGAGAAAACTACAAGGATTAAAGTTACATGCAAAATCAGAGACACCCTGAGCGAACCATCCTCTCACCAATTTGCCTCCAACCAGCTGCTTGAGTGATGAATACCAAGTCCAACAGGGGCTGACTTTGTCAATTTGTTGAGATATTTAAGATTGGTTGAAATTGTAAGGTATACATTGTTGTGAAGCGGTAAAAGATGATCTGTAATGTTAGGAAGAGTATCTTTCAGTTCATTTGAACCTAGCATGTGTTTAACATGCGAGTAACTGTCAAATGTATACAGTTCTTACACACAAACCGATTTGAAAATTTTGTTAGATGAACTTTCATAATGACCTTTAAAATATCAGGATTCTGTATTCAAACATTTGTGCTGGTAAAAGTATGCGTTTGTCTGCTTAAAATTGTGATAGTCATAAAAAGCATGTAAAAACCTGAGAGTCACAGTTCTACACTCTCAAACGTAACTCTAGAAATACATCAATGCAAGTTAAACATAAAATCATTGAGCTAAGCATGTTCAAATAACATTGATAATGACATTCACTTCATTCAAAGCTTTCAACTTTTATGATTTGAGTTCAAATAACTTTGATAATGACATTCACTTTATTTAGCATGTATACTCACATTGTATTGTTGGTTAGCTTAAAACCAACATTCAAGTTGACATGACTTCATAAACTTATCTTGATACCTTCATTTTTCTCAACATGTGGTTTCCTTGTTAAGGACCCTCGTCTTACCCAAACAATTGAGTGAGACAGGGCATGATTTAAAAGCAAACCAACAAACAAAACTTTCAAATCGGTTTGCGTGTAAGAACTGTATACATTTGACAGTTACTCTCATGTTAAACACATGCTAGGTTCAAATGAACTGAAAGATACTCTTCCTAACATTACAGATCATCTTTTACCGCATCACAACAATGTATACCTTACTATTTCAACCAATCTTAAATATCTCAACAAATTGACAGTCAGCCGCTGTTGGACTTGATATTCATCACTCACTGTTAAAGTAACAGGTCGATGTTTAAACACTGGAGATGTAAGAAAACATGAAGTTCAACAATAGCAGATGTTCAAATACACGTTATAATTAGTCTACACATTAATTGCATTATTAATAAATATAGGGATTCATCAGGTAAATGTGGATGACTTTAAAGGTTGAGACTGACTCATTTGAATAAATGTTATGTGATTAAATATGAGTCTACACAATACTTGCATTATTAATGAAGAAAAGGTCAATATTAGTAAATGTTAAAGTTTTAGGGGGTAAAGGGGGTTAAACGCAGGGAAAGGAGGAGACGATACCATCCCGTCCTCCCGTCTGTTATCATGGGGAATGTTAGATCGCTCCCCAACAAGATGGACGAGCTAGCGGCGCTTACCCGGCACGAGAGGGACTTCCGGGAGGCTAGCCTGATGCTATTCACGGAGTCGTGGCTAACGACGCTAACTCCGAACGCGGTCGTAGAATTGGACGGCTTCCAAATCATACGCGCGGACAGGACGCTGGAGAGTGGAAAGAGGAAAGGAGGAGGGCTGGCTGTGTTTGTGAACGATAGATGGTGTAATCCTGGGCACATCACGATTAAGGAGCAGCTTTGCAGCAGGGATATTGAGCTGCTAGCTGTTGGCATGAGGCCATTCTACATCCCGCGAGAGTTTAGTCACGTGATCGCGGTGACCGTCTACGTCCCACCAGCTGCCAGCAGCGACACAGCCTGTGATGTCTTGACTGCAGCAGTGAGCAGGCTACAAACACAGCACCCAAATGCCCTGGTACTCATCTCTGGTGACTTCAATCATGCCTCCCCTTCCTCCTCTCTGCCTTCATTCACACAGTATGTCACCTGCCACACCAGAGACAATAAAACACTGGACCTTTTCTATGCCAACACCAAGGAGGCATACACATCACTGCCCCTCCCCCCGCTGGGCAAAGCTGATCACAACCTGGTGGCTCTCCAGTCTGTGTACAAACCTCTGGTCCGCAGGCAGCCAGCTGTGACCCGCACGGTTCAGAGATGGTCTGGAGAGGCCGAGGAGGCCTTAAAGGACTGCTTCAGCACAACTGTGGGAAGTATTCAGCGATGCTCACGGGGAAGACATTAGTAGTCTAACGGACACTGTTACAGACTATATAAATTTCTGCATGGAGAACACCATACCCACCAGGACAGTAAGGTGTTTCTCCAACAACAAACCCTGGATCACACCAGACATAAAAGCTCTCCTGAAGGAGAAGAGGAGGGCTTTTGCGTCAGGCAACATAGAGGAGCGGAGGACTGTGCAGCGCCAGCTGAGGAGGAGGATCAGAGAGGGGAAAAGGTCCTACAGGAAGAGGATGGAGGAGCAGCTGCTGCAGAATAACGCCAGGGGAGTCTGGAGGGGCCTGAAGACCATCTCAGGCCACGGACAACCCAAGACCCGGACTGGGGGGGACCTGCAGTGGGCAAATGAGCTGAATCTCTTTTTCAATAGGTTCGATCAGATGCCTGCCTCCACTCAGTCTCTCCTGCTGCAGTCTCCACCTACTCCTCCTGCTGGGCGTGTCACCCCCTCCCCTCTTTTCTCCACAGCTCCCAGCTACACCAGATAGCCACCACTCCTTCCTGTCCAGCCTTGGCCTTCACAACATCTCAGGTGAGGAACCAGCTGAAGAAGATGAAGGCGAGGAAGGCAGCGGGTCCAGATGGCATCAGCCCCCAGCTCCTCAAATCCTGCGCAGACCAGCTGTGTGGAATTGTCCAGCGCATGTTCAACCTGAGCCTGAAGCTGGGCAGAGTCCCCCAGCTATGGAAAACATCCTGCCTGGTCCCGGTGCCAAAGACCCCCCACCCGAAGGAGCTCAACAGCTTCAGACCAGTGGCGCTGATGTCTCACCTGATGAAGACCCTGGAGAGACTGGTCCTTGTCCACCTGCGCCCCCTGGTGAGCTCCTCAATGGACCCACTCCAGTTCGCATACCAGCCTGGCATCAGTGTGGATGATGCCATCATCTACCTCCTCCACACTTCACTCTCCCACCTGGAGAAGGCGGGGAGCACTGTGAGGATCATGTTCTTTGATTTCTCCAGTGCTTTCAACACCATCCAGCCCACCCTACTGGGAGACAAGCTGGAGCGGGCGGGGGTGGCGCACCACCTCACCACATGGATCCAGGACTACCTCACAAACCGGCCACAGTATGTGAGGACACAGGACTGTGTGTCTGACGTGCTCCTCTGCAGCACGGAGGCCCCACAGGGAACTGTCTTGGCTCCCTTCCTGTTCACCCTCTACACCTCGGACTTCAACTACAACACCCCTACCTGTCACCTGCAGAAGTTCTCTGACGACTCTGCGATTGTCGGCCTCATCACAGGCGGAGATGATCGGGAGTACAGAGAACTTACTCAGGGTTTTGTGGACTGGTGCCAGCAGAACCGCCTCCTGATCAATGCGGGGAAATCCAAAGAAATGGTGGTGGATTTCGGTAGGCGCCAGCACTCTTCACCTGCACCAGTGAATATCCGGGGAACAGATGTTGAGAGAGTCTCAACTTACAAGTACCTGGGTGTTCATCTGAACAATAAACTGGACTGGTGCGACAACACAGACGCCCTCTATAGGAAGAGTCAGAGCAGACTCTTCCTACTCAGGAGACTGAGGTCTTTTGGGGTTCAGGGGACACTCCTCAGGAACTTTTATGACTCGGTGGTTGCATCGGTCATCTTCCAGGGAGTGGTCACCTGGGCAGGCGGCGTCTCGGCCCGGGACAAGAAGCGGCTGGACAAACTGGTCAAGAGGGCCGGCTCTGTCCTGGGCTGCTCCCTGGACTCTGTGGACTCGGTGGGGGACAGGAGGATGTTGGCCAAGCTGTCATCAATGCTGGGCAACCCGGACCACCCCCTCCAGGGCACCCTAACAGCACTCCACAGCACCTTCAGTGACAGACTGTTACACCCTCGCTGTGCAAAGGAGAGATTCCGCCGTTCCTTCTTGCCTGCTGCTGTCAGACTCTTTAACAAGAACATTGTGTAGTATCTACAAACTGGCGGTCATTAGTGCAATTGTGCAGTCCTGCACCTGAGCTCATATCGTGCAATACCCAATATTCCCCACTACTGTAATACCGTGCAATACTCAACATTCCCCACTACTGTTAGTCTAGTTTTATTTCTATCCAATGCTGTTCCTTACATTTCACTACAGCACTGCAGCACTGTCACTTAGAGTATTTTTTCCTCTGTACTATGTACAGGCCGAAATGAGTGTTCCTCATATTTTTTATGTAGATGTAGGTTGGTGTGTATACACATGTGTATATACACATGTTACTGCGTATATCTACATAGGTTTGATTCTAAATGTTTGCTGTCAATGTTATACATTAATGGCCACATTATGCCGCCGCCCCTGTGTGACCTATATCTTTGCTACTGTAACAATGAAAATTTCCCCACTGTGGGATCAATAAAGGCATTCTTATCTTATCTTATCTTAATCCATTATCGATAAACAAGATCACATTTAGATGACAAACTCGTGTTGGTCATGAAACTAGGAGAAGTATTTTAAAGTATGTACTTACTGTCCATTTTTTATGGTCTGTTTGTCTCTGAGTTTCTTTGAGGTGGTGCTCCACCGAGATTCTTCTTCTTCTTGTGCCACTCCGTTCATATCGTTCACACCTCTCTGCATTTGACTCTTAATTTACGATTTGAAAGGTCATGGGTTATTTGGAATTTTGGGCTTTCCCATCCTGACGACATAAAAATCTGTATAGGCCTACACCCACACATTTTTCCAAGGCTAACTTCCTAATTAACGTGATGAACAAAGCACCTCTTTGTAAGACTTATGATATGCACACACTCACACACACGTTGTCTGTCTGTATTTTAGGGAGTCTTTCTTACATGCAGAAAAGGAGGGGTGGAGTGGGGGGGGAGAGCCGTTTGTGTTGTGGTATGAAGAGACCTGCGCTTAGACTTTCCAACCTGTGTTGCCTTAATTGTAAACTAACCTGATAATTGTATGGGAAACGTCCTAACAAGCTGTATTAGAACAACAAGGGTTGCTCTTCTCAGTCTATTAAAAAAAAACATAGTCAAGCATGTCCAATGATGTACAAGTGTAGTTCAGGAGTTTCATAGGTACATTTGTAGATGATGTGGTATTTTGCACTTAGACCTTACACAATTATGTTGTCTTAATTGTATGGAAGATGCCTTAACAAGGTGTATTAGAAAAATAAGGGTTGCTATTCTCAATCATTAAAAAAAACAAAGAAGCATTCACAATGGTGTACAAGTGTAGTTCAGGTGTTTCATAGGTACATCAATCAATCTAAACTCAGTCCGACATACCGGACACGATCGATCTCCTTTCTGCTCCCACCACTGCTGCACACACGCACAACAGAAGTTGTGACTACACGACAGCATGACAGGATCTTTAAAGATGTCCAAACAGTACGAACATTTGAGGTCGTCCTCCACTCTTGCAGCCATAGTCCCTGCGAAGACATAGACTCAGTCAAGATTCCTCTCAGGAGAGCCGCGGTGCGTCTGCCTGCATGCAGTTATCTGGGATCACACAAAAGCGCTTTATCACCACTTGTACACTTCAAAAGAACATTTCAATCCAACAACTCACACTGGTAAAACCAAGAGAAAAGTCAAACAACAAAAAGACATCCAAGTTTCGGCAACGTGCTACTTAAAGCCACCGTGGAAAAAAATTCAAGTAAATTGCAGTACTGAAAGCTAATTTGCTCATATAAGAGAAAGAGGAGAAAAGGAAATGGCAGCTTACCCTTGCTGCTTTGTGCTCGATGTGCAGGGAGTGACGAGGAAACACAAAAGAGCTCAACTAAACGTCTGAAAAGCAAACTCGCCCCACAAATCTGGAGAAACAAAAGTGAAAGCATACAAACCAGTCACGTGTGCTGAGCTTCGTGGGTGATCTGTATGTGTCTCTCTTGATCACTGGGATGTGACTTTTGGAAACAGGCATTTCCAGTCGAAAAAGTGAATTTTTCCTTTCAAAACTGAAAGAGCAACATTGAAATACAGCTCGGTGTTCTCGTTTATCTGGAACCAGTCAAGAAAATTCTAAAAATAGTTTGACTTTCAATTATTATCTCCATGTTAATTGAAGTATTCCATAATCTAAATATGTATCCAGATACCGTGCTAGCAGTGCACTGTGGTTTGTCTAAATGTCTGGTCTGCAATATGAGGGGGTCATTGGGCACTGCCCCCCATCCCCCCGCTGAAATATGCTCGGACCCACCCAGGTGCCAGGCCAGATAATTGACTGGCTGTGCACACCCAGGCCCACCCATGGCTCCGCCCCTGGTGTGTGCGTTTGTTGTTGCTCCAATGAAGCACACAACAGGAAGGGAAATAAGCTGCCATGTCCTTTCAAACCTTTTCCTCCTCTTCGTGTTAGAAAGTTAGCTTTGGGTAATGGATTTCACTTTGGTTTTGTTTCATGGGGCGTTACTTAGCACAATGGTGAAAGATCAAATCAAAGTTTATTTTTTGTTGGTTTGGCCTGTGAGGCGCTTTGTTTCACCTTGTCACATTGAACTGCTTTTTTTGTCTTGTGTGGCAAATGGCTTGTGTGATCACAGATAACTGAGCGGTTGAGGCTGGGGCGGAGCAGTCATCCAGTGAAGTCTGAAACCACACGAAAAGCTCACCTCATCCAAGAAGGAAGTGCACTTGTCTTTAAAACACATTCTATCCCAATGACATATTTATATGTCATTTCACATTGGGTCTACAAAAGTCTGATACTGAATGACTTAAGGTGAGGACCCAATCAGAAGCACGGCTGACCTCTGACCCTGTTTCCTTGAGAATGTGTCAAATGCGAGAAAAGAACCAAATCATCTGCCGACTTCTTTTCTGTTCAACGATTCCTCTGTACGCAATCCTTTGTGACTTTGATTTCCCCCAAAAGATTTAGTCACCAATTATTAATGCAAAAATAAGTGCACTTTATTTTGTACTTTAATCTGTGTTGAAAATTATTAGAGTAAAACAGAGTACAGGTGGGTGCAAAAAAAAATAAAAATGTCAAGGTAAAATCTATTTATTTCAGTCATTTGTTTGAAAAAGTGAAACTTGTTTTTTATATTAGTTCACCACACAAAGTGACACATTTCAGGCCTTTATCTAAAAATAATAAGAATAAATTTTATTTGAAAGTGCTTTCATAGTACTCAAAGACACTTTCCAACAACAATAAGAATTACAGGAAAAAAAACATGCAGTTTAAAGCAAAAATATACACAAATTTCAATATGCACTTTGTGTTTCCGTTTTGATGATTATGGCAGAACGATACAAAAAAAAAAAAAAAAAATCAATCAATTCATTTTCAATGGGTTCCAGTCAGGCGAGTTTGCTGTCCAATCAAATCGTGTTATTCCATGGCTATTAAAGTAGATATTGGTCATTTTGTGAACAGGTGCCAAATGCTGCTGGAAATTCAAATCCTTGTCCCCCAAAAGCTCTTGCCGCCGTGCGTATGTTGTGCTTAGTGATGTACTGAGACCAGCCTCAGTCCCTCCTTATGAAGCGCTAATCAGTCATAGGTGACCATGTAGGACCTTGATTAGTTTCACCAATCCATGATACTCATGTACTACTTACTTATCCCTTGTCTGACCTTGAACCTCTCTAAAATGGTTCCTGGCATGAAGAGGTCAAAGGTAAAAGTTTTATGCATTTTGCGCTTCCTTGTACTGTTTCTACTTTTGACCAATTGTGCACTTCATTCAATGCCAAAGTCGGACAAAAACAGGCCAAAGCAGTTTGAGGCTTGGCTTCACAGCTCCAGCTCAGGTCGAAAAAAAAAATATCCATGATTGACGTCGCCGCGGGAGAAATGCTCTAACGGCAGAGGCTTTTTAAAGATCATTATCTGGCTAATTTACAATTTGAACCTGCTGTGGACACGCTTCAAATGCAGCAGTAGTACGTAGCCAATGTGCGTGTTTACTTGCATTGCGAGTCTCGGGCTGGATTTGTCATATTGTATAATTATTTGGGTTCAACAGCCAGCCAGAGGTCGTAGTCAAGTTACTTATTTATTTTCTACACTTCCCCTCCTTCCTGGCCTACGAAATAAAAGCATAACCGCAAACCCCTATACACAGCAAGCTTGTCGTATTTCCGGAAGTAGTGAACGCCAAAAGAAGTGCATGAACTCCACCTTGATGTGCCAGCGTCATGCTTGAGTGCTGCAGCTTAATATACTCGTGGACACAAGTTGTATTGCATTTACTTTTATTAAGGATCTGGAAGGTGGCGGCTAAGGGAGAACGTGGGTGAGTAGCTTGCTTATGCTTACTTTGCAGCAACGAGCTGCGTGGTGCATGCCACAATCCCTATAACAGCAGTTGTCGCTCGCACCGACGCGGGAGTAGAAAGAAGCCTGAAAAGATGCCCTTCACCTAGTAGGCTGAGATGAATTTTGGCCACCTCCCGAGCACGTCACACGCACAGGAGGGCCGATAGTGGGCCGGACTAAAATACACCTCCGGTCATGCTTAATTAAGCCATTTTTTAAAAATTTGTCGCCGGACCCATTCTATTTCTGATTTAGGTACGCAAATCTGAAAACAAAAAATGGGGTGTTTTTTGTTTTTCAATAATTGGAGCTGGTTTAAAAAATAAAATACAAGCCATTTTACATAAAAATATAGCCATTGAAATGGATTATGTATCGTTTTCCTGATATTTTTTGTATTCCCAGATAACTGCGAAGAATCCAAAATATGTTAATCCAAAATGCGAAATTGCAGGGATATTTTAAAATCTCGATTACAATGTGTCAGGTTCACACTAAGTGAGACATTAGTAAACAATGTACACAATGAGGAGAGAAGACACTCTACAACAATATTGTCTTTTTACTTGCAAGGAGAGCGCAGGGAAGTGTACGATTAAGATTCCTAAAGCCCTCTGCCCGGCTCCCGCGTCTCCTCGCTTTTTATTTTCTTCGGAGTCCCTGATTACAAAGGTGTTCCAGCTCTAAGGGAAAGGGGAGCGAAAGCAGCTGGAACACTATGAACTTGTTTTGTATACGTGTGTGTGTTTGTGTGAGCCATTAGCATACATATGTGGAAGCAAGGCACATCAAGCAAGTTAGGCGTCGATTTGGAAAAAGCTAAAGCTAAACCCACGAGTTAATAAAGCTAACAGGCCTTGTCCACAAGAATCCAACACATGAATAATAACATACATTATCCCCCCCTGTTTTTATATAATATAAAGCTAAACCTACAAAGCTAACAAGCTTAATTATGAAAGATCTAACACATGAATCAGTATATACATCATTCTTCTTACATTCCCCTCTGTTTTTCTTACATTTGCACAGTCCATTGTTATTGTTTTATTCTGTCCCAAGGACTCAGCGTCTTACCACAGGATGCTCTTCGATAAGAGCATCGTTCCTGTTTTGCGGCTGCGTCCTACTCACATTCCACTTTCTTCACAAGCAACTTCAACTTACACAATTAAAACAAGTTTATAGTGCTGAAAAATGATTCTATCAAAAACAAATATATTTACCCCTCTTACTTCTTATGAAAACAAAATATTTACCCTCAGAAGCACCGTTAATCCGTATTCATAGTCACCTAAATCTGGAAATGAATCAGCTATGTAACAATCATCATCATCATCACCTTTAATGTCACGATCCAGTAAAGGATACAATTGAGCCATTTGGTTCCAAATGGGGGGGGGGGAGTGCTGTTGTCGTCAATCTGTTAAGGAGAGAGCGTAGACAAGGAATACAACAAATAATATCCACACAAGGTCAAGAAGCTGCAAAAACAGCGAATGATACCGAAATTGAGGAGACCAGAGCTTCGCATTTTCCCAAGGCATTCATCCAGGAGTCCCACATGGATCGTGGGACAGAGTGTTCCTTCATCCTGCCATTCAAGGGATCAGGATCCTTCTACGGCCTCGGTGGGGCTGCCATCTGCAGCTGTTTTTGTTGGGAACGAATGTGCAGAACTGCTCTCCAATAATAGCACATTCTCCTCTCCCAACCAACAACACATCAACAACCGTCGTGTTTTGGAACGCCAGAAGCTAGGTGGCTGATAGCTGTTCATGCACAGCTTCAAACCCACTCTGTGTCCAATTGCCCAATTTTTGTATGTTGCAATGGATGTAGTTGATCCTGTCTACGTTCTTGCTATGTTTTTAACACCACCAACAAAAGGAAGGACTCAAATCCTGCTATTATCTGATCCACTAGTAATTTGTACGCACTCTGAACCCCACGGGGAACACCAATGGCATCAATGCATGTTGGATCATCTTGGTTTTGCCAATTTACGGCTCTTTTCTGATGTTGCCAATGTTTTGCCATGGCAGTGGATCATTTAGTTGTTAACTTTTGTACAGGCATGGGATGTACAGACACAAGTAATAACAAAGTCACCAGAGCACAAAGGTCTGTTACATTTATGGGTAAAAAACATTTCAAACAGTCGAGCATCTCAGCACCACCACCAGCTGTCCCGTCTTGGCTCCAATCATCTTTCTTTCTTCAAGAGGGAGAGGTTACCAGCACTTCACCTCTCTATGTGGTGCAACTAAAGGTGTTCTCTTCCTGTACTTGATCAAATGTGTGTGTTGCACAATGCTCTTGTGCCAGTTCTCTCTCCTGCCTCTTCAGGAAAGGCAAGGGAAGGACAGCCCACCTTTGGTTCAGATCGCATCTCATACTCCCGTCGACGTAAGAGGGAGCCTGGATAGTCAGTGACTGTGCGATGGCCAGGCCTTGTGACTCCACAACTCCAAAACAGCTGGGGTTGTCCCAAGTCCTCACAGCAGTCAAGGTTGTCAACACCACTTGGAATGGCCTTCCCATTGCAGCCTGGACCAACACTTGGGGTTTCACAAGGTCTGATGGGAGGCTGGCCTTCTTGTAGGGGAAGAGATTCATCTGGCATTTCATGAGACAGTTTCACTTCCTCATCGTAGACCATAAACATTTTCCTCATATAGTTACTTCAGTCAATGTCTTCCATTCGCCCAGGACCTAATGGGTTATTTATAATGGGTAACATAAATAGTCTTCGATACAGAATTTCAAACGGACGGTCTTTTATTTATTTATTTATTTATTTTTTTAATCTTCTTACAGTGCAGCTTGTTCTTTTCACCAGTCATGCACTTTAACTGGATAACCAAAAGATTTGTCCCGTTATTCAACAATCTTTACAAAATGACTTCCATTATCACTCCAAATCATTTGTGGTATACCGTACTGATATATTTACACAATGTCCTTGTCACAGTAATAGTGCAATTTCAACCCAGTTTGAGAACACATTAATTAGCATTAGGCAATATTAGTATAGTCCTATTTTGTTCAGCCGAATAATAAAAACCCACCTAAAGGATACTGTGCTTGTATGTGTAAGTAGCATTTCTTTCTGAATTACGGTTTATACAAGTCAAATGCTCGACATCGATATGCAGCAAAGCGATGTTCCACAATCTATACCCTCCTTCCCCACTGAAGAGACGTGACAAGGCCCACGACTCTTAATTGCTACCCACGTAAACAGGCCTTATGGAAGGATGGGGTCACCTTCTTTACTACATATGATTCAACATTTCCTATTACCCAGTTATTTTCCCAAAAGGTTCACTCACTATTTTGCATGTCTGTCAGTATTGCGTCATCGAGTGGCGTGTTATCATCTGGTATTTGGTCTACTGAAAGTACGCCATAAATGCCAACAGATGTTCCTTCCGTGTGTGTGTGTGTGTGTGTTTTGTCTCATTACTGTTTGAGAAAAATGTAACCTTCTCTTGCTACCCCGTTTGCGTAATGTTGTCTAAGCGTTATTCCATCATGAAAAGTACTTGCCATGTCTTTCACGCGTACACATTGTCTAAGCGTTATCTTATTATGAAAAGTACTTCCCGTTATATTAATGCATTATCTCTGTCTATTTTCTGCTGTCCCATTAATTATTCCCACCAATCCAGCACTTCGAGGGTGGTAAGCACCAAGATTCTCAGATCAATGTGAACCATCACTCCTATTTTCTCCACAATTTGGTCAACAAAACGGGTACCACCATCATTGTACGTATTTTAGAAATGCCATATCTGGAGATGATATCCCTGCAAAGTGCTTTTGCCACCGTCAACGCGTCTGAATGTTTGGTATAGGGAATAGTTCTAGCCATTGTGAAAAAGCATCTATGATGACCAAACAATAATTTTCTCCTTACTTCGGTTCAATTAAAAAAATAATAATAATAAAAATAAATGAACATATGAATAAGATGAAATGGATATTGTGGTAAAGTGTTACTTGGTCTCAAGTTACCTAGTATACTGTGTCTTGCACATGACAAGCATGCCCTACAGAAAGTATTGGAATCAGAATCAAAATCATAAGTCGTATAATGTTGACTCATTAGGATCATTCAACTCAGCAGCCCATTCGTATGGATATTTAGGTAAAATAAGTAATCTGTTTGGCCATACATAGATGTCACCTGTTAATGTCGCACCAGTGTGAGACAGCAACGTGCGCTCAAGCGTGTTTGTATTTGCTCATTGTCACGTCACGTAACCCGCGACTCCCACCTGCAACTGGTGCATACCATTGCAAGAGGGGTTGGGGTGGGGGCTGGGGGGATCAATGCCACAATCCCTATAACAGCAGTTGTCGCTCGCACCGACGCGGGAGTAGAAAGAAGCCTGAAAAGATGCCTTTCACTGAGTAGGCTGAGATGAATTTTCGCCACCTCCCGAGCACGTCACACGCACACGAGTGCCGATAGTGGGCCGGACTAAAATACACCTCCGGTCATGCTTAGTTAAGCCATTTCTTAAAATTTGTCGCCGAACCCATTCTATTTCCAATTTAGGTACGCAAATCTGAAAACAAAAAACGGGGTGTTTTTTGTTTTTCAATAATTGGAGCTGGTTTAAAAAATAAAATACAAGCCATTTTGCATAAAAATATAGCCATTGAATTGGATTATGTATCGTTTTCCTGATATTTTTTTTATTCCCAGATAATTGCGAAGAATCCAAAATATGTTAATCCAAAATGCGAAAGTGCAGGGATATTTTAAAATCTCGATTACAATGTGACCAGCGGTCCTTTTCCCGGAAGCAGTGCTTTAGCCTGTCTTTAACGTCAGTGCTAACAGAAGTAAATTCGGTTTGGCACGAATTTGAAGTCTGGGCGAGATGGTTGTTATGGTAGAGACTCATTGCATGAGCTAACCTTGAGGGGACGGGTCCGACTGCAGCCGGGGCGTTCCTGTAAGGATACAAGAACGGCCACTGGGCGTTCCTGTACGCGTTTTGTCGACCAATGAGAAGGATCCAGTTACAGCCGGGGTGTTCCCAACACGACACAGGGTGAGGGACGCGCAGTGGGTCCTCGTGACTTCACAACGTCCTAAGACATTCTCTTGCTCAGGAATGCACTGTTATCCAATTCACACGTATTTGACTGTAAGCCACGTTCCAAATTAAATGTTTGGAGTGTGCCGATTAGAAATTATTTAGTGAGTACAGCTACTCCACCAGGGGGCTGTCTATGCTAAAGTAACCTACTGTACTATCTGTAGTAGAAGCAGCGGCAGGATGGGAAGGAGAAAAACAGTGTATGGAACCAAGACGAATGTTGCGGCCATGTTCAATAAAAGCTACAGCAACCCACGAATATTTTCTTTGTTTTATTAAAAACATAACATGTAGGACATGCGTGTGCATTTTTAAGCCTGGGTCCAAATGACAACATGCCGCAGAGGTTGTGCCACCGGAACAAAATCAAAGGGCAGCCGAAGGACTTTTGCTGCTGGAGCAGAATCAGAGAGCAACCGAAGGCCTTGTGCCGTCGTAGCAGAATTCAAGGGCAGCCGCAGAGGTTAAGCCGCCGGAACAGAGTCAGTGGGCAGCCGAAGGCCTTGCGCCGCCAGAGCAGAGTCAGAGGGCAGCCGAAGACCTTGTTCCGCCATAGCAGGATCGGAAGGAATCTGCAAAGCTTGCGCCTCTGGGGAAGAGTCAGAGCCTGGTGGTACTGAGGAGCCAGGATGGGGGCCTGGCACTGCAGAGGAACCAGCATGTTAGCCTGTAGTTGCCAAGGTGCCGGGAAGAGGGCACGGCACTGCTGAGGCACAGGGTGCATGGGAGCCTGTAGTTGCCGAGGTGCCAGGAAGGGGGGCTGGCACTGCCGAGGCATCAGGACGGGGGCCCGCATTTGCTGAGGCGCCGGGAAGGGGGCCTGGCACTGCAGAGGAGCCGGCGTGGGAGCCTGTAGTTGCCGAGGTGCCGGGAAGAGGGCATGGCACTGGTGAGGCACTGGGACGGGGGCCGGCAATTGCTGAGGCGCCGGGAAGGGGCCCTGCCTCATCATCAGCCTGCCACCATAGAGGTTGGGACGCACACGAGACAGGAGGGCTTGGAAGTACAGATAGTGAGGAAGGTAAACTAGAAGAACGGGACTAGGTGAAGTAGTACGCAGTGAACAAGGTGTCGAAAAAGGCGGGGAGTGTTGTGGCTTGGGTAAAGGTTCGTAATGACGTGACTTGGAGAAGGCTGAATTATGGGAGGAACCAGAATCTCTACTCAGACGCCTACGTTGGCCACCCCGTAGGGGTCCCGTGTAAATGGCCAACCGGGCACCCAATGAAATGACTGAAGGGAAGGGTTCAGCCGTAGACACTAAGGGTACAGGTTCGGAATGACGCGACTTGGAAAAAGTGGACTTACGGGAGGAACCAGAACCTCTACTCTGGCGTCTACGTTGGCCACCCCGCGGGGGTCCCGTGTAAATGGCCAACCGGGCACCCAAGCCATGGTCTGATGGAAAGTGGAAAGACACTAAGAGATCATCATGAGAAAAACGTGACAAAAACTGACAAGGGCTTGAACAGTGACTGAGGAAGGGACTCGGAAAACCAAAATCAGAGTCCAAATCTGAATCGGAAACTAAGGGATCATCATCTTAATAACCTGACAAAAACTCAATGTGTCAGAATCAGAATCATAAAGGAGATTAACCGAATCATGGCCATCTTTAGAGTCAGAAAAATCTGAGTCTAAAAACAAAACATCGGGTATTAAACTAGAAGGGGACTGTACAAAATTAGGTAGCTGGACCAATCCGACATTGGCCAACTGTGACCGACACTTACCCCCTGTGGCTTTGGGCCGGTAGTCAGCTCAGCGGCGGTAGTCACTATTCCTCATGGTTAGAAAAAGCCAACCGGAAAGCTATTGGCCGGGGGCGGATTATAAAAACTCAAACCATGCAATCATCTATATTTTCCGCTCACTCCCACGCATAGTAAACCCTCATGTTCTTGGCACAGTATCGTGAAATACGTACATTGTCAACCCTCGCTCTTGTACTTGTAAGAAGATAAAGGCAGCAACGGCGTGCTCACTGTTTGTCCGCATTTGTCACTTCCCGTACGTGCTACGAGCGCTGATTTGCTTGCTAACAGCCAATCAGAGTGACCAAATGTCACGACTCACGACGCCGATTCAACATGATGAAACGCCCACCAGACGCTTCCTGAGGGATTACGACGCCACGACGATGGTCACTACACCAATCAGACGGCACAATCAGACGCCCCGACACTTACCGATGTCCGATTGGTGTATCTCGGCCTTTACTGGCTTGTAGAGCAATAAAATTGTTGCTATGGTTAGCTCGACTTCTTCTTTTTCACAGTGCACGCGTAAATAAACAAGTACACAAGGCAGAAAAAATGCCTCAATCATTTTTTTAACCGTGCTACTCAAATAACTTGACCGTTTCAGCCCGAGTATGTATGCAGTGGTGGTTATTTTAACGTGCTCTATAAATACAGTTGAGATTAGTTGAATCTTGTACCATAAAAATGAACATTCAAACATTTTCCTCACTGTGTTTTCTTGTGTGAACTGTTAAATCACAATTTCTAGAAAATCTTTTCCCACAATCTGAGCAGGCAAAATGTTTTTCTCCAGTGTTTGTCCTTGTGTCTCTTCTTAAAGCTTCCTTTTGAGAAAATATTTTATCACAAACTGAGATAGCAAAAGGTTTTTCTCCAGTGTGTCTTCTTGTATGTTGTGTTAACTTTGTCTTCATTGAGAATCTTTTCCCACAATCTGAGCAGACAAAAGGTTTTTCCCCAGTGTGCGTTCTTAAGTGTCTTTTTAAATTTTTCCTGAGATAAAATCTTTTCACACAAACTGAGCATGCAAAAGGTTTTTCTCCGGTGTGTTTTCTTGTGTGAACTGTTAAATCATCATTTCTCAAGAATCTCTTACCACAATCTGAGCAGGCAAAAGGTTTTTCTCGAGTGTGTGTTCTTGTGTGTGTTGTTAAATTTCCCGTGGTCGAGAATTTTTTACCACAAACCGAGCAGGCAAAAGGTTTTTCTCCAGTGTGTGTTCTTGCATGCCTCGTTAAGTCTGCCTTTCTGGAAAATGTTTTACCGCAAACTGAGCAGGCAAAAGGTTTTTCTCCAGTGTGTGTTCTTGTGTGTGTTGTTAAATTTCCCTTTCTCGAGAATCTTTTATCACAAACTGAGCAGGCAAAAGGTTTTTCTCCTGTGTGCATTGTTTTTGTGTGTTCTTCCAAGGTTGACTTTTTGACAAAAGTATTGTCACGCTGAGAAAGTTTGACACATTTGGTGTCAGTGTGACATGCCATCTCACCTTTTGAATGTTTATCATCTTTACCGTCACTGGTGTCACAAAAGTGTGACGTTATGCCGTCACCATCTAAAAGTGGAGCTAAGAGGCCGTCAGATTGTGATCCTCCATGGTGTTCTCCATCACCTTCTTCACTCTTCACACTGACACCAGTCAGTGGAAAATTGGTGATTTCATCCTCCTGCTCTTCTTTAATGTGAGGAAGCTTTGGCTCCGCCTCTTCTTTAATCTGGGCAGATTCTGGCCCCTCCTCTTTTTTTATTTGGGTGAACTCTGGCTCCACCTCCTCTTTAATTTGGGCGGACTCTGGCTCCTGCTCCTCAGGATAGAAATATTCTTCACTGATGTCTGCAGGACACAAGAAAGAAAGAAAAGTATGGCCAGACATTGATGTCCATATATAATTCAGAAAGTTGACCTTACCGCATTGGCGGTGTGTTACTGGCTTTGTATAGCATGAACAGTTGCTGCTACAGTTAGCTTGGCTTCTTCTTCTTCAGTGTATATCACGCGTATATGAGCGGGTACAACAAGGCAGAAAAAGTGCCTCAATCATTTTATTTTAATCGAGGTACTCAAATTACTCGAAAACCCGTTTCAGCCCTAATATGTATGCAGCAGTGGTTGCTTTAATGTGCTCTATAAATACAGTTGAGATGTGTTGAATCTTGTACCATAAAATGAACATTCAAACAGTTTCTTCTCGGCCTGCATGATGTGTCTTTTGAACATCGCGATTGCGATTTGCGCATGCGCGATAGTCACATTGTAGGATGTGCAATGTTTTAACTTTTTTTCTTCTTAGAACACGCAAACCTTTGTATTGCTTAAATAAAGCAGCAAGCTACTCCGTGCTCTTACACAGCCTGTCTCGCTCCCTCCCTCTTTCCTGTCAATCAATCACCGGCCCCTCCCCCTCCACTCTGCTGTCTGCTCTGAAAACACTATAACAGGAGGAGACGACAGCGGCAGAAGCTGCAGTGGATTTAGTCCTCAAAAGAAAGTCAACATCCGAAATATGAAAGTATTTCGGCAATATAAAAAGGAAGATTCAGAACAAAAAAAAAAATCCTTTGCCACAACAGTGTCTCACCGTTGTTGCTGCAATCGCTGTCACAAGCCCCTGTATGAGCAGTTCAAACTAAGAAGTGGGACCCGAGGTGAAACTTCTACTCGAAAAACAATTAGACGCCTTCGCCAGCATAACTCCTTAAGATAAGAAGTACAAACAGCTCCGACAAATCACGTATGCAATATGTTTTACAGACCGTTTTAGTTATTGTTATATTTTGGTGAACAACTCAGGGGACTAATGCACCTGCTGTTTTAATATTTTTGTTCTAATTTGTTTACAACTTTGCTGCAGTTTCACAAAGTTTTTTTTATCTTATTGTTATATTTTTGTAAACAACTCAGGCGCTAGTACACCTGCTTTTAAGTTTTTTAATATTCTATAGTTTAGTTTAAAGGTGTTTATAAATCTGCTGCTGCTTTAGAGGTTTTTTATTTTCTTCTATTTTTTCACTGTGTTTTCTTGTGTGAACTGTTAAATCATTGTTGCTAGAGAATCTTTTACCACAAATTGAGCAGGCAAAAGGTTTTTCTCCAGTGTGTGTACTTGTATGCCTTGTTAATTCTGCCTTTCTGGAAATTGTTTTATTACAAACTGAGCAGGCTTTTTTTCTCCAGTGTGCATTGTTGCTGTGTATTTTTTCATGGTTGACTTTATGACAAAAGTTTTGTTACACTGAGAAAATTTGACACATTTGGTGTCGGTGTGACATGCTATCTCACCTTTTGAATGTTTATCATCTTTACCGTTACTGGTATCACAAAAGTGTGATGTTATGCCGTCACCATCTAAAAGCGTAACTAAGAGGCCGCCAGATTGTGATCCTCCACGGTGTTCTCCATCACCTTCTTCAGTCTTCACACTGACACCAGTCAATGGAAAATTGGTGATTTCACCCTCCTGTTCTTCTTTAATGTGTTGAGGCTTTGGCTCTGCCTCTTCTTTAATATGGGGAGCTTCTGGCCCCTCCTCTTTTTTTATTTGGGTTAACTCTGGTTCCACCTCCCCTTTAATTTGGGCGGACTCTGGCTCCTGCTCCTCAGGATGGAAATATTCTTCACTGACGTCTGCAGGACAAGAAAACAAGACAATCTTTACTCAGTCAAATCTCATAATGTCACCAATGCCGCTCTCTATGCCTCTACGTTAAAGGAATAAATAGTAACATAGACAAAAGATTCAGCCTGACATTTTTTAAAGTATAAAAAAAAGAAGAATACAGGCTTCATGTGTACATAATTAAACACAAAAAGAAAAAAAACATGTTAAACATTTAATGCAAGTGGTATTTGGTTGTATGCTTTTATACAGTAATAAAGTGTATATTGAGCAGTGAGCACTAACACATGAAGTTGTTTATAAACAAACGATGCGGTGGAATCAGAAACTGTAGCAGCAGCAGGTCGACTGCAGTTCTGAGATAAAGTGGAAAGGTAGGTGCAGGCAGTTGCCGCAACATCTTCAAGTCTTCAGATCCAAAGAGACTTTCACGATCAATATAAATAGTAAAGTAATAATTAAATCACCAATAACCGACCACCCAGTGCAATAAATAAATAAACATACATTCATTCATACTACAGACTAAGAGCGTACAAAGTCCACCACGAAGAGGAGAAAATATTTTATAAATTGGCTGTAGCAGGTATTTTGTGTTATTCATCTATAGATTTTAATCGTGTATATTGAGCGCGAACAAAAATAATAAGTTTATAAACACATACGAACAAAAACAAGCCGTTCATAAAAACATTGACGATGCCGTGGAGTGGGGAAAAAGTAGCGACAGCAGGTCGAATGGAGTTGCGACATCACCCGGCAGAAGGAGGAAATGCAAAGGCAGCTGCCCCGATTGGAAAAAATGCAAAGGCAGCTGCCTGGATTGTGGCAGCGGTCGTCGTATAAGCGGAAGTGACGTAAGGGCTGCCTCGACCGCTGCCACTGTTGCAGGTCGCGCTTGCTCTTTCTGAAAAAATGTAAATCTTCGTGAAAAGGAACCGATGGGTGAAGCGAGTCAGGAACCACGCAAAGTGCATGCACGGCAAAAACAGCCGATTCACGACAGGCAGCAGAACCGTTCATGGCAGAATAACCACAGCAATTTATTAATAATATATATAACCGTGATTATTATTTTTCCCATAATCATCCAGCCCTAACGCCTATAGTACCCGATACTGGATCTTAATAATGTTCTAATAATCGTAACGAAATTTGTAATAAGGGGAATTTGGTTAAAAAATTAGACTGTAGCCAGTGGTCACTAAACACGTGATAATGAGAAGTGAACAAAGCAAACCTGCTCTGCATAAGACAACTCGAGGTTCCAACTTGCAAAGGTGACGTTGCGGCTTGATGTCCTCTTCTGCTGCACAAAGTTCCTCCTTGAACTCTGCTGTCTTCTTTGCACACATTTTCACAGGACAATCACAACACTTTGCACTCGACCTCTTCTGAGCGACGTGTCGCTAATGCTAACAGCACGCGTGTCTTCTTGTTAGCGGCGAGCAAGCTAAGCTACGTTAGCCAGAGAAGTTTCAACGTGCATCCAGACGAGTTTATCCGGACACGACGATCTTATTAGTTCTGTGTTAGTCCAGTACAGTGGCGATGGACGAATGGATGAATCGTAGCTTTTGGCCGTTCAGTAGTAATTCAAGAAGAATGATTTAGTGAAGCGCATGTCGACTGCCCAAGCCACCATCTGCGGCGCCTACACAATCGACAGTGCGAATGCGCAGCATGCAGAGCGGCATTTACCAACGGGTTTACCTGGGTTTGAGCCCAGGGACCTACGGAAGTCGGGGGCCTATCACAATTGCTCCGGGCGTCACGTGACTGCCCGTATTTGTGTACATGTATTTGTTTTCGCAGCCAAGATGACAAGACTGTAGCTAGGGGCACCTAATCAGTCAATATTCTGTCCAAGTGAAGACGCATCTAACTTTGATAAAAGGACATAATGAGTGGACAGGTTGGAATATCACGGATGCGCCAGGAGTGCTTTTACAACAACGGCAGATGCATGGTGAGCCCTTGCTAAATTGTCTCGGAAGTTTACAAAGTCTGGGTAACGGGCCGTGTGGACTTTACGCTTACGAGCAGGATCAATCATGCAGGCTGCCTCGGAGCCAGGCTGGGTTGGCGGGCGGCTGTGGCGACGGCACACGCTCGCCTGCGGCCTCCAAAACGGTGGCTGCGGAGCGGAGCGAATGCCGGCTGAGGCTGGCCGGCCTCGCTCGGAGGGCGTAAGAAACGTGGCGCTCGACGTAATCCCCGTGGATAGATGGGGAGCTCATCTACGCAACCCCCGGTGCTGGAGAGCGAGAGCGACCCGCGGCTGGAGGAGCCATCCGCCTGTCTTCTTTTGCTATCCTGTAGAATGCTTGCCCCTTCTTTTGCTTCCTGTCTACCGTTGTCAAAGTGTGGCGTTTCCGTTAAGATAGTGGCAACTTTTCTACCCTGCCAAAATGGCCTTGTTTGTATTTGAAGCACTCGCATTGTGTTGTTTATGTCCGCAGTTGTTTGTTTTATCAATGCAATACTATTAAATTATGTAATCTTAATATAATTTTTCTAAATAATGATTAGATGAAAGTGCATTGCATGATGAATAAAATTGCATCCAAAAAATGTTAATACAACTTTTCAAGGTAAAATACAATACATTGATTAGATCATTGGCCTGTATCGTGAACAGTGAATACTAACTTTATGTCTGCTTGTGTTTTTATTTACAGATGGACATTTGGATGCATGTCTGAGCTTTCCTTTGTGTCCAGCATCTCCTTTCCTCCTGGCCAGTTCTGGTAAGTTTCATTTCCTCGAACTTGAAGGATACCTACATCAATCCTGTTACTCATTGGATGGACATGTTTACACAGTTTCAAGTGAGAATGCTCCATCCATGAGCAGAAGCGGCCCATTTCTTCCCGTTTCAAGTGAGGAAACCGGTGAGAACTCTCCAGCCACAAATAGAATCAGCACCTCTCGTCCTGAGTCTCCTGAGCTTCTCGCCCATCCTGATAAATGATCAGACCCTGAAAAAATTGTGAGGAAAACGACAGACTGGTGCGTGAGATAATTTGAGAAGGCAGAAGGCAAGACAGGGACTCCCAATTGGGCTTTCTGGCACTAATTTGCAAATAATTTTCATTTTCAAATCACTCATTTGTCGTTCGACAGAAATAAAAAGTTTCAATGCACCGGTATTTTTTTTATGACAGGTCACACAAAAACAAAAGATATCAAATCCTTTCGACTGCTGTCTTCAAAAACTCCATAATAGTTGAATGGGCATGCAGCCCCTCAGCTTCCTCTATTGTAGACTGCACTACCAGGCTGCTGCAGGACAATAGCGGCGTCAGCCCATTCTCCCAAGAAATCATCCCCAGCAGTTCACACAATTTATGTAACACACAAAAGACTTAACTTTTGCCAGGTGACAGTCATTGCATTTTAACAAGCATCACCACCTGCCCTTAAGTCTACCAAATGCATGTTCCACTGCTTGAGCAAGAAAAAGGTTTCTCAACCCTGTGGGTTCTTGTGTGTAGTTTTAATGTCTGTCTCTTGTGAGAATTTTAGGCTACAATCAGTGCAGGCAAACAGTTTCCCTCCAATGTGTCTTCTGGGTGTACTTTTGAAGTATGTATTCCGAGAGAATCTTTGGCCACAAACTGAGCAGGCAAACGGTTTCTCACCAATGTCAATTCTTTAATTTTTTTTCAGCTTCCCTTCCAAGAGAATCTTTGGCCACAGACTGTGCAGGCAAAAGGTTTATCCCCTGCATTAGTTCTTGTGTGTTTTGTCAAATTCTCTTACGAGAGAATATTTTACAACAAAGTGAGCAGGAAAAAGGTTTCTCTCCACTGTGTATTATCATGTGTAATTTCAAAAGGCTCTTATAAGCCAATGTTTTCCCATACTGATAACATTTCCAGGGTCTGTCGTCAGTCTGACATGTCATATCACCTTCAGGCTCTTCATCATCATAACCATCAGTGTGAGGAGCGTGTGACAACTTGTCGTCGCTCTCCAAAGAGGCCATCTGCTTGTGATCCTCCACAGGAGTTTCCATCACCTTCCCTTGTCATGTGTTGACATGAGCTGCTGCTTGGAGGCTCTGCCCATCTGCGTGCCTCATTTTGAGCTTCAGCTTCTCTCTTCAAAAGGACACCAGTCGATGGCAACTTACAAATATCCTCCGCCTGCTTTTTGATCAGGGCGGGCTCCTCTCCTTCCTCTTTCATGCAAGGGTGTTCTGGCTCTTCCTCTTTTTTAATGTAAAGGGACTGCTGATCCTTGTCCTCTTTAAAGTGGGGGACCGCTTTGTCCTCCTTTTCCTCTTTAATGTGACGGTGCTCTTGCTCCTGCCGCTCACAACAAATGTCTTCACTGATGTCTGCAAGACACATGCAGACAAACACACATGGTATTTTGGTTTACATTTGTAGTGAAGGTTATTATGAGAGCCACATTAATTAAGATAACTGCTTACTGTTAAACATTAACAGAGCTGGGCACTTGACCCTTTTTTACCGGTCCGTCCTCCGTCCGCGACCTGGGTACCTTTCTAGCCTCCTCACTCCGTCCTTATTCATAATAATGATCACCCCCGACCCCGTCCGTCCTCGTCCATTTAAAGCACTTTCGTCCATAGACAACACCGGAAAACATCATTTATACATGAAGAAGAGTCACACCGGACCGTATCTTTTCTGGCCTTAAACATTCACCACAAGGAAGACGGCAGCATAAAAATCACAATATACAGGAAACCCACACATACGGACCAGTACCTCCTCTGGACATCAGAACATCCCACAGCACACAAACTCTCTGTAGTAAGAACACTATACAATGGAACTAGCATCATAACAGACAATAAAGACAGATTGGAGGAAGAAAACCAAATACAACACGCTCTTACACTCTGCCAATACCCCAAATAAGCCATCAACAAAGGAAAATAACAAGCCAGACAGAACCAACAGCGGAAAAAAACAAGACAAAAACAAAACAAGTAATCGACAGTGAAAACAAGGACATCATAACACTTCCAATATATCAGAGTAATGACATGAGAAAACATCAAATACATACTGCAGTAAAACCACATCAAAAACTATGACAACAACTTGTGCATTCAAAAGACACCATAACACCCGGCAAAAATGCAACATAATTTACGAAATCCCAATGCAAATCATGCAATAAAACATACATTGGAGAAACTGGTCGAACTTTCAGCACCCGCAAAGAAGAGCATCAAACAGAAGGTGAAAAAGAAACAACAGGACATTACACCAAAACCTGTTCAGAAAGCTTAGCTGGCTTAAAATGTTTTTTCTTTTGAGTTTTATAGACATTTTAAATATGTTTTGTGTATTTAACATGAGGAAAATGGCCCAAAATGTGCAAATTAGTCTAAAAAAGCGATGTAAAAAAAGAATCATGATAAAATCATGATCATGATTTTATTTGTAAAAAACCATGACATATTTTTGCCATATTGCCCACCACTAATATATAGCAACCCTTGGATCCCTAAAGAGAGTCTCTGATGACTGATGCATAAGGTGTCTTTTATTTTAGTTGCAGCAGCATCATCAGGTTCACCATAGCACCGTCAAAACTGTGTGCCAGGATACACAAAACATAAAACAAGCAAGTCACCATACAGTCTACAGTCTTCACAGTACAATCCTCATAAGTTGTGCATCAATATTAAAACATCAAACACCCATTTACTCAAACTATTCCATAAACACTGATACAAAAACAGTTCAAACCAATCAAAGGAAACCGACAAACATACCTCACTGCGCTCACCAAGGATGCTTAATGTTAAATGATCTTCTCTTCTGCTGTCCCTTTTTGAGTACAAATGAAGCATAAGTCAAGCTAGAGCCTGGAGATCAAACTTTGTGGCTCAGGCTCAAACAAAGCAGCTTCCTAATTACTCACACCTGTGTGGCTACCTTTATAAGTCTCCCTCATGTGGAGCTACGGTGTCACTCAAAGGCCAAATCCAATCACCAAAGTACATAAAGCCCATACAAGTTTCAAAACTTCACACATCAACCATCCAAAGCACATACAAAACCTGCTTTATTCCAGACAAAAAAAAAGCATACTAGAACTAGTGTGGTCTTTTACACAGTACATTTACCTTAAAAAAATAATTTGACAAAATATTGGCTAAACATACATGATTACATTTTATAATGAGATTGAACGATTACAAATTAAATGTCAATAAAAATAATAAATGTACAAAATACTAATGTGTATGTCAGCAATGAGCAAATACAAATAGAATTTTTCTTTAATGAAAATAGTTTTTTCACGACATCTCCCAGACCCGCTTGAGACTCTGAAAAATCTGGGGAAAAAAAAAAAATCTCAAATGAGATTCTACAGCGATTCTCCAGGAGCCAACCATCGCAGACTCCAATCGCCATCTGGTGGCCAACTTGTCTGCAGGACAGCCAGATCGGTCCTGACGTGCAAAAACCATTGAGATACTGGGACGACATGCAAAGCTCTTTCTTGTTCTTCTTCTAATTCACCTTCCAGTTCTGTTGTTCTTTTACCATTCCAATTGAGCAGGTGGAACAAGTGATTTTATTGATGATTGTGGAAAAAGATTGCGATTTCATAGGCAATTTCTTCTCACTCCTTTTCCGTTACATACAATTAAAAACACAACCAAAATCATGTTCATAAATGTTGTAACAGGCAAAGACAATTGACATGATTTCATGAAATTAAATGTTTGATATAAACAGACCATCACTAAGACACAATGGTTCTTCCGTTAAAATGTGTAAAATCGGCTTCATGTCTTTATAAGCGCTTTGCAAAATTCAGTCTTCAATATATCACATTTTTTTTCCAAAATCATTAACACCTTACCACAAAGAGTCAGTTCCTTCAGTTTATTTTATTTTGTTTAAGCTTCAAGGATCGCTGCTATTTATCACCAGCACACTTGTTTTTCACACCACTTTTTAGTGGCGAATCTTTTAGCACAACCACTGCAACTGAATGGTTTCATCCCAGTGTGTGTTCTCGTGTGCCTTATTAAATCTGATTTATGAGCGAATCTTTTCCCACAAACTGAGCAGGAAAAAGGTTTTTCTCCACTGTGTGTTCTAGTGTAGTGTTAAACTTGACTTAACAGAGACGCATTTGTCACAAACTGAACAGGAAAAAGATTTTCCTCCACTGTGTGTTCTTGTGTGCTTTCTTAAATATGACTTTACAGAGAAGTTTTTGCCATAAACTGAGCAAGAAAAAGGTTTTTCTCCACTGTGTGTTCTTGTGTGCTCTGTTAAATTTGACGTTTGAGAGAAGCTTTTGCCACAAACTGAGCAGCAAAAAGGTTTTTCTCCACTGTGTGTTCTTGTGTGCTTTATTAAATCAGATTTTTCAGAGAAGCTTTTGCCACAGTCTAAGCAGGATAAGGGTTTTTCTCCATTGTGTGTTCGTGTGTGTATTTTTAAATTTGACTTTTGCAAGAAGCTTTTGCCACAAACTGAGCAGGAAAAAGGTTTTTCTCCACTGTGTGTTCGTGTGTGTTCTGTTAAACTTGACTTTCGAGAGAAGCTTTTGCCACAAGCTGAGCAGGAAAAAGGTTTTTCTCCACTGTGTGCTCTTGTATGGAGTTTTAAAGACCACTTTGAACTAAATAGTTTCCCACACTGGAACATTCACAGCATTTTTTGGCAGTGTGAAATGCACCTTTAGCTTTTTTATCATCATCATTCGCGTCAAGAGAGTGTGATGTTGTGTCATCACTATGTGCTTGTGATGGTCCCCAGTAATCACTTTTTGTTGTCGTGCGTTGACTTGAGCTGCTGCTTGGAGGCTCCGTCCCTCTGTCGCCCTCACTCTCTCCCTTGTCTTCATCTTCACTCTTTAAAGGGACAAAGGGCAGTGGTGATGTGATCTCTTCCTCCTCCTCCTTTTTGATGTGAGTGAAGTCTGGCTCCTTTTTTTCAGGATGAAGATATTTTTCACTGAGGTCTGCAGGACACAAAAATACAAACACACATTTGGTTTGGTCAAGTCAAATCTCAGACTATGACTTAGATGTTGCGTACAGGAAGTCCACAAATTACGACATATGCGACCTACGACATTTCGACTTTATGACGCCCGTGCCTCTTCCTCTTCTCTTTTGTCCCCAGCACCATAGTGACTACATTTATATGCAGTCAATATTTGGGTTAAGTTTAAAATTCAGATTTTTTAAACATTCTGAATATCCCGTTTAAATGAAGGAGCGGACAGTTTCCTCAGCACTTGGATAACCCACTGTGACGGCGACACACGGCGTCATAACTCAAATAGACGTCATTTCCGCTTGTTACTTAGGATAAGATAAGATAAGAATGCCTTTGTTGATCCCACAGTGGGGAAATTTTCATTGTTACAGCAGCAAAGATATAGGTCACACAGGGACGGCGGCATAATGTAGCCATTAATGTATAACATTGACGGCAAACATTCGGGATCAAACCTATGTAGATATAAGCAGTAAGATGTGTATATACACATGTATATACACACCAACATACATCTACATAAAAAGTATGAGGAACACTTTCAACTGTCAATACAACACTTGACATTCATGTCACTCACCAGAGGAATGAAGCAGGCGGTTTCCTCCTCGCTCCAAATGTGTGCTTTCGTGCTGCGTCTCTGAGCTTGTTTACCTCTGCTTGTGTATTTGCGGTGGTTGCGCTCCAAACAATGCACTTCCGCATACCAGCACTTCTTGTACTACAAAGACCAGCATTCCTTGCAGTCGAGCATGCGCAGAGTGTCTCGATCGTGTCTGTGCGCGCCAGCAGTATCTTTGCCTTTTTTGGCCTCCTCTCCTTCTTCTCCATCTACCTCTCAGCAGTAATGCTAAGTACAGTATCTTATGTTTTTGTTTTAATGTATTTTTGTCTTTTTATAGCAAGCATTTTGATGTAAATTTCCACTTTAGCTGTGAAATCTGACATGCGCGGCAATTCAGGTTGCATCGCCAGTGTAGGAACGGAACTTGTTCGAAAATTGCGGGATTCCTGTATTATTGTTTCTACAGTGCTACCTTGACTTGTGCTCGTCCGATCTCAACTTGGACCGGACCGCCGGAAACAAAAAAAAAAAAAAGAAAAGAAAAGAAAAAGAAACAGCTGGCAACTCAAACGCATACATTGGAGCGATTTGATCAATCGACGCCCTGCGACCAAAATATTATGCAAATGACTTTTTTTCTCAGATTTTTACAAATATTCTATGCCAGGGATCACCACCTCCGGTCCTCAAGGGTCAATATTCCTTCCTTCAACACACCTGATTCAAATGATCAGGATCAGGATCAGAATTCTGCTGAGCCGTAGTCGACGCCAACTACAGCACAATTTAGCAAAACACAAATGTAGATAATCCAATTTGTTACAGTATGCTACGTGTCTCAAAAACGTGTTTCAAGTCTTCTTATTAAGACAAAGTTTTGAACTTCCTTCTTCAGACCTTGTGCAATTTTGGTGATCAGCGTTCGCCTTCCTCAGAGACGTATGACAGCACAGGAAACAGCCGGCATGACACGCCTGCTGCCAGCGATACCAAAACTGCACAATATCTGAACAAAAGTATTTTATTTGTGTCTGTTCATTTGTTTAATTGTAGTTGTAAATTGTAAGATTACTGTGACCTTGAAATATTAAAATAAAATTATATAGTTACTGTCGGCCGAAAATCTTGGACGTCCAAATAGGGTCAAATTCTTTTTTTTAAAATAAAAAATGGATTCTAATGATCCGTTCCTACTTCGTCTGAAATTTTTATGCAATTATAGCTAATTTAAAGCAGTGAAAATAGCAAATATTCAAGTAAAGTATTTTGTAGACAATAACGAATAAATAGTAAGGTTCGCTGGATTACGTTGTTTTGTTTAATATGGATTGATGAAATGCTTCGTTGCAAGAAGACCTCCTCACGTGTGTCGTGAGGTAAGTCTCTGTTTCATTTGAATATGCACCCTAATTGAATCATTGTTTTATTTGCTGCATCACTCATGGCTTTAAACCTGAAAGAAGTAATTTTGTGAAAGCGTTGGAGCCAAAATGTATTGTATTGGGCAAGTCAGTGTGTTTGCTGGTGTGACGTTTCAAAGGTGGGGGCACGATGAGCGCGGACTTCGAAGTACTTGGATGTCGCCGGCTTGGTTTTTATTAGGGATGTGCGCGACTAGTCGTTTAACCGTTTAACCGTCTACGATTTATTAAACGTTTAGTATTTTACTAGTCGGTTAAACGCTGCATTAAGAATCACGCATCTTGTTCCTCATGCCTCTGCCTCTGTCAACAAGCTGAGCACCCAGAGAGAGAATTGCGGGGGCGGGGACAGGGCGCGGAGTAAATTCTGAAGATGTCGAAGCTACCACGAAAAACAACGGCACCGTTTGGGAGTATTTTGATGCAACAGATGACAACAAGGTCGTCTGTAGGCTTGGGAAGCATAAACTCGCTTACAACCACTCTCCCGGAGCAACGAGAAACCACATCCAAAGTAAATCTCGATGTGAATCTGCAGGTCAATGGCGGCGGGGCCAGGCAGACGAGCATGAGAACATTTGTTCCAGCCAGGCGCTGCAATGCTCACCGCACAGCAAAGATTACCCAACTAATTTGTAAAATGACGTGATATGCTGCCGCATTCTTTTGTTGAGGGCAAACGGTTCGAAAAATTAATGCTGTATATCGAGCCTGAGTACGTGGTGCCAAGTCGCAAAACAATAACGCCCCAACTCGAGAGTAGCCATAACCAAATGAAAGAGGAGATACGAGCGTTTGAGCGGGTCAGCTATGTGGCCAATGCCTTAACTACAGACGGATGGACGTCCATAGCCACCGAATCGTACATGACTATGACGTGTATAACGTATGTGGACGAAGGGCATCTCCACAGCGGTGTGCTTCATGCGCCTTAGAGTTAAGACACACAGCTGAAAACTTGGCTGCTCTCCTGCGGAGTGTGATGGGTACGTGGGCACTAGAAAATAAAGCCGTCGCCTGTGTGCATGATAATGCACCTAAAATATGGCGAATGAGATCCTGCTGGACTGGGAGTCGGTACCATTACTCATTACATTATTCATAATAAATGCCATGCATTGCATTGGAAAATGTATCAGAAATGTATTTCTCTTTCAATTGTTGACTTTTTAGTCAGTTATGACGACATAAATAGAATTTAAATTAACAAACTGTCCTTAATGTTTGAGCTAAAACGTCTGCTGCTCCATGGTATCGCTACTGTAAATACACAAAACATTTGCATTTTAAACTTTGAATTCAATATGTATTAAATTTCAAGTTTTCTTGCTTATAGACTAGTCGACTAGTCGCAAATAACATTTTAGACTAGTCGGCGGGCAAATTAGTCGAAATTCCCATTCCCAGTTTTTATAACCTTTTAATCAATTCAAGTGTCAAATTAGCAACTGAATGTAGTTTGTAGGCAGTATTATGTGGACGTGAGTGTGCAATAGCAATACAAGGTATGATACAACTTGAACTGAGCGGTGCCTGGGAACTTAAAAAAGCTGCCGTTTTTTGGAGGTTATTGTCAAAAAGTGTTTGCGGCTCCCAGGGTATTCTTTTCCGTAGAAACCGGGTCGAAATGGCTCTTTGACTGTTAAAGGTTGCCAACCCTTGACCTAGAACATGGTGGATGGGGCCCTCAAGGACCACAGTTGGAGAGCCCTGGTCTTGGTCAAATGGCACTCAGCATAATTTACCAAGTCATCAACAGTTCGAGAATAATTTGAATGTTTTTAAACAAACCTCCCAATGATAAGTCTTTTTCTTTTTAAATAATGTTTTTTTTGGTTCAAAAGCAGTGCTATAAATGATCATGCATGGCCGTGTTTCAAGAGATTTTATAGGTTTTAAAGAACAATCAATAGTCATTTGTTGAATTTGCAGCATTAGGAGGTTATATTTGCGGAACTCAAAAGCTGTTTCGATCCAAAACAGCTCTGATCAGGTCAAGTTACATTTGAACATTGGACTTCTTTGATAGCAGCTTGGCAAGTCTTGCATCCATTGAACTTGGCAGTTTTTACAGATTACCTGCTTGACTTTATCTGCAGGATATGAGAATCGCCTCCTGAAGCTGTTGCTTGGGTGTGGCCTGTGCTGGAATTCCACATTGGAAATGGTTGTGCGCATGCCACGCAATCAAGCAGCAATGAACGCCACCCTGACCAACAGCAGCACAAGCTTGTTATGCTCACGGCAGCAGAATGGGACAAAATCCAGAGACTTGAGACACTTCGCTAGCCCTGCCGGGAAGCATGTTATCATATAATGTAGTGGCTCTCAAACTTTAACATTTGGTGCCCTCTTAGAACTCTGATATGGTGCAATTTAAATCTACTTTGAGAACCACGGATACCATTCATAGTAGATTGTAAACTGAAATCAAATCAATCAAATGAATATATGATGTGACCATTCATGGTAGGCTGAAATTAAATGAAACGCATTATGATTGAACATTGATATTGCAAGTTGTGTTCAAGAAACGTATCTTCCTTTTCTCTCTCTTCTGTGAGTGTGTGTGCGTGTGTCACTGCAGGTAGGTGGAGAGGCCTACGTCTGCTGCTCCATGGTATCGCCTGATCTCCATCACTTGCACAATAAAATGCAAGTCTCTGAGGAGGACCCCGCGTATGTGGTAAAGTTCAAGGACAAATTCAAGACGCCCTAGAATCTCTGCAAGAGCACCTCAACCATGCATGGTTCAAGATCGCAACAGCAATTGGATGCACGTTTGAAATAAAGAGCCTGCCCAGGAAATGGAGAGAAGAGGCACACTTGGAGCCAGGCTGCGAGACAAATCAGCCAGAAGATCTCAAGACTTTTGCCGAGCCGGATGTGGATGTGGTGGAAGGTTTTCTACGGCCCCTGGGATGATATTTCTTTATTATTAGATCCGACCCGCAGCAAGCCGGTGTGGGTAGCAGATCTGATCGGGTCCTTCGCGCCTGCTGATGATGTCACGCTTTAAAATATATTGTAGCGTCTTCCAAGAACACAGGCGCAGTTTAATTATCACGTTTTTATTAGTCCAACTGGCTACTGTGGGCCGCAGCCGACGCCAATACAGTACGACAACCGTTCCGTCAAAAAAGAGCAACCGCTCTCCTGTTCGTCCTCCTCTACTCTCTCTCGCATGCCCTCCCATCCAGCGACCCGCACGATGCATTTATTAACCTCGGAAACAACATAACTTGCCAAGTCACAAATTCGACTAGAACACAGATAACCCAATTCGTTACACTATTTCTGTAATATATTTCATTGCAGAATCGGATTGTGGTGAAACGTTATTCGGAGTAAAACACACTTTATTAAGAAATACTTCATGTTAGAAATCTCACGTTATTTTAGTCTTAGTAATTGTTGGCATATGATAAATTCATTGAGTTTTGATGTAGTGCTGAAATGTCCCACACTGTAAGCAGGCATTGAACGCTCCTCGAGCGGTCAGTGTTGATAGCGAGAGACGTGGTTCCTTTTCTTTTTTACTCCTTTGACAAAGCTAGCTAGTAGTTTGTTCGTGCCAGCAAACTCAGTAGTTGCAGATTTCCCGTGTTTCACCACGTTTGTTTTTGTGTGTAAATGTTAAAAGGTGAGTTTAATCATTAAATTCGTGTCAGGTAACTGCTGTAGATAATAGCCTAGATATGTTCTCGTGAGTGATGCCACGTTGATGAACACTAGTTAGTTATTTCGGCTAGTATGCCATCTATTCTAGTGATGAAACGTGTGAATGTGTATTGTATGTATTGTTTGGCTGTTTAATTGTTTAATACAGTGAATTGTAATTTTTAGGCATATTGTTAACTAATGGATATGCATTGGATGATGTTGCTAGGTTATTCTTTGTCTGTGTTGTTGCAGACCACAATAAGTAGACGTGTCAATTGGAATACGGGCCTGTGTTTTCTGACAATCATACCATGCCACTCTAAAATAGTCAGCTGGAGACATCATACCAATCATATGATCCTCTCCGTTTTACTTCATATTATGTACAATACACACAATTTTGCAGTCTGAGTAAACCAGAGAATTGTTTCCAGTTTATCAGGAGAAACGCAAACGGAAGTGACGTACGAGCTGCCTCGCAAAAGTAGCACTAATGTACTTTATTTTATTTTTTTTTATTTAGTAACTCCGAAGATAAAAACACAACAGCCAGGGGTAACAACCATAGAGGCAAAGAAATATATTACAGAAATATGAAGCGTGACATCAGCAGGCGCAAAGGGCCCAATCCAATTTGGACATTTTTTAAAATTTCAATGAATATTCAATGAACAAAATTTTTTATTTGGCCCTACATCCATTTGACTTTGACACCACTGGGCTAGAGGATGAGTACAGAAGAGGGCCGCGTTTCAATGTGTACACGCGCACACATGTACACACTGTTTGCACACATTTGAAATAATACTGTTTCTGTTACTGTTCTGAGGTCCTCTTGTTTTATTTTTGCAGCGAAAAAAATACTGCTTACTACAGAAAGAATGTTCATCTTAATACCATCTCATGTGGATTTATTGTTATAATAAACATAGTACATATGTACAGTGTGTTGCATGTATATATCCGTCTTGTCTTTTATCTTTCCATTCCAACAATAATTTACAGAAAAATATGGCATATTCTGGAGATAGTTCGAATTGCAATTAACGTTTTAATCGTTTGACAGCTCTAATTAAAATAAAAAGCAGAAGATGCTGTACTTCGCATTGCTGCTGAGAGGTGGATGAATCACGATTTTTTTTGTAATAATTGAAATCACGATTATTCAAGCGATTATTTTTTGCTACAAAACAAGAACAGGTTTAAACATGTAAAAAATATTAAGACAAAATTCTTTGAAACACTATAATAATTTAAGTTCATTTTGGACCAAACAATATGAAGTTATTTTAACAAATTTATAAAGTACACATTTATACATTAAAGTATGGTTTCTTTGTATAAACAAACAGAGCATTGGAGTTAACTTGCTATGCACTTATAAATTGCCAAAGTAGTGAACTGCTTGGAGTAAAATGCCAATTTTGACAGAATAACAGATATGCTATTCATCCATACATTTAGACCTTTGTCTGGAGCCTTTTTTGTTTTGTTTTTAAAGTAATATTTAAGTAATGTGCTTCTGATTAATTATAAATTTAATATGCTGATTGGGTCAAACTAATTTAAATGTTGACTGTTACATATTAGTAATCTATACAATACTTCTAAGTTAATGACCAATGATATGTTTGCAAATTGCATTTGAAGCAATTTCAAACAAAAAATAAACAAAAATTTCGACCTCATATTATAGACTACACAAGAAATGTAACTTAAGTCACAATAATAATGTTTAGCATGGTTTCTATTTTTGTGCTAGTAAAAGTAGTGTATATTTGCAGATAAGATATGTTATATTAAAATAAATCCCTTGTGCCGATTGCGAAGTGGAGTCTGTGCCCTAAACATTTGGAAGGCTTGTCCGGGCAATAGATTCCGTTATCTTTTTGTGTCTCTCTGATGTTGATGGGTGGGTGTTGCTGCGTACAGTGTTTCAACATTGCACACAGCGCCAAATCTGACTCGGTGTTTTCTTGCTTTGGTGTATCATAACATCATCGTAAACCAAACGATGGTTGAATAGATTCGTCGCGTTACCGGTGGGTGCAGAGACAACTTGCACTTTATAAGTCTTTGCTCCCAGTCTTCCACAGCGAACCCAAAATGTAAGCAAATAAGCGATTTCAACTTGCCTTGCTTGTTTACAAGTCGTTCTTGTGGCGGTTCGTGTGCCATTTTTAGGTCTGTTACTCTGTTAAAACGTTGAGTAGGAGCGTATGCAGTGTGACTTGCCGGGTGCGGGGTACGGGCTGGATGGCTGGCTAGCTCGCTAGCTTGGAGAGGACAGCACGGCGGAGTAACTCGTGAGCGCATGCCTCAAAACAACTCAAAATTAGTATTAGTAATCATTTTTTTACGATTATGCCAATTTTGTAATCGTGGAGTGTAATAATCGAAATGTCATAGAATTTCGATTAATTGGACAGTCCTATGTTGTAATTTATACACATAGAATACGTGTGTTGAATAAAAAGCCTATTTCCATAGCTCTTCGTGCTGGTGAGATTGCGCCATGGGCTAGGTATTAATATGCATGTGCATTTGGATAAGGCTCTTCTGTTTCCCTCGGATGTGTGCGGATCTCAAGTATGTGCGCTGCATTCAAAGAATGATATCAGTATCAATAACCAGAATCGGCGCTTCATTTGTTCGTACTCGCGGATGCCGATACCAGCATTTTAATGCGGTATCGGGATACTTGCCGATACCAGTATCATATCGGAACAACATTGGTGCGCGCACAGCGCGCAGCCACGGGCCCTTGCCACCGGAGCTGCGTAGCAATAGCACGGAAGCTCGCCCCCACTCGAGCTGCCGTGGTCCTCTAGGTAAGCCCCTCTAGGAAGTCACCCTACGCGGGGTCGGTGATCCTGCCCAGACCGGCCCGGCTGGCTCATTCGGCCGACGCCTAGCCAATAGAACTGATGCGATGCAGCTTATGACCCAAAAGTGCATCTAATTACAACATTGAGCCAACAAGTTCAACGCACAAATGGACATATCCAGCTAATATTTAGCAGCTGCAGCATATACATAAACACTGTACATACTAGGGATGTGCACGACTAGTCGTTTAACCGTTTAACCGTCTACGATTTATTAAACGTTTAGTACTTAACTAGTCGGTTAAACGCTGCATTCACTGTATCACGCATCTTGTTCCTCACGCCTCTGCCAACAAGCTGAGCACCAAGAGAGAATTGCTCCCCTCCCCCCCGCCCACACGCACACATAGTAGGGGGCGGGGACACTAAGTTTGGGGGAGAATACTTAGAAAAGTAAATTCTGAAGGAGTCGAAGCTACAACGAAAAATAACGGCACCGTTTGGCAGTATTTTGATGCAGCAGATGACAACAAGGTCGGCTGTAGGCTTTGTAAGCATAAACTCGCTTAAGACCACTCTCCCGGAGCGATGAGAAACCACACAGCGGCGGGGCCAGGCAGACGAGCATGAGAGCGTTTGTTCCAGCCGGACTGGCGCAGTCATGCTCACCGCACAGCAAAGATTACCCAACTAATTTGTAAAATGACGTGATATGCTGCTGCTTTCTTTTGTTGAGGGCAATGGGTTCGAATAATTAATGCTGCATATCGAGCAGCGTGGTGCCAAATCGCAAAACAATAACGCCCCAACTCGAGAGTAGCCATAACCAAATGAAAGAGGAGATGCATATTTGAGCGGGTCAACTACGTGGCCATAAATACAGACGGATGGACGTCCATAGCCACCGAATCTTAAATGACCTATTGACTTTGAATTCAATATGTATTAAATTTCAAGTTTTCTTGCTTATAGACTAGCCGACTAGTCGTAAATAAAATTTGAGACTAGTTGGCGGGCAAATTAGTCAAAAATTCCTATCCCTAGTACATACGGATATATCATATGGTTACTTAGGCTAGGTTCACACCGCAGGCAAATGCGACCCAGATCTGATACTTTTGCCCATATGCGACCTGTATCTGATTATTTTATGACAGTCTGAACGGCTCAATTCCGATTTTTTCAAATGCGACCTGGGTCGCTTTCATATGTGGTCCTAGATCAGATACGTATCCGATTTTTTCCAATGCGTTCGCAGTCTGAACGGCCAGGTCGCATATATCCGACATTGACGTCATCCGGAGCCCAAAATGTGCTCCGCGCAGGCAGAGGGAAACTGCTGGCAGCAGGGGATCAAATCTGCAAAGTTGTTTTGAGTAGCACTATAGAATTTATATTTTACTTTAATTTAATCCCGCTTGAAAAATGAAGCATAAAGTGGACATTTATGGCGATCGTAGGAATTCAGCCACGGCTCAGATAGATTCATTTTTTACGCATGGTTAAGACATGACATCATCGTTAGTGATGTCTCCATGAAATGAGATATTAACACTAGAAAACCCAGAAGGCGGTCACTTATCACCTCTACCTACAGTGCCATAAGAGCGGTCAGTTTTACACCAAGCTTTTAACTAATTTCCCACATCAAGGTGTGAACGGGCGCTTTTGTTTTGGAAACAAGGCAATTCCTGGCACACGGAGGAGGTGGGGGGTTACGCCTGCCCATTTGGAGTAAAGTTTAGTTACGCAGTCACTGAATTGCCACTGAGAAATTTAGATGAAATCAACACGTTTTTTCTGTTCTTGTTTATATTTATTGATTAGCTAAAATAGTGTATAACTGTCTGACAGATACAGTAAGAAATTGAATTTGAAGTCAATCCAATCACAATTTTGTTTCTTTTTAGGAATACAGCAAGAACAAAATTACAAGTACCAGAATCCTATCAATTATACAAAATATACTACATGTATAAAAAATAGTACAATATATGTAAAACACAATCTTGAGCGGAGAGGTGTTGCTCTCATAGGTGTTCATTTGGTGTAGTCTCGTTTTGTGCATCTCCGCTCTTTTTGATGTTGGAGGTGTTCATTTGGTGTAGTCTCATTTTGCTTTCCTGATACCACGGGACAGGTAGGCTCTCGCTGTTCTCAGATTGGATTCATCCCCAGCTCTTAAGGTGACGTGTGGCCTTGCATCTCTAAACAATTGTACAAGTGTTTGTCGACAGAGGGCTCTATATCTGCAAAGCTATTTGCAGATATGTTTGCAATGTTTTTCGAGCCCTGACAAAACTCAACATTTTCTAAGATGCAAGCAAACACCGTTCAATGAGATATGCCCGTAGGCTACTCAATCATGGCTAACGCTGACTAAAGCCATGTCATTTTTTGCTTTTCGTTTCATCAATTTATTTTTGCCAAGCTATGTGTTTGTGAACAACAAAGTCTAAAGACAAAGTCAAAACAAATCAATTGAAAGGCAGACTACACCCTGAACTGGTCACCAACCAGTAGCAGGGCACACAAAGACACTGTCACTGAGTGAGAACCGATCCCACGCTGCCCGCACACAACTCAGGCGTGTGTACCACTACACCATCAGTGACTTACTATTATTGTGCCAAATTAAAAAAAAAAAAAGATACAAGAGGTGTCGACATGGCTGAAGTCATTTTTTGCTTTTTGTTTCTTCAATGTATTTTTTTTGCCAGGCTGTGTTTGTGAACAACAAAGTCGAATGACTGCTATAGATAACGTAATTTAGGCTAGTGAATGATAGCTTCCCCCAAACAAATGGTCAATGAAGAGTAGTCTGCCTTTCATACCTGAGGGCTACCACTTCCCCCCACTTTGCAATGCTAGATAACACCCCACAACCCCCCGTCCCCAACACCCCCACACACACCCCACCACCAATCCTCCCACTCCCCCACCCCGCCATACCCCCTGCTGCTTTGGCAGGTAATGGCCAATTTACATGTGAAAGGTTGCTAATTGTAGCCAGCAGAGTTGTTATATAAAAACATAGGTCATATTTGACCGCCTTTCTGGGCATTCAAGGAGTTTTAAAAATTCCTTGGTTTTCTAGTGTTAAAGCCTCGCCTCATAATTCCCCCCAAATACTGTATTTATGTCTACCTGCTACCTAATCGCTTGACTGTATAAATGCCCCGACACGCTGGACCACATTTACTTTCGCAAACACAACGTCGGGTGTGACGTCATCTCTTCTTCTGCCGCATGCGGGCCACTTTGACGACGCATGTGTTCATACAGCAGACAAGACTGAGGTCGCATTTATAATGTAATATGAACGCTTACACAAAAAAATCTGATTTTTTCAAAAAATCTGAATTGAGCATTAAGACCTGCCGTGTGAACCTAGCCATAGACTGCTTAGATTAGATAGACTTTCCTTGCTTGCCCTTAAAATGCAGCGTTGTGTTTGTCATATATATATTTTCTTTCTGAAGCAAGACAAGGTTAGCCAATCAATTGGTGTTCACTGCATTATTGCATTGTCTTGAACTTTTCAAAAATAAAGCTCTTGTAAAAAATATTAAATAATACAAAAAAAAATATTAAAATAACTATACTGGTTAAAAACAGCCCTTTGAGTAATCCATGGTAAAATTCACAAATAGTAAAAAGTTCATGAAATTGAAGAACAGAGAAGTTCATGTGATTTGTCCAATCTGCATGCTGTGCTGCGCCCAGTGCCCACAGAAAGCTTTCCGGAGCAGATAACTGATGTCGCGTGTTACTGTTTATAGGTACATAAAGCAGCCGAACCAACCTAACATTACCTACAAGCACCAACATAATTTGACTGGAGTGAAATAGCTCAGCGAACGTTAGCTACATAATGCACAAAGTTGAAACACAACACGGCGTAACTTTGACTGCAAACCGCTGCTTCGAGAAATGAAACATAACGATGCACATTAATACGTCGGACACAACAGCAATTTTAGTAAAACGGGGGGATATTAGTTAGTTAAATGGACTTAGGACACTCCAGCGTTCTGCTTTCTCTCGTCTTCCAGTTGTACTCCTGAGTGACGTCGCTTAATGTTCGTTCATGGCTGATGTGCTGCTGTGCTACGCCAACTCAGCTTTACAGAGGGTGCAGACGACCAACTCGCTCGACCTTTCTTTGAAGTATGTCCATAATTTGGACGTTTTTGTCCGATTTTTTAGCGGTATCCGGCGGCTCCGCCATTTCTACTGTGCTCGTTTGTTTATAACTGACGTAATTGCATGTGTTGACGTATTTACATCATCGACACTCAAGCTTACGTACGTGCAGACGTATTTTACGTCATCGATACTTGACGTCGATGGTATGTTGTGCATCCAGACGTATTTACGTCATCGGCCACGTCTACTATGCCGACTAGTCGGGACAGCTCTATTCAGAATGTTTCAGGAATCAAAATTTTGACCATAACCCGAATACTGAGTGCATGCAAACGTAGTCACGATGGCGCCTGGGAAAGAACGGCGGAGGAGGCACGGATGTCGTCGGATCGCGTAACTAAGTCGTAATTCAAGGACTTCCTGTAGAGCAGTTATACATCAGAACTCTCCACTCGCTCACTTCTAAGCCAGCTAATGTATTTTAAATAAAACTCTATGGTTATCATCTCCCCTGCGCATTTTCCCCTAACAACTTTAAAGAGACACTTGGATGAGCTTAACATTGGCACTAATCTAAAAGGTTTGCATGTAAAAAATGACATCAGTATTAAAATGTTCCGCCCAAAAGACTCTGTAGGGATTTAAGGGCTTTTTTTGTTATTAGATTTACGACAAATTGCCCCGCCCCTTTTGGGGGCTGGGCTTGTTATTCTTTCGGTCTCAGTGGTCTACGTCACGGGAGGGAGGCAAGCGTGGTAATATTGCTCGCTTTGTCAGTTCTGTTGTCTAAAAGGGCGACCGATCACCACCAAAATGCAAATGCACATCACTACTCTTGTCCACTTCAACCTGTGAAGTATAAAAGTGTTCTGCACAATAGTTTGGATTAATTAACATAAAACGTGGTGTCGTCATGATCACCTCCACAAAATCAGAAACGTGATGTCGTCATGATCACCTCCATAAAATCAAAAATGCAATGGCGATCGCTTCTCCACTTACACAGGCTGAAGCGGACAAGAGCATGAATGCGCACACAAACCCCAACCGTGGTTATATTTCGGACATTTAGCTACGCTAAACTCGTGTCAACTCCCAGGCGGGAGACGGCGACTGGCAGCAGGCAAGCAATCAGGCAAGCATGGATCTAAATCGCCCCCCGTCGCCCCGTCCCAGCCTAAATCTATGTAGCTCTGCTCACTTCCACATTTCCTTATTCTCATACAAATCAACCACGGAGAGGTTAATCCTTTTGATATGTTGAAGTGATCATTAGTAAGGATGTCCACATACATTTTTGGGCCAATTGATCACCGTTTTTGGACATTATAAGTAATGAAAGTACAATGATTCCCAATGGAGAGTTTGTAATCGGTTCCTCCAGTGACTCCGACCGAACAAGGATAGAACGGTAGGGGGCGCGGCCATTCTCCTCATTAGCAAAGGGCATTATTCATGAAGTCATTTATTTCCAAATTCCTCCAAAATTAATGGATAAAATGGAAAATTACAAATCTTTTCATTTTCCTGATCAAAAAATAAATAAAATGAACTTGTTAGTGAAAACATGGCCAACCTTCCCTTTAACTGACCATCATTAACATACACTAGTAAAGAAGATTACATTTAAATACAAACACACGTGACGTGCATATTTTTAACGACAGAAAGTCGTTCTTTACAAAGCAAATGAGAGTAAGAAGTGTATCAACCTGCTCCATGTGGCACAACACGAGGCTGCTCGCAAACTTCGCCCAGCAGTTGAAGATGTTGCTCGTTCTCTTCTTTTATTCCACAAAGTTCCTCCTCGTATTTTGTTGTCGTCATTGCACACATTCTCACACGACAATCCCATCTAATTCGGACTCTATCTCTGCTTGACGATGTGTCGTGTGCTTCTCTTTGTTAGCGGCTAGCGAGCTAAACTAAAATAGGCCGACTTGGACGAGAAGCATCAACGGGCGCCGAAAGGAGTTCATCCTGATACAAAGACTTCATTAATCAATTGTCGTTGTCAATTAAAGGAGTGATGGACATCCTGTGTGGAGGTTGAGGTCCGTTCGAACACACATTGTGCCCAGTAAGACCAAGTGCAATTTGCGGTAGCTAGCTGTAGTGGTCGAAGCAGCCTTACGTCACTTCCACTTATGTCGTTGTCGTGACCGCTGACTCATCGATGCCTCAATCGAGGTACTGTCAACACAATAGCATGCTAATGCATACCTTGAAAAAATTAACAAGCATATTTGCAAGGGCATCCTAACAATAGATTGACAAATGTGCTTAAAATGACTCGTTTTGATTTGTATTGACTTTCATGAATATCAAAATATCATATGTACCGGTAAAAGAAAATCACACTGGTCATTAAACGCTTTAAATTTCTTATTATTAAACCGAATTTGGAATGCTCGATAATCAACCTTTGAACAATTTAGGCACCTAAGTGAAATTTATTTACGCTTCCATCTGGATTCGAAGCAGGTCAGCCAAAAGACAACACTCCTCTTGCGAGGATGGTTAGATGAGGGCGTGCACTATGGAAGCCCATTCCCGGCTGTAAAAAACAAATTAAAAAAAAAAAATTAAAAAATCCGCCAGTAAAAAAGAATAAAATAAAATAAATAAATCTTTGCAAGAAGCCTATTCCTGCAGGTTAAAACCTTTTTTGTTACTTTGGAAGAAGTCCATTGCCGCCAGTAAAAATTTTTTTTTTTTTTTAAACTTGCACAAGCCTGCTTCCGCAGGAACAGCATACAATCTTTCACTTCACACTTCACTTAAATACGTTTCGTTAGTCGACCACCATTTTTTAACTGCCTAGAAAATATACATTTCATTTGAAACTATTATTTTTATGTCCATCGTACATTGTAAATATGACATTGAAATAAAATTTGAAAAATGACAAATATCCTTGTTAACTTAGCTCTTTTTGTAGTAGCGTGGACAGAGCAAGATGACCTTTTGTTTGGGGGGTCTTGATTTAAAAAAAAAAAACGGCACGGTGGTCGACTGGTTAGCACGTCCGCCTCACAGTTCAGAGGTCGTGGGTTTGATCCCGGCTCCGGCCTCCCTGTGTGGAGTTTGCATGTTCTCCCCGTGCTTGTGTGGGTTTTCTCTGGGTACTTCGGTTTCCTCTCACATTCCGAAAACATGCTTGGTAGGTTAATTGGACACTCTAAATTGCCCCTAGGTGTGATTGTGAGTGCGGATAATTGTTTGTCTCTGTGTGCCCTGCGATTGGCTGGCAACCGATTCAGGGTGTCCCCCGCCTACTGCCCAAAGACTGCTGGGATAGGCTCCAGCACTCCCCGTGACCCTTGTGAGGACAAGCGGTATAGATGATGGATGGATGGATGTCAGCACCAAATCTAAACCTCCAAAATTATTAAATAAAGACCTTGGAATATGGAACCACAGGGAGTTGGGCTGCAACAGAAAAGATTTGATCCAACTCACTCTCATAGATACAAATTCTGGAGCTTTAATGCCACCATTGTTATATTCCTTAACAAGCTGGCATCTTTTAACATAATGTGTTTTATTCCTCCACAAGAACTGGAAAAATAACACTGTTGTAACAGTGTTAGCTTTCTGAATATATGTAGAGGATATATACAGAGAGTGACAAGGGTCATATGTCATCTTCCACACCGCTTATCCTGTACACAGTGTACAGAGGGTCGCGGGGAGGTGCTGGAGCCTATCCCAGCTGACTATGGGCAAAAGGCAAGCTACACCCTGAACTGGTTGGCAGCCACTCACAGGGCACATACAGATATAGTCACTAGTCACTATTAGTGGGAACCAATCTCACGCTCCCTGCACACAACTCAAGCGAGTGTATCTCTACACCATCACCGACCCTGTGATATCAGTTTGGAAATACATTCCCCTTTTGATAACGTAATTGCCAAAAATGGTAAGGTCTCGAGTTAACCAGCGACTAAGTGACTACTTCTTGTCTAGAATACGGCTAGCAATATTTATGTCTTCTCTTCGAGTGACATTTTCCGATATTCCAATGATACGCTAGACCGCGTGTCATTGGAACCATAAAAAGCACGGCAGAGCGCAATGGAGTCTGAGGCACATCTTGTGTTGCTTAGCTGGCTGTACTTGCAAGTGTTTGGAACTCAAAGATGGAACCATCAAAAAAAGAGAAAGTATTCCCGGGATTGGGAGTTCTTTGACCTCATCACTCCCAATATGGTTTGTCTTATAAGAATCAATCATATAAATACGATTTTATTCATTTCACAATGGAGAACTTCCCTATTGCATAGCAGGGTCACTGATGGTGTAGTGGTACACATGCCTGAGTTGTGTGTGGGCAGCGTGGGATCGGTTTCCTCTCAGTGACACTGTCTGTGTGTGCACCCTGCGACTGGCTGGCGACCAGTTTGGGGTGTAGTCCGCCTTTCGCCCATTGTCAACTGGGTTGGGCTCCAGCACCTCCCAGCGACCCTGTACAGCAGGGGTGCCCATTACGTCGCTCACGATCGACTGGTCGATCGCAAAGGCATTGTGGGTAGATCGCCAGCCTATCATCCGTTCTCACATGCTACGTTCACACCAAGTGCGTCGGGAGCGTTTCTGGCAGCGCGTTTGAATTGGAGTCAATGTAGATTGCGCAGGCGGGCGTGGTTGCGTGCGGGGCGGCACGGATGTTACGTGTGGATGAGACGCGGACCGAAGCACCGGAAATCCGCCCATTCAGCTTGTATAAAACAAGTAAATTATTTTGCCATTTCGCCTCGCGGCAGCATTGGTCATTCTAAGTCACACACAGCCACACAGCGTCCTGTTCACTCGGCAGCCAGCAATATTGTTAGCATTAGCATCCATCCATCCCATGCATTATCTGTACCGCTTCTCCTCACAAGTCCTGCATCAAGACAAGTGCCAGGTGGTTCAAGCTCTGGTAATCTCTTTTGAGTGCAATGGAAATACACGTTGTCACTGTCTGTGAAAATTGTGCATGTAATTCACATATGAAATCCATCCATCCATTATGTATACCGCTTATCTTCACAAGGGTCGCGGGCGTGCTGTAGCAGCTGTTTTCAGGCAGTAGGCGGGGAACACCCCGAATTGATTGCCAGCCAATCGCAGGGCACACAGAGACAAACAAACATCCACACTCACAATCACACCTAGGGGCAATTTAGAGTGTCCAATCAATTTACCATGCATGTTTTTGGAAACGTGGCAGGAAACCGGAGTACCCGGAGAAAACTCACGCAGGTATGAGGAGAACATGCAAACTCCACACAGGGAGGCCGGAGCCGGGATCGAACCCACGACCTCTGAACTGTGAGGCGGACGTGCTCACCAGTCGACCATCGTGCCGCCCCACATATGAAATAAATAAATAAAAGTTATGTTAACTTTCTGTAGTTAAGCCGTATGCTTCAAGTCAAAGTTGAGTTTTTTTCCAGGAGAGAAGACTGATATCACTGAAGCATGATTTGCTAAGGTTGTGGAAGATGCCCACAAGACTGGGTAATGTAAACGTCGGTCTCAGATTGAGTTAGCATGGCCAATTTTAGAGATTTGGATGATTAGAGTTCTGTTTATTCTTTCCTTTAGTCTACCCCTGTGTTTGGCCTCCTGGTTAAGAAAATGGGTAATGTAAACGTCACTCCGAGGAGAGTGGAGTTTTTTGGGGTTTTTTTCTTCCTCCATTTCTAGAGATAACGATCCAAGCTGGTTAAAGCCTAAAATATGTTAAAAAAAAAAAAAAAAAAAAAAAAAAAAAAAACACACACATTTTAACACACTCGAGAACGAGTCTTCCCACTTAGAAAGTGCTCGTTGCAAAGCACCTCTGTCTTGGTTGGCCTTGAGTCCAAAAAGTCCAGTTCCACTCTCTTCACTCTGTTTCCCCACTTTCTCCGACGATCACGGTCCACACAGTAATATGGAATGACAATTTAGTTTCCATCATGTTATGGATTTTCTGTGAGTTTTATATGCTAGTCACAGGCAAAAGCAATACAATACGGTGGGTTATTTTCACCGACAAGGTGCGTTGCATCGTCGGTATTACCAGAAATGCCCGGATATTCGGAATTGTCAATAAGAGCTGGCCCCAGTAAGTGGAACAAAATAATGTTCCCATAAAAGCAAAGACTTAGATTTTGTTTTTTAATGTCTTCTTTTGAAATGGTATTATTAATTAATCGAGCTGTATTATCATCCACTGCTTGTTGCAGGCAAACTTCCTGTGCGTTAACAGAGAAGTGGTTCAATTTACAGCACAAATGGCGACATCTGTCGGTGACTTGAGGACAGTGCTCCACACTCGATTTGCCGCCTCCGCCCAATTTCGAGCAGCAATCATATTCCAGCGAGGCGTGTCCTGACTTCCGCCGCACATCAACTCCTGTGCACGGGTTTTCATTACCGAACAAAGCTCAATCATTCTTTCCGATTTAGTGCTTAATCCACTGCAGCCTCCACACAGGACGTCCATCACTACTTTAAAGAACTACGACATAATTTATTGAGTCCTAGTTATCTTATTTATCTTATCTTAGCTTAGTTTAGCTCGCTAGCCGCTCACAAAAAAAGAGAAGCAGACGACTCATGGTCAAGCAGAGAGAAGTGCGAATTTGTTGTGATTATCGTGTGAAAATGACTGCAAGAAGGACACTTTGTAGAATAAATGGCGAGACAATATCTTCAACTGCTGGGCGAAGTTTTCAAGCAGCCTCGTGTTGTGCTACACGGAGCAGGTTTGAACACTTCTTACTCTCTTTGCTTCATAAAAAAATGACTTTCTATCGTTATAAATACGCCTGTCACATGTGTTTCTATTTCAATGTAAACTTCTTTATTGCATGGGAATGACGGCCGGATGAAGTTGTTAGGGGAAAATGCGTTCAAGGTGTTTGCCTCTTTATATTTTAACTGGTTTCTGGGAAGCAACTTGACATGGTCGGGATCGTGTAGTTTTCACCTTAATTAAAGTTCATACCCGACTCGCACGAGCTCATATGTGCTGAAATAATTTATGATAAGTACAGACAGTGGGGTGGCACGGGTCCCCAGGGGCGTCAAGCAAGAAAGGATTGGGGGCTCCGATGGGGGTGGGGACAGACAAAACCATTCGTAGTATGCATATTGTTTAATTTTAAAATTGCACATCTGCATCTTAAATAAACAATCACAATTAATTGTGCTTCATTCAAGTGAAACAAAATAAATCAGTAATACAATTGTAAAGTGCACATCTATATTTTATTTAAACAAATATCCATTGTTAAATCTACACAAGCCACAGTAATAAAATAATAAATTGTGCATCTATATTTCTTTTCAGAATTAAATATATCCATTATTAAAGCTAAAGAAAACAAAGTAATACAATTGTTATGACTGCTTGTTTTACGCAATGTATCATTTGCTATGGTCCTTTTATGCTTTGGTCTTTATGATGTCATATAGGCCTGAAGTTTAACAGTTTAAAAGCTTGAATGACTCTGTGACATGTTCCAGGCCTGATCTCTTTTGTTACTTTGTATTTGTGTTGATAAAGACTTTTTACTCTTCAACTTCTGTGTCATGTCTGCGAATGGCTCCAAATCCCGATCCTCGAGAGACAAAAATAGCTTAGAAAGATTAATTAGATGCAATGATACAACCGTCAAAATTCTTCGCAAAAGTCAAAACTTTGAACCAAAACTAAAAGTTATGTGCCTGCATAAGTGTCATAAAAATAAACTCTTAAATACGAAAACCAATGTCCTTCATCTGAACAGGTCCTTATGTCACCAATGAACACTTTTCACCATTGGTGATGACATCAGGCCACTGTGCAGGATGCTCAGCTATTACTGCTGTTGTGGTAGTTGCTGGAGTGGAAGTATCGAATGCTGACTGAGTTAAAATTAAACAAATGAACAAACAAGCAAACCTATTACAGTTTCCCATTGAGCATTTTCATCATAACAAAATAACCCTTGAGTTATTCAACACCTAAATCTGATACCTGCTTTGGACTTTGTGGTTGTCTGTCCTCCTGGTCATCAGAGTCAGATGATGAAGGAATGTTTCTTATTGCAGTGCTTTGGGGAGGAGCACTGGAAGTAGATACGCAGGTGGTCGTGCTAGGCGTCGTAAAATTGAGTGAAGTAGTGCCATGTGACTGAGCTATAAACAAGGAATAATGAAACAACATCATTTTATGATGTCAAAACACATCTGAGTAAAGCCACCGCTAATAAATGTTCAATTACAAGTTGCCTGGTCACGGTTTGAAGAGGGCACTTTATCAAGAAGCTTAGCTGAGCCCGAAAAAAGCACACTAAAATTATACTATATTATATACCACTAGTTACTATACGATATATTACTATATTAATTAATACATCATCAACAGACATTATTATCTTATAAACTGAAAACTTATAAATGTATTCTCTTTTAAACTGACACCATTATCGTGCTTTATAAACAGGTGCAACTGAGGCAAGTAAGTATGTAGCACCGTATTTTCCACACATTACGGCATATTTGCCGAAAGGGAAACACCAACAACAACCGCTGTATACAAAGTACTGTACAAGGAACAAAAATAAGTCATACAACAACAAACCATCAAATAAATTAATAATGAAGACAAAAACATAATGCGCCACCCATTTTCAATGGGAGACAGGTCTGGATTGCGGGCAGGCCAGTCTAGTACCCACTAGGGCTGGGCGATATGACTGAAAAGTATATCACGATATAAGTGTTTCATATTGGTCGATATCGATATATATTGAATTTTTTTTCTTTTTTTAAACTATTGAAAATAATGATCCGAAGAAAAATACATTTAAGTTATCTTATTTTAACATAATACTTAACGTTTACTAAGAGGTCAATGTAACTATGAAAGAGTGAAATAAACCTGTCGATATAAAGATTAAATAAACTCCATTTTAAAGATAATGTGCTTAGAAGGGCTGAGAAATGTTTGAAAACTGTCACAATCTAAGTATTTAATATCAGTCAATATTGATAATTATTGATTTTGTTTCAAACCTTACCTTTAAATAACAGTCAACTGTTTTTTGTACATCGTTATGTAGTGTAATGTGCAGTTTGTCCTCCATCAGTGCATTGTAAATGCGTATTTGCATTAGGTCTACCCCAAAGCAAGTTGTTGACACATATATTAGCCTTCATTCAATGTTCATCCAATGTAAGTGAACGAATACTCTCTTGCAGTGCATACATCATCGTTGACCTACCGTCTTCGGACTACTTTATCTTTTTAGCGGACTCATTATTGCCATAGTCCATTCATATTTTACTTGCTTAATTTTACCTTGAGTGCGATGCCGGTGTCGGATAAGGCTAACTACTGCTGGCATGTCAAAGACAAGAACTCCTCTACTTGTACACCATGGCTCCATCCACGGGTTTTTAATAGGGTTATCATGCATAATATAATTTAATTGTAAGAGTTGTACTGAGCGCACTGACGCCGGGCCCGCGAGCGTAGCGCACTGACGCCTGGCCCGCGAGCGTAGCGCACGGCTGCCGGGCCTGCGAGCATGCTCCGTTGAGTTAACCGCTTCTTCTTGTTGGTTTAAATGCTTCTTCCTCGTTGGTTTAAAAGCTGCTTCTTCTTTGGTTTGAACGCTTCTTCTTCATGTTTGGAGGTGGAAGCGCACTGCCTACATCACGCACCATGCTGCGATCGTGTTTGTTTTTCTTTTTTCTATTGAACGTTTTATCGAAGGCATTTTCTATTGGTATCGATCACGTGTCAATCGCGATAAATATCGATATCGAATTATCGGCCCAGCCCTAGTACCCGCACACTTTTACAACGAAGCCATGCCATTGTAATAACGTGCAAAATGTGGTTTGGCATTAGAGGTGGGCGATATATATCGTCATCGATATCATCGTCAATCTTGCTTTCACGATGTTTAATTTTACGTTATCGTGTATTAATACTGCCTCTTAAGCATAACGTCGCGAGTTAGTTGACAGCCGCAAAGTATGGGGAAATGCTGAAGAATCAGTGCGCATTGACGGCAGAGGAGGGGGAAGTGATAATCATTCGCCGAATCAGCTGGCAGGGCCCGGTCACGTGACACTGTCCGCACCGAAGACGAGCCTTTTCAAACATGAAGTGTCGAGAGGGGATTCATCGCGAGGCGCGAGGCCTCGTCGTCCGTAGTCTGTAAATTGTTTGGGATTGACAAGCCCGACGTCGGTGGGAATAATATTGTTAAATGTGCCACAACGGTCACCGTGAAAAGCAATTCTGTTGCACCACGAGCCATATGGATTACGAGGAAAACTTGGCGACCGCGCAAGCATGCTAAACAAAAGCTTAAACACACACAGACACTCAGAAAACAGTTGCAGAGTTGAACCAACAAATACAGTATAAAAGCATGCACGCACTCACCCTCTCAGTAGTTTAGCGAGCAAGTCAAACGTGACATCCTGGATGATCGGTTAACATTCAGTTGACACCCTTTTAGTCCGCATCATTCATAACTAGCCTGTATTCCGAGGCATGTTGCACAAACTACGACGGCTTATTAGTGTGACAGCAGTTTTCACCCAAACATGAATAAAGTCACTTGTCTACATATCACATCGATGAATGAGTGGGAAAATGAACTTTTCGGTTAATTGCAGTTTTGTTATTCAACTTTATTCTGAATACGGTGGCCAATGTATGAGAATGGGTGTTGTCATGACGACGTCTTTTTTTTTTTACATCTTTTTTTTTCTCTCGCTGGGTGAGACTTCATCACACGTCACATAAATACATTTTTTTCTCATTCTGATTGCTGCAGTTAACACCTTTTTTTCATTCTGATCCCTCTAGTAGTTGGTGTACCACCAGTACTTATTGCAGCTCAAAATGTCACATCATTATGGAATAACAGCACAGACATTTAAATGACATAAATATTCTCAAAAATCAATGTAAGTCTATACATAATTTTTTGTTTTTTATTGTTGAATATTGTCATAGAATATCATTATGTTTTACAGAAGCTGTATTTAGCAATTTAAAAGAGATGTTGCTCACAAATGCTGTCCATCCACAATTGGTCTGTGAAGCAAGTGTAGATTTAAAATGTTTTTTGTAGAATATTGTCAAATTATTGTTATCGATTTTTTTAAAAAATATTGAGATTTTTTTTTGCCCGTATGGCCCACCCCTATTTGGCATTGACTTGCTGAAATAAGCAGGTTTTTGACGCAGTGCTGCCTGAGAGATCGAAGGTCATGGGTATTCAATATCCCAGCTTTTTTGGAAACTGTTGCAGCCATGAAATTCTAAGTGAATGATTATTTGCTAAAAACAATAAAGTTTAACAGTTTGAACATTAAATATCTTGTCTTTGTAGTGTATTCAATGAAATATAGGTTGAACATGATTTGCAAATTATTGTATTCTGTTTTTAATTTATTGTTTAACACAACATCCCAACTTCATTGGAATTGGATTTTTAAACGCTTTTCAGAATTGGCTACAATATGCTACAATACTTGTCACTGTGTAATGGATACACCCATGGACAAAATTGTTGGTACCACTCTGTTCATGGAAAGCAAACCCCAAAGTGGGGGCCAAAATACCTGCTGAGAGGTGCAGAAGTCTCATTGAAAGTTGAAAATCATTTGATTGCAGTGATCGCCTCAAAAGGTTGTACAACAAATAAAGTTAAAGTGGATGTCAACCCTGCCCTGCGATTGGCTGGCAACCAGTTCAGGGTGTCCCCCGCCTACTGCCCAAAGACAGCTGGGATAGGCTCCAGCACGCCCCGCGACCCTTGTGAGATAATGGATGGATGGATGGATGGATGTCAACCCACATATTTTTTTTCCAGAATATGTTCTATGCAGGCCCACTAGTTGAAACAAGGCATTCTGATTCTGATTAATATTGTGTTTGTGGAATATGAGAAATCCACCCGTTTTTAGCCATCTCAGGGGGGGTGCCATTTTGTCAATTCTGTCGACTGAAAATGACATCACAGTCGCTCAGTGCTCAGATAATGACCAATCATGGCTTAGCTTCAGAAAGCAGGTGAGCTGTATTTGGCCATTTGAGTTGTATTCACAAAACAATGCACTCACAGATTTTTGATTCCTACTAATAAGAAAACAATTCACACTCACAATTTGAATTTGTATTCGCAAGAAAACACAAATTCAAACCCTCAGAATTTTGATTTGTACTCGCAAGAAAATAATTCAAATCCTCACAATTTTGATTTGTACTCACAGGGAAATAATTAAAACACAAATTATTACTATTACAGATACGAGTTGTAAACCACACATGTGCCTTTCTGGCAGCTATCTTACTCCATTTAAAAGCGGGTGCATTTTGCGGCTTACCTCATTTTCGACAAACGCAAAGTTAATCAGAATGCCTTTTGTTTCAACTCGTGGGCCTGGATAGAACATATTCTGGAAAAAATGTTTGGGTTGACTTCCTCTTTAAGGGTCCAATCAGTTTTGTCCATCCTTTTTTCAAGAGCTGGTTTTTAAAATAATTCTGCTGAACCATATTTCAAAAACAATGTCTGATTTTGAATAGTTAATTTCATTTATTAACAAAGGGGTACCAACAATTTTGTTCACCTGAATATCGTAACAAGACAAACAGACAAGACGGCACGCACTGTATACTGTTAAAATTGGAAAGCACTTCCTCAAAGTGAAAGTAAGAAGCGACCAAACCTGCTCTGTGGAGAACGATTCTTGGCTGCATTCTGCTAATGGCGTCCAGTAGTTGACGTTGTCGCTCGTTGGCCTCTATCGCTCCAAAAAGTTCCTCCTCGTACTCCTGTCCTTCTTGCGCACATTTTCACACGACAATCACCACAACACTTGCAGCTCAAACTTGATCTCTGCTGAGCGATGTGTTACGTGCACCGAGACCACTTTAAGCGGACACAACGATACGGCGTAAGATGTTTTACTCTAGAAAAGTAGTGATGGACGTCCTTGTGTTGGGGCATAAATGTATCTGAGAAAAAAAAAGGAAAATACAATCAGGCGTGTGGTTCGTGGAGGGGCAGTGTGTGTGTGTGTGGGTGGGGGGGGGGGGATGATTCTACGGCAAATCCACTTGAACACGCTTTCAGTCTGGCCCCAATCGACATTAAAAAATAAATACTCTATGTATTTGATAAAACAGGGTTGAAGTATCGAAATGGAGCCTATTTGTGATGGACATAAATAATCAAGTATTTAAAAGCGTTTTTTCAGTTAAAACAATTTGGTCCTTGTGGTTATTACGTACGAGTAGAGTGACCAGATCCAAACTCACCAGATGTGGGACAGGGAGTATGCTTGCGGGGGGACAATGTGGGACGTAGCTGACACCAAAAATGCAAATGACACAGCTTGTCAACTGTTCAGTAACATATAATATAATAAACTGTAACAAAATAACAATTATAGTCCTTCAAATAAAAACACAGAACACTGAATTGCAGTTGAAATGATCTGCAGTTAAAATACAACACAAACTGCTAGTAAAAAGGTAAATCTCTGAGACATTAATATCAATAGGACAGGGGGGGAGCCAGAACGTGGCTGATGGGTGGGCCTGGAAAAATCAGGGTGGGCCTGAATATTTCTCTCACTGAGCACAATCCTCCTATCCCGACACATCGTATATTCAAATAAAATTACAAACTGAATAATATGAAGTTCAGATCCGCCTTAGACAACCACAATTATGCCATTCTTAATATTCAATACAATAAAAAAACACAACGAAACACAAATTAAAAAATAATTTCATAATATTTTACAAAAAAAATTAAAAGTATATTTTTTTTCATGAATTTCACTGGGTGGGCAGTCTGTCAATCTGGGTGGGCCATAGCTCCGCCCTTGCAATAGGAGCTCACAATAAAGGCTGAAATTAGTCAGTTTCATCATATCTTGATGGAGATGCACTTCAACAATAGTCACACACACAATAAAACCTTGTTAAATCTCAAGTCAACATGTAGACCATGTAATAATTTACTACAGGAACAAAGACAGGGTACTTAGTACAACTACTGCAATTGAAACTATTTTCAAATTAAACAGCCACAGTATAAAACGAAAATAAAACAAGTATATCAAAAATAGTCAGGAGACAACAATACTGTAACTACCTACAATCAATTCAGTTGTAAACAAACGTGTCCACCATAGCAGCACTATGCACTTCCAGAGGCAAGGAAAGCACTGATGAAACACTTTAGGTTATGTCCATCACAACTCAAGTCTTTCCGTTTTCTCCATAACAGCTACAGCAGCTACAAAGTTCACAGAAAGCTTTATCTGACTCGTCTTTCACTGGCTTCACCCATGCGAACAAGGAGTTCCCAGACCTTGTTGTAACTGCATTTCATTTTATTACATTTACTTTCCTTAAAGTCCTCCATTCCCATTAATTCATCACAAATGTGTGGAATGCTGTAATGTTCCGCCTTTTGTTATTCAAGAATCACGACGGAACAGTGATACTGCAAGCTGATGTCTTTTTTTTTCTAACTCCATTCTACTTCTAGCCAGCATTCACCCTTCTTCACGAAGTCACCTAACAAACATAAGGCTTTTTGACTTTTTTGCCAACTAGTGTCTAATGATATAACTGCTCTCATTACATCTCCCTTTCAAAGTTTGAACAATACCTATCTATAACTTTTTTTTTTTAAATAATAATAACAATGTTGCACTGCAACAATTTCAGTAAATACATTAACATTAAACATTTTCAATCAGTCTGTCCGGTGGTTTTCGAACTCTTGATGATCTTCTAAGAGGTTCAGTCATCTGATAAGTTGCCTGAGGTCGAGGTCAGTGCTCCTTCGGTGTATTCTCCTGTTTTTCAGGCTCAGCCTTATCAGAAGATTTCTCACAGTCCTCAAGAATCTTCAGCAGACTCCTGCTGTTCCTCCTCACTTTTTGGTTTCCACAATGTAAGATTTAGGTCCGGCCTTGCTGAGTACAGTTGCTTTTCTGTCCCAACAATCAGGTCCCTTGATCCTTACAGTGTTCTTTTCAGAAAGAGGATCCAGATGTTTTGTAGCTCGGTCATATCCCATTTTTGTTTGAGTTTGAGCCTTCTTTTCTTTTCAATCCAAATGTTGTTGTCACGTCCTTGTGGTATTTATGGAAGTGTGGTGCGAAGCTTACGAGACATGAGTAGCTCAGCAGGTGATGGTCCACACTCCAGAGGTGCAGCTCTGTAACTCTCAGTAAAGCATGGTAAGGGTCAGACTTAATCATCTTTGGCTTTCCTTAGCAGTCTCTTGACGATTTGCACTCCTTTCGCTGCTTGGCCATTCGCCTGTGGGTACAAAGGGCTTGAAGTAACGTGCTTGAATCCGTATTGCTTTGCAAACTCTTTGAACTCTCCACAGTCAAATTGGGGACCGTTGTCACTCACAACACACTGTAGAATTACATGTCTTGCAAAGAACCCCTTCATGTGCACAATAATGGACTGTGCAGTGGTGCTGGTGAGTTGGGCAATCTCAGGATAGTTAGAGTAATAGTCAATAACAATAAGAAAGTCTTTGCCATGCAAATGAAATAAATCTGTGCCCACCTTTTGCTTGTGGGAAGGTCAGCGACCAGCATTGGCTCTTTGACTTGTCTGTGTTGATGTTTTTGGCAGACTTGGCATTTTTGAATAATTTCCTCAATGTCTCTGTTAATTAGTGGCCAGGAGATGGCTTCTCGTGCTCTTCTCTTACACTTCTCCACTCCCAGGTGTCCTTTGTGAAGACGTTGAAGCATGTCATTGTGCATAGTTTGTGGAATAACATTTCTGTCCTTCCTCAGCAGGATGCCGTTAGACATGCACAACTCCGTTATCATAGGGAAAAATTGAGGGCAGACTCCTTTTGACCAGCCATTGTTTATACATTGTGACACTTTGTCCAATACTGGGTCCATTGCTGTCTCTTGCCGTGACCATGTTGATGTGAGCCTCAGCCTCCTCTGCCGTGATGCATTCTGAGGTGTCACTTTTACGGTATGGCGCTCGCGATAGCCCGTCAGCAAGCACTATGTATTTTCCAGGGGTGTATATTAGCTCAAAATCATAGCGCTGCAATGTCATCATCATGCGCTGGATTCTGGGCGACATGTCATTGAGATTTTTCTTCCTAATTGAAATTAGTGGTTTATGATCAGTCTCTGCTGTGAACGTGGGTAGTCCATAAACATATGTGCGAAATTTGCCACATCTTAACACTAAACCCAGTGACTCCTTTTCAATCTGAGCATAGCGTTTTTCAGTCTCTCATTGATCTTGATGCATAGGCTATAGGTTGCCATGTATCTTTAGTCATTTGTAGCAGTACGGCACCTAGCCCATCTTTTGATGCATCAGTGGAAATTTTGGTTGGGTTTGATGGATCAAAGAATGCAAGGACTGGCTCAGCTGTCACAGTTCTCTTTAATTCTTTCCATTCTTTTTCATGTTTTGTTGTCCACTCAAATGTTGTGATGGAGCAGCTCTCTTAGGGACTTTGTCTTTGAAGAGAGGTTGGGAATAAACTTACCCAGGAAGTTTATCATCCCCATTGCTCGTAGAAGTCCTTTTTTTCTCAGTTGGAGCTGGCATACCCAAAATTGCTTGCACTTTGGTTTTGTCTGGCACCACTCCATCCGCTGTGAGCTTGTCTCCCTAGAACGTCATTTCTGTAACTCCACAAACAAACATTTCTCT